>NC_092691.1:7260746-7860746 GCF_964275005.1 Diadema setosum | reverse complement strand
TTTTTTTTTTTAGTTTGAAAAGATTTTATTTTCTGCATTTCATATTGTCTTTCAGAATAACAAAAATAACAAAGGCAAGTTCAATTACACAAATACAATTCTGAAAATTATTGACATATTACATAGTATGTCATATTTTGTATGTAAAGACAAATGAAACGTTAAATAACATACAAAATGTTTATATGGCCAATAATGACTTAATTCACAGTACAATATATAATATATACATATGATGCAGAGGGCCGCCGTTATAAGCCGTGCTTGAGCAGACGGACAGCCAGAGTTAAATTACCATTTTTTATTGTAGTACTTGAACACTAATACAGATGGGCCATGTTAAAGTGCGTGTAAATCCAGTTTTATACAATTACTTGGTAAACAGGAGTGGTGCCTGTGAGTGCGTGTGCAGGTGATGAAGCGCGAAAGTGTTGATGGTCAGCACTTCTAAGAAAATGATTGGATATGTTATAATATGGGCGAAGGGTCAAGCAGCAAAGTAAAAGAAAGGGAAAAGGGGGTGGACCAAATATTGCCTTGTTGTTGAGTATAAGAGGTACATGTTTAATGATTACTGTACCGTATGATATTGTGCCAAGAAATATTTCTTTGTATTTGCCTTAAAGGAATAGAGAGATGTGCACTGTTTTATGTGGAGAGGGAGTGAATTCCAAATATCAGGCCCGTTATGCCGAATTGATTTTTGAGCTAATAGGAGTTTAGGGTTATTCAAATGGAAATCATTACGATGGCGCGTGGGATAAGCATGGACATCCCTGTTAAGGGAAAATGCGTTGTGGAAGAGTGGGAGTAGATTTTGCGTGTATTTGAACATAAATATTGCTGTTTGAAATTTGTGTATATCGTCAACTTTAAGAACTTTTAGTCTAAGGAATAATGGATCAGTATGTTCTAGATAATGTGAGTTGGTACATATTCTTATTGCCTTTTTCTGTAAAAGAAAAATAACATTTAGACGGCACAGATTGGGGACCCTAACCCTAACCCTAACCATAATCCTAAATCCTTACCCTAACCCAACGTGTTTCCCATAGGTTTAATACGCGCCATGCCCCAATCTGTGCCGTCTAGAAAAAAAAAAAAAAAAAAAAAAAAAAAACGCGTACCGGCATCTATATAGGTCATGCGCTTGTCAGTGGTTTGATTGAATTAATGACCAGAGCTCAAAGGCTGAAAAAAAAAAAAAGTTATTGAGAGCACAGAATGATAATAATGGCCGGCGCTTAACCATTCGAAAGTTCATAGGCACTCTGACTTTTGACCTTGGATGAATAATTCACCGACACGAGGACCTACATTGTATATTCTGAGTGGACCGGCATCATATTTTTTAGGACTTTAGGACTGTTTAAAGGACAAGTTCACCTTCATAAACATAAGGATTGAGAGAATGCAGCAATATTAGTAGAACACATCATTGAAAGTTTATGGAAAATTGGACGATCGATGCAAAAGTTATGAATTTTCACAATTTTTGTGTTGGAACCGCTGGATGAGGAGACTACTAAGGCTCATGATGTCATATGAGTACAACAGTATAAAGAAAATGTAAAGAAAATTCAACATATTATTTTCACTTTTTTTCCGCATAATAAAAGAGCACTTCACTTCACTTGCCTCTTTGAGCACTTCACTTGCCTCTTTGCTGTGGCATAGTGGATAAGACTCCCGACTCCCGATCGGAGGACCCGAGTTCGAATCCCGCCCAGTGCTTACGTCCTTGGACAAGATGTTTTTACCCACTGTGTCCCTCTCGACCCAGGTGTATAAATGGGTACCTGGCAACGCTAGGGTAATAATAATAGCAGGGCCCTCTGGTAGAGCAGTGGCAACACTGAAGAGCTAGGCTACCCTGGGTAAATAAGACCTTATTATTAAAGGCAATGGGAATAATATTACCCATAACATATGTCAGTAACAAGTCAAGGGAATGTGTTCTTTTTAAAAAAGATGAAATTTTGTGAAATTCTCTTTATATTTTCCTATATTGTTGTACGCATGTGACATCATACACTGCAGTAGTCTTCTCATCCAGCGGTGACTGCACCAAAACTTCAAAAATTCATAACTTTTGAACGGATTGTCCGATTTTCCTCAAACTTTCAATGATGTGTTCTACTAAATGT
This sequence comes from Diadema setosum, assembly GCF_964275005.1. Classification (NCBI taxonomy): domain Eukaryota; kingdom Metazoa; phylum Echinodermata; class Echinoidea; order Diadematoida; family Diadematidae; genus Diadema; species Diadema setosum. Next base: position 7,858,599 of record NC_092691.1, on the reverse strand, counting down.
TGCTACATTCTCTCAATCCTTATGTTAATGAAGGTGAACTTGTCCTTTAAGTAAGACACGAATTTCTTTATCATCATACAATAATATTGACAGAATAGTGAACAGCATGGCTTTTCAAAGGTTTACAGTTTTTGAACTACAGAAAGGAGAGTTTATTTTCGCGCATAGTTTGGTCCGGAAGTATTGAAATACATGTAAATGATATATCAACAGCAATAAAAAAAGTTGTGATTCGTGACTAAAATTTCCCTTTCCCAGAGATTATATACTCTTAGTGATGCTCGCACTCAATGCACAAGCGCATCATTAATAAGGCCTAAAATGATTATAAATATTACAATAGCATTAAATTCATTTTCCATTTTAATTACACAACTATTAAACCAAGATGTTTTGACACAATCCATTCATATTCCGAGGACTTCGATCTGAAATGTGTAGAGTGTTGGCACCGATTTTGTTATCTCACCTTCCCTACATGAAGTAACTATAAGCTACCAAAATCAGTGGCCCGCTATCTGTACAATGTACATGACTGTATTTTCATCGTTTCTTCTGCAGGCCCGCCTAGCAAATGAATGAAAAACTCATGCTCTGAACAGACGATTAATATATCCGGTTATACATTAGAGGCACTGATGTGATTTGATTTGATTCAATTTGATTGTATTTTAATCGTTTTATTTCATTCTACATGTACAATGTATCATCTTTCTCATTATTATAATGCAAACAATGAGTTTTGACATTTGCGGTTGACGCGTTGACATTTGCGGATAAAAATGTTAATTATAATAACGTTCTTCCTGCTCTCACCAAGTTTCATCCCAATAAACAGACAGACGGAAAGACACACACAAAAAAGGTCGATCAAATTGAACTGGGCAAAACAAAAGTTATGAAGTCAGTACACTGTAGTATAGCGAACTCAGAAAATTTTGGTGTACAGAAGTCACATTTACATGTGTACTACATTGTAATCAATGAGTTTTGACATTTGCGGTTGACGTGTTATGACAATTACGGGTAATTTTGGGATCAACCTTCATTCGCCAACCAAGTTTCATCCCATTTGTCAGACAAGACGGACAAACAGACCAGGGAGATGGGAAGAGACTCTTCCCACCTCACTGGACAAACACTGTATGCATGACATAATAAACAGTATGTGGTTAATCAGATTTTGACATTTGTGATTGACGTGTTATGGCATTTGTTATGGCATTTGTGGTAATTTTGAAATTTGTGGTTGACGTGTTATGACATTCTCACAGTCCATGTAATATGACTAATGTGTACGATGAATACACTTGTATTACATGCAAGGGCGCCGGAAGCGGGGGGGGGGGGGGGGGGGGGGCAGGGGTGGCACTTGCCCCCCCAAACAAAATGTTGGGGGGGGGGGGGGGGGGCAAAACGAGTTTTTGCCCCCCCAAAGTGCCCCCTGTAACAAATAATTAATCACTTATTTAAAGACCAAAATGAACAATAAAGGCATATTTCTTGTCTAAATGTTGTAATTTCATGACTGAAAATGCAAAATTTTCGCCCCTAACGGGGCGAAAATTATAATACACTAACAACATACATTATTGTATCTATACACTAATAGTAACTTAATTATGAGTAAAGTGTATAGATGGTAGCCTCGTGTCCTCGAGTGTGCCCGCTGAAACATACCTTAAGTAAATCTTACATTTTTCATTTTCTTCTTTGCTTTCCAGCAGTATAAGAATATTTTTTATTGTTCGAACAAGCTTTTAATGAGTACATTTCAGATAAATGGCAAAGTGAAAGTGGCTCGCTCGTTCTGCCCGTACTTATAGTAAAATGAAAAGTTTTCATAAGTTATTATCATAGTCCTTCGCAGTGATTCCTTTTACTATGTTTAATTCCTCAGGAATTTAATTCAAAATGCTCTATAAAAGCGACTTTTATACTCTGTTTTTACAAAAATTCCCTACCGCGGGAGGGGGCCTATCCCCCTCCCACACCCTCCCCCCGCTCGGTCGCTTCGCTCCCTCACCGAGGATCTCACACCATCACATTATTATGTACTCCCATATGTTATGATCATAGTCCTTCCAACTGATTTTTTCAATATGTTAATTCCCTAGAAATTTGCTTTTAAATGCTCTATAAACGCGACTTTTATACTCTGTTTTTACAAAAAGTCCCTACCGTGGGAGGGGGTTTTCCCCCTCCCACACCCTCCCCCCTCTCGGTCGCTTCGCTCCCTCGCCGAGGATCTCACACCATCACATTATTATGTACTCCCGTATGTAATAATCATAATCCTTCGCACTGATTATTTTTTACTATGTTTAATTCCTTAATTTTTTTTTAAATGGTCTATAAACGCGACTCTGTTTTACAAAAGCTCCCTACAGTGTTTGTGTGTGTGTGTGTGTGTGTGTGTGTGTGTGTGTGTGTGTAGGAGGGGGTATCCCCTTTCCACCCCCCCCCCCCCGCTCGCTCGCTTCGCTCCCGCGCCGAGGATCTCACATCGTCACATAATGTGCCCCCGTCGAGATTTTGCCCCCCCAAAACCAGAAGTGTTCCGGCGCGCTTGATTACATGTACAGCTATACACCGAAGACAATCACAAGTACACCAATCAGCCAATAGACAAACAGTATCAAAGACACACACACACAGACACACACTCTCCCACACACGCAGCGACACACATCCACCCATATACATAGCCTACATAATTATGGCACTTTTGAGTCAATTCAACTACACTTCCATCTTCCATCCATAATGCACAAGGATGTACAGAAAACACAGCATACATTTCTTATATTTTCTATGAGGATTTCTAGGAATCATAAAGTGTATACGTTGAATACAAGTGGGTCAAAGTACATTATGTTGCAAAATGTATGTACAATTGTACAAAACAATGAATAGTGTATTGACAGAAAACAATGCACACCTTACACGGATGACAGAAAGTAACACAGTATCGTAAAGGGGTGACCTACCCGAAAGCACACCTTGTAAGACGTGCACTGAAATATTCGATAAAAATATGCACATGACATATCTATCCAAAATCTATGTGCAGCTGGATAAATGATAAATGTTGGGCAAGTATCATGACACTTTGAATAATAAACACATATGTGTAAAAGTACAGATGAAATTCAATTCAGGAATACACCGTGTACATGTATTATCACTGTTACGGCACCGACATCAATGAGTCACGTATACAATGTACCTGCGCGCTCACACACCCATCCCCCCCCCTCCACCAAACACACACTGTTGCTCACACACGTTACAGAAATAAAATCCACATGAACACATAAGACGCAATATTTTACCAAGAAAAAAACAAAACCGAATTACATCACAAAAAAAAAAACGAAGAAGAACTAGAAAGAAGATAATAAAGATAAGTTTTCGAATGTACCCACTCCTTCGTTAGAACGTGGAAGCACAAAAATAATGCGTTACAACAGCAATGTGGATTATCTAGTGTTGCATGTTGAAAGCAATGATAAAAAAACAAACATTTGGTCACTTTTCATTGAATTGTTACTGGATGAATTATTAACGAGATAGTTTTAAGCCGTTACAGTATAAATTTCGTTGAGAATACAAACTGTTACTCTAAACAGTTTTTGACGATAACTTCAGACTGTCAGCTACCACATACTACAGTACACGTATTTACCATTTTAAGAGGAATTCAAAGTTTATTTTAGTGAAAATCGGGTTTGGAATAGCTGAAACATCCAAAAACAAAGTAAAACAAAAAGATCGTAATACAGTGTGGGTCCCACACTTTATTAGGATCACTCTGTTTTTGATATCTCAGCCATTTCAAAATCAATTTTCATCAAATAAATGTTGAAATGATCATGGAATTACATGCTCTTTCATATTTCATAAGAGGTTTCTCACTGTCTCAATGAAAAATGACAAAAACCTGAAGTTAAGTCTCAACCAAAACTATACGATCCCTTTAAAGCCATCAGAGTCAAGAGAACATTTGACTAACTCGTGCATAAAGAATTACGACCGTACAAAACGAATACATATCACTGTGGAAAAGTTTCACATTACAGTGGATCTCCTCTGAAATTTACTGTTGAAGATATTATGTTTCTGTTACGTACTCATTTGTACATCTTAGGTTGAAGCTCGATGTCAAAGATATAAATCTGTAAAAACATATGTCATAAAGGGAACAGTGCTAATTACCTATGTCGTCCACAACAAAGACAGAAAAAGCACAACACTTTTATTAATACTGAACATAATAATAGATAAATGACATCTGCAATGATGCATGATTTATTTATAAGAACGTGTCTGGACAAACAATATCATAATATATAAAACCCCACACAGATTTGCATCCGCATCACCTGTCATTGAGAACATACTCAATGATGGCGGGGTTCAAAGAGTTGAAGAAAGATACAACTACACTGTACAATATCTAAATTTGAGCCTCCAAAAGTAACAAAAAGTGCACATGACAATGAATATGGAAATATTGGACATACAAAAATTGTCTACCCCATAATGAACTAAAGACTAGTGCTGTAACTGCGAGGATGAGTGTATGTTTTTTGTTGCATTCACTCCCATCTCAGAGCAAAATAAAAAATAATTAGCAAATCATCAACGGCGATGGTGACGATCTATTCAAGGGATTCAGTGGCGGGCGGGGGGCATCGAGCGCGCGACCCCTTTATTTTTTATCAAAATGAAAAGAAAAAATAAAGAGAAAAAAATGAAAGGGGGCGCGTGATCCCTTTTATTTTTTATTTATTTTGCGCCCCTGCAGAATTCCTGGATCCGCCCTGAGATTTGACTTCTGTTTCATCTACATGTAATAATTTTTCCTATAGCCTACTTTTTCCCTGATTTCCACTAACAAACTGATTCATTTGACGATTTTCTACATAATATAAACCAAGCAATTAACAATGCTGACACAGTAATTTGTGATAGAATATTGATTCCAAGTCCTCCTTATAAAAGTAGACTGTTTACAGGTAACATCACATCAGTTTACCCGAGGAGCTAATCCTAAAGAGCGTTCCACACTCGGGTTAAACCCATGATTCCCAGAGATGAAGGCACGACGTTTCTACTGCAGTCTTGACTCTTCTATTCACTAACAGCAGGAACTACACTCTGTACATCCTGGCTCAATGCAAGGGTGAGGTCCAGAGCGAGAATTTCGCTGCGTAATCTGTCAAAATATACGGTTACGTTTCTTGCAATATTTTCTTTATCATATATTCCTTCCTCGTTTAATAATACATGTGAACCATCATCGTTTTCCCCCTCGTTTACCCCCTCGTCCGCGCCTTCCCTCTTTACTCCGTCTGATGAGCCAAGATTGTGTACTCCTTCATTTGAGCCATGGCCGTCTACCCCTTCGTCTGTGGTTTCGTCATTTGTTGTCTCACCTGCGGCATTTTGAATCCAGTCTCCTTCAAAAATGATTTGGGCACTGTTACGAATGATTCTAAGTACTTGCTCTTGATCGTTTGAAAGCGACAGATAGTGCTCTCCGTAACCTTCTGACAGATGTCCTAACACAATATATGGTAACTGAAAGGTAAAAATGTTACCATCAATAATTTCCGGTGAGATCAATGTCGTACCTCCGTTCAATGAACTTATAACCAATATCTGTACGTTAAAGATATCAGCAATCGCTTGTAAGGTGAGATGGTCTCCAAAGCTTCCATTGCTTGACATACGAGAAAGGTAGTTCTCTGGCGTTTCCGTAAGAAATGCCGACCATCGTCTCCCGTTCCTGAAGCAAGCGTTGGCTTCCAGGTATTGAACAACTACTTGTCTCAGAGTGATATAGGGTATGGAGATTCCCATTAATGCCAATTGGTCAGATGCAGCTCTAAATTGGCAATTACCATCTCCCGTCGGATTTAAACGTACAGGTAGTCCAGACTCTTCGCAAAGCTGGTCAATTCGATTTTTCTGAGTTACAGGTATATAATAATTCTTAAAATGTTGCCTTCTTGGAAGTGTGCCTCGTTTGCGTTTGTTTTGATTAGATAAAGTGTCGGTAGTTATGTCCCCCAAACGAAACCATTGTTCTGATTTCGTATTCGTATAAGGATGTGTGAAAGCAATCTTATATTTACGTATTTTGCATTTCCTTTCAGTAATTCTGCCAGGCAAAATTGTCAATCTGTTTGTCGTCCTCGATGCATTTGCTAATCGAACAAGAACCTTGTCCCCAACATGATATACAGGTATCTTGAAACTCCGTTGCTGGTGTAATCCCAGTCCTGCACCTTCTATGAATGTTTGCGTGGAAGCCTGCTCCATGATGAGGCTCACTCTCCTGAGCCATTCTTGTATATTACTTGTTCCCCTTGTCTTTTCACCGCAGGAACCATTGGGGAATCGGCCGAAGAAAACATTGAATGGGGTGTTCCACCCTAAGATTTCCATAGGCTCGTCGTTGAGAACCGTTGCATATTCGGGCAGTCTGCGTACCCAGTCTACGCTTCGTTTTTCAGAAATCAGGTGGAGAAGTATCTCTGACCCAAGAGTTTTGTGAGACCTCTCAACCGTCCCCTCAAATTCAGGATGATATTGGATACTTGTTATGTTTTTGATCCCTCTGTGATTCAACATAATTTTTACCTTCCCTTGGAATTCTGAGCCCGCGTCGTGTTGTATGTAGGTCGGAGCGCCGAATGAGTCAAAGATATCCGACAATTTCCGTGCCACTCTGCCGCTTGATTTAGATTCTATCGGCCTCAACCACGTATAGCGACTGAACTCATCGATGGCGGTTAGCATGTATCTGCAGCATCTTTCCTTGTGTGTAACTGCTGTTTTCAGTTTGAGAAGGTCTACCCGGACTTTTTCCATCACACGACTCGCTGTAATGGGTAAATATGGGGCCTTGAGTGTAAATTTCTCGTACAAGCGCCGATGCGTCGAACATTGTGATAATACTTTTCGAACGGCTTCTTCAGAAATGAAGGAAAACCTATCCTTCAGTCTATTATGTATCCGCCTAACTCCTGATCCTTCTGCCTTGTAGTACTCCTCCATAACAATAGTTTGTATTTCCGTCTTTTTCAACACTCTTTGCCCGTCCAGAAATAGTTTTGGTGGGTCACCTTGCAGAGTGAATCTTCCTCTATATCGGTTAAATCGGGTTATGGCCGATTTTTCCGCGACCGTTCTTTTGGCGCATGCAACGTTGAATGAACCTTCCACGAGCTTCACTATTATATTGTAAGTCTCATCGTTCATAGCAGATGGTTTTCTGTTTCCCCGACATTCAGCCACCGCCACAAAGAGCAGCACTAGGCCCATGCATGTTAGGAACTGCATCCTGGAGGGAGAACGAGAGTTCAAAAAAAGAGAAAGGAATGTAAATCTGAATTCAAAATGTCTATTGATAAATATGAATTCATTTGATCTACCGTATGGCATTGCTTTACAATATCACTTCAATTTCCATAACATTGAATACTATGTGTCAGCGCAAAAATAGGGTTATTTTGAACAATTTCATCAGTTTTCGTCTCATAATATACATCATACTTATTTTAGATGTACACTGCAGAGGTGAACGAACTTCAGGAATACAGTCTTCAAAAGAAAAAAAAAATAAGTAGCCACTTCTTCAATTGAGAGTACCTACAGGAATATTTTGCTATTAAAACAAAATAATAGAGTAGATTTTAAAAAGATTGTTGTTAACATGTTTTTGTTTTTAAGATGAACCTACTTTTAAACTCTGATCAACCATTAGTAATGAGTAAATAACGATTGACCGTGCATGCTGTGGTACAAAATATCTGAAATGAAAAAGAAATGAAATTGGCATGGCCTGACATTGACGGATCTTGAGATGCCCTCACCTTCTATAAAGAGTTATTTAAAAGTTTTACAAGCTATTAATTTCTTGTGAATTCCTCTTTTCCGTGTCGAGTTATAAATCAAGACTGTACTGCTTACTTGTTTATTCATCCAAACCAGGTTGATACCATTATCAAAATTGTATTCATGTTTTGTTGAAACGTACGTGATTCAAAGTTCCTTTAACTATTATGTACTCATGTAAGCGTTATATATGTTACTTTGTATTACGTTATATGGAAATGAAATCATTTGAACTGAATTGAATTGAATTGAATTATGAATGTGCATTGTTATAATAAAAAAGAAAAAGAAAAGAAAGAAAGAAAAAAAAAACCCCGTAAACTACTCTCTCATTTTTTTTTTCTTTGACTGCGTGACAAAACTAAAATTATATGTATAGTATCACTCCTGGTTTATAGATCAGGGGATGTTTTTGTGTTTGTTTGTTTGTTTGTTTGTTTGTTTTTTTGCAGACTGGGTTAAACACAGTCCGGTGTAGTCACAGTCCATATGTCCCCCCCCCCCCCAAAAAAAAAAAAAATAAATAAATAAATAAAATACAATCGGATTTAAGCTTTCATAATTACAATTTGATTAAAGTTATTTCTGTACTTCCGTGTCTAAATATAACATCACACCTACAGATTATACACCAAGTTTAGCACTTGGATGCTCTTGGCACTGCATATCAATGGTTGAACACAATGGACAAAACTTGGAGGAAAGGGATTCCTGAGATGCTCTTCAAAGTTCCTCATTTTTCTTTGACCACTTAAACAAATCGAATGGGGGTTTCCTTCCCAAACCAAAAGCGCACTGTGGATTGAGTGAAAGCAGCAACATTAGAAGAATAAATCAGTGAAAGTTTGAGGAAACAACTAGAGGTTATGACGTATGTGTGGACAACATGTAATATAAAGAAAATTCCACACACAAAAACACTTTTCTAGCATAATCAAAGAGCACTTGACTCACCGCTTCCAGAAATCAAGGGGAATAATTGCTTCCCTTAACCCTATAAAGCCCACTGGGAGGGGGGGGGGGGGCACATTGTGCCCCCTACCATATTTTCGTTTGCCACTCCCACACCCTTCATTCGATTTCAACCAAATTTGGTGACTTTTCCTAGAATCTTATTACAATCATTTTGATATATAATTTAGCTATGTCCGATATTGCTGGTTGCCATGGCAACCATAAACTGACAACCATGTTCGTCAGATTTTGCATGATTTTCTGTTCCAATTTCAGTTAACAGTATAATAATGGATGAAATGGGGGTTTTCTGGGCTGTAATTTGCTGAAGGACCAAAATGTGAAGTAATAATGGTTTTGAATTACCGTGAAATGCTCTTGTTATTATTTCCTTTATTTTTATATGACATAGGCATCAAACAATAGATATAATAGAAATAATCGAAAATACAGCATTTTTCAAAGACGTACCCTTTTATTTTGGGTTATTTTCACACAAGCTTTGCCTGTAATATCTTTTGTTTATCATATTATCAATCTGCAAACTCAAAATTTCAATATTTTGGAAATATGAAATGTGATACCAATATATGCACCCATTCCAAGCAATATATCACGGGTTTCACATATTTCTTTATATTGTAATGAATGGCGCCCCCACATGTTGACCTTGAGAAATTTCAACCATTATAAATAGTTAAGGTTGACTTGCTTTTCCTTTATGGTAAATATGAACATGATTGATATAAAATAGAAACATATATTATACTGGGGATAAAGAAACAAAAAGAAAAAACTAGAGATTGTAATTTGTCATCACTGACAAATTAAGGTGATCCGATTTTTTTTTTTAATCAATGATTCAAGTCCTGATCGCAATAGGCATGGCCATGCAGGTTTCATCTGTGTTCAGAGACATTGGCCGTGTGATGTTTGGATTCTCATTTAGAAAAGGGAGTCATATCTGCCATCTTTGGTACCAAATCTGTATACACTATAACGAAGATACAGCAACAATTACATATGACCTTTGACCCCACTTTGCACAACCTAGATGGCATCTGAGCAAAAAGTGGTTATTTTGTGAAATGAGTCTTGTAACATGATCTTGCGTGTGCAAAATATGGGAAAGATAAGACATGTATTCACCAAGATACAGGATGAAACATTTGTGACCTTTGACCCTAATTTACATACCCAAGATGTTGTCCGATCAAGTAGTTGTTATTTTATGAAATAATGTACGTGACATGAACTAAACATGTGCAAAATATGGGGGTGATAGGGGCTGTTGTTCCTTTGTTATTGCAAAGAAAGTTGCAGAAACATAGAAATAGTTCAATACATCGAAGATAAGCTTTAATTTCAACCAAGTATTGTAACATGATCCCGACATCATATGAAAAAACAAAGGGCACATAACGATAGCGCAAAGTCTCAGTTACAACATATTAAAATCTGAGAAAAATTCACCGAAGGGTAAGTGAGCTAGTGCTCGATAAAGACAATCATGTCAATTTTCACATCTAGAAAAATTCCCTCCCATAGAGATAACACGTCATAACGAAGAAACAGAAAGAAGTACATATGACCTTTTGACCCCACTTTGCACAGACAAGATGGCATCTGAGCAAAAAGTGGTTATTTTGTGAAATGATTGTTGTAACATGATCTTTGCGTGTGCAAAATATGGGAAAGATAAGACATGTATTCACCAAGATACAGGATGAAACATTTGTGACCTTTGACCCTAATTTACATACCCAAGATGTTGTCCGATCAAGTAGTTGTTATTTTTTGAAATAATGTACGTGACATGAACTAAACATGTGCAAAATATGGTGGTGATAGGGTATGTTTTTCTTGAGTTATTGCACATAAAGTTGTAAAAAGAAAGAAATATTACAATACATCGAAGATAAGCTTTAATTTCAACCAAGTTTTTTCACGTGATCCCGACAACGTATGAAAAAACGAATGGCACACTTACGATAGCCCTACGTCTCAGCTAAAACATATTAAAATCTTAGAGAAATTCACCGAAGCATAAGTGAGCTAGTGCTCGATAAAGATAGTCATGTCAATTTTCATTTCCATAAAAATTGCACTCCCATAGAGATTACACGTAAACTGGTCAAATTTGACAAGGTTACCTTCAATCCATTTTTTCGAGGTGATGTCGTCATCTAATCAAAATTGTGTAATTACATTTATGAAAGAGCATTTCATAAGCTACAACATATTGAAATCTAGGTGAAAATTGGCAAAGGATAAGTGAGATACGCTCGAGCAAACTTGAAATTTGATGACGTCATTTTGAAAATTTACTTTTTTTACTTTATTAAGAAATTTGATATCATTTAATCATTTTGTCAGCATAGCCAGCCCATGAAATGACATGTACAACTCATCAGCTTTCAGAATATGTCAAGAAAATGGGGGGTCACCGTCCATCCTGACGAGTAAAATCCGATTTAAAATTGGCGGTTTTTTGGCATAGTTGCACTGTGTATCCCCATTGACGCACGCGCGGAATTTTGAATTTGACCGGCCCGTATGACGTCATATTGAATCGGATCGACTTGAAACTTGGTATAAATATTCCTTGACATTTCGGACATCCGATCCGTGTGAAAAAATTGAAAATTTCTATTTCATATGAGCTGTGCGTGCGAATATGTGCGCGCGCGTACGCGCCCGTCCAATTTTTTCAATTTTTCAAAAAATGCTCCAAATGGTCTGAAACGTGTGCAAAAAAATTTTGAGCTCGATTTGAGCATGCAAATATTTCAACGCGCGCGTACGCGCGCGTTTTGTGATAAAAATGAATTTTGAGAATATGAGTAGAATTCGCATGACTTGAAATATATGTGACGTAAATTTCATTGAAATATTCTATTCCATTAATGAGATATGCATGAAAATGTGTTTTCATATAATGACGTCATAGTAACGTCACGGTCGACTGATCACTATGATTTTACTTGCGCTGTCGTCTTTGCGACATGATACATATATGGTATAAGTTTGACATTGAGAGGCAATGCACTTTCTGAGCTAACCTCTGCACAACTTTTGAGGAGAAATAAAGAAACAAAGAAAGAAGAAAGATTCAGTACAGATACAGAAGGTGATCCGAGAGGATACTCGGATCACCTAAAAAAACACGTGATTTTAGCGTATTTCCTATGTATTTCTTTATATTTTGGTAAATAGCGCCCTCAGTGGATGACCTTGAGAAATTTCAAATATCGGGTCATGTAGAGTATGAGTTGGTCTACCCATGTGCCAAATATGACGGTCATACATCATATAATAAAGAAGTCATGGGGGGCACAATGTGCCCCCCCTCCCCCCTTGGGCCTAGAAGGGGTCAAAATAGCTTGGGCTTTATAGGGTTAACATTTTTATGTAAGTATCAAATTGGTGTAATGTGTAATTTTCATGAAAAATGAAGTTTTGTGAAATTCCTGGTCAATGTCGGATTCTTAATATGACCTAGCTCTGTGGAGCACTAGGATAAAATTCAAGTTCCTTGGATTTACTCTTAAGATTTCATTAGACTTTGTCCAATTCGCCTCAACTGTACGTTCTAAGCCCAGAATGTAGTCAGCATAACAAAAGCTCGTAAAGCGTGTTGCATGCTTTGATCGCCTACACGTTGTGTCCCAGCTGCGTCGGGTGGGTATACAGTGTATACATGCGGACTCTTGAACTGTGCGAAAACCACATTTGTGGAAATCGCATTTAAAAAAACACTCTGTCCTCTATGTGCGAACAATAAGCCCTACGTGCACATGCACAAGAAGTCCTGTGGAGCCGGGAAATGTGCTAAACAACAGGAAATAAGCTAATGTCTGGCCGGGAAATGTGCGGAAAGCGCGAAGTGTGCAAACGTCTTCGATGCCGTGAAATATGCAAATCTGTATTGCATCAACTATTAATGTCATATAAAGATGTCAACAATTCTAGCAAAAGGAAAGAGCGCTTGACTGAGACTCTAACTTTTCAGAAAGCACGTGGAAGATATCAGGATCAGTAACAAGTCGAGGGAATGTGTACTTTTCATTTTGTGAAATTCTCTTTAGATTTTCTTTCTTTATATCATTAGGTGATAAGCACAATCAGGGTATGCAATCATGACTTTCTCACTTTAAAAAATTGTAACTTCTAAAAGAATGCACCAACTGACTTAAAAATTCACAGGCAGCATGCCAAGACATCAGTAATCACATGTGGTAAGACAATAGCTAATTTCTTCTCATTTACTGTTAATTATTAAAGATTAATTACCAAAAAGTCCCCCAAAACCCACGTAATGCGTCAAAAAAAGCGTTTTACAACTTACGTAAAATCAAGATTTGAGGTCCATATTTTAAGTCTACCCCTATGTGTTTGGTATCAAATTAATGGATTTTTTCCTGGCATTGCTTGCATGCAATAAAAAACAGTGGTTCTTTCAGCTGGAGAAAGTTATAAGGTCTGAAGTCCCATCCTGGTAGGAGTGTAATGCTGGCTTATTTTTGTGACATTGTGACCTTTTAACCCATGCTGTACAGCTATACATGGAGAAACAGCTTATTTTTTCGCTTTTCCTGAAAGTACTGAAGACACACTACAATATGGTGTGCTGTTTGCCAATAAATGTTCAGCCAGTTTTGAGTTTGGAGCCATTTTCAAATGCTGAATAAAATAAGTGCAGCCGTTTTTCAGTACTTTCAGTTAGGTATATCCTGATTTGACTACTTTAAAGAATCTTTTCCCCTTATTGAATATCCTTGTTTTTTTAACCATGAATTGTACATATGTAGAAATCTATTGTGTGAAAATTTTAGCAAATTTGAGCAATAGGAACTTATCTTTTTATATTTTTACAAATTGCTGAGCATAAATAAGACCGATACACGCCCATGTAATACTGCATGAAGGTCATATGATAAGTGTTCCGTGTTCATATTTCAATGCTTGTTCAATTTCTAAAGATATCATAAGCAAAAGCATAGTATTTTGGCTTAATATGTCATTGTTTGAGTGTCACAGCTTGGATATCAACTCAAGTCATCATAAATCTCACATTCATTCTTCTATCTGTGTTTACAAATATGAGAATTGATCCAAACACTGTGCGCACATTCAAGGTCAAACTGTACAGATAATTTTTTAGATGAAAAATATAATATCTTCCAAAGTACCAGCCCTAATTTCATAAAAATTTGTAATAATGGCCACTATATGTCTGTTACCTATTCCTGAAAGTTTCGCCTCTTCACTCTTTGGCAAAAGTGAAATATGATAAAATATGTAAAAGTGGTTTTATTTGAATTCAAAATAATGCCTACAAAATTGATCATCCATTTTGAGAAGTGAAAATATGAAATTCATTCATATTTTGTGATATGTCATGGCTATGTGCTGGTGGTGAATGAAAGGGATATTTATCAGGAATATCTAACAGCAATATCAGATGAAAAAAACATTCTCCTTTTTTTTAATGAATTTTTCCAATATATTAGTCATTTCAATGTAATTCAACACCCCTAATTTAAATGCTAATTTATGCACAGTTTAATGCAAAATTTTGACTCTTTCTTTACATGAAATGAAAATTTGAACACTCAGCTACAACAAACAACAAAAAAAGCATTTTCACCAAGTTTTTTCATTTTTGCCCTGTTACACAATTGCATACCCTGATTGTGCTATTGACCATTATCATCACGTATTTATACTCAATACACTCAGGCAAGATACGCACTTTTATGATATTTATCAGGGACCGCGAAATGGGAGACAGGGGTGGGTGGGGGCTGGAAGACTTAACAAAAAAGCAAAAGAATATATTTTTAGCACCTCCCTGGGCGTCACCACTAGAGTTCTCAAGGAAAGTTGCCCCCATACACCCCTTGGCATCATGATCATTGAAGGGAAAGCACACTTAAAGAGCAATGTAGATTGAGTGAAAGCAGCAACATTAGCAGAACACATCAGTGAAAGTTTGAAGAAAATCGGACAATCGATGCAAAAGTTATGAATTTTTTTGAAGTTTTGGTGTTGGAACTGCTGGATGAGGAGACTACTAGAGGTTATGACGTATGAGTGGACAACAACATAAAGAAAATATAAAGAAAATTCCACAAAACTTCATTTTTCATGAAAATTACAAATTCCATCAACTTGATAGTGACTTATGTTAAGGGTAGCAATATTATTATTCCCTCTGCTTTCTGGAGGCGGTTAGTCAAGTGCTCTTTCATAATACTAGAAAGGCGAATTTCGTTGAATTTCCTTTATATTTTCTTTGTATTGTTGTCCACTCATACGTCATAACCCATAGTAGTCTCCTCATCCAGCGGTTCCAACACCAAAACTTTAAAGTAATCATAACTTTTGCATCGATTGTCCGATTTTCCTAAAACTTAAACTGATGTGTTCTACCAATATTGCTGCTTTCACTCAATCCATAATGCTCTTTGGGTTTGCGTTCCCTTTAAGCTAAGAATGAGTGCCTGTATCCAGATAGAAAAATCCGTTCGTCCAGAGGAGTTCTTTTTAAATATTCCTCTTTTTTGACATTTACGGCTCTCCTCTGTAGACATTATCGGAGAGGGATTCCGTGAAGCCAGATGCAGTAATCTCCGCGGAACTTCACGAGTATACCCAACGACAAGTTGAAAACCGATCTTTTGGTCAACCTTCTTTCATGCTGAGCTGTTAGCGCCATCTATCTTTGAAAAGGAATCCCAGTGCAGTTGAAAGTTAGTCTTGATAGTAAGCAGGTCAATAGCACAACACTAAAAAATTGTTCCATGCGGATGAAACATAAGGAAGTTAAATATCATTTTGAAGTTATGTTAATTTTTAGGAAACACTTCCTGAACATTCAATATGAATATGTAAGTATTGACGTGCTGACCTCATTCCCTCACAACCTGTCATAGTTTGCATATTAAGCATAGTTTTAGCAATATTCTGACCATCTTATAGTGTGTAGCAGCAATGCATTACTTTCAGCAATATTGCAGTTTGAGGTTCAAATTGCGCACTTCGCTCCCAGAAATGACTTTTTTGTGTGTGTGTGTCCCGAGTGGGAAATTCAATTTCAATTTATTTCAATATCAATTCATTATTGGCAGACATAGTGCATCCATGCATGCATTATAATATGCTAATTTATTTCGACACACAAAAATGGAATGTCACGCTTATCATCTCTTTTACCGTGCACAGAGCTAGAATTTAGAGTGACCATAGACATTCTCTGTTTAAATTATTTGCAATGCGTTTATTCATTTGTATGAGTCTGAAAAACGAACGGAAGTACAGATACAGTATAGATGTGGATTCAATTTTTTTCTGACGGACGTATTCTGTCCCTCCGGTAAACGCACGCATGGTTCTCCCGACTTCTGTTCAATGGACGAGTCCGTTGGCTCTCGATCTCTGCGGTTGTTGCGGTCAATCGCATACTCCCTAGTACACTCCGGGTAGGCTAGTCTGGGCTTCAGCCCATGGAGTACGAAGCTCAGACAGCGCCAGCCATTGATCTTTCTTCATGTCAGATACAGTATTCTAAAAGCCCCATCAGTGCTTCAAATGTGCGAAATCATGGCACTGCAAAGTTTTCCAACACTATATCAATAGTATCATGCTTCTCAGGTGAGCATCTACTGGTATACTGTAGCAATTTAATGTACGAGGGTCATTCAAACATGTATATCTCGGGATTTCACTTCTCTATTCAAATTGATGTACTCATACGAACATATTATGAAAGACTATTGGGAATGCATGATGCGAGAGACAAAAAGAAAAAAAAGAACCATTGTTTACCCTTTGGTTTATATGTGATGAGGGTAGATAACGGTCTGGTATCAATACAATAATTTGAGATTTGACATGATGAGAATCTGGTGTCAGGAATGAACATAAGAGTGAGAATGGATAATCGATCTACTATAGTATTAAAAGACATATAATTAGAAAGAAATGTTATCAGTAATATCATTCTTGGGAAAGACACTAATGTAATGACATCAATTGATCTAAACAGAAGCAAAACAAAAACAAAACCACGTGACCTTATATGTAGCGCGCGGGAATATTTATATACCTTCTTTATATGGGCTATATAATACTTTTATAAACAGCGAAATTTTAAATGTCAGAGTGTGTTCAAAGATTTGATGCTGTATACAAGGTATTAGCGAATTGCATACCTGATTCTTTGAAATAACAATTCAACAGTCACCCAAGGAAAAAATCCAGTGATCTTCTGTTCTTTTTCTTGAAAGTGCTTTGGAGATAACACTCAATGCCCGCTGATGATGCTGATAGCAGTGTAGAGCGATCCGCGTGGTCGTGCCGATTGCTTGCGATGGCCTAGCTGTGTGTGGAACACTGCTTTCACATATTGAGATCGACGTCCCTTTAGATTACCTCCGGCATTTCTTTGAATTTTGTCCAATTCCTCCTAAATTTACGTTCTAAGCCCAAACTATAATCATCGCAAAACATTATACCTTCTACAGCTTGCCGTATGTCATCACCACAAACGTAAATTTTATGGAGCAAGCCGCGTTGGTTGTGCTGGGTTTGAACTATGCCCACTGCACCCACAGTTGTGCAAAACACCACATATGTGTCAGTATATCGCCAACGAATGTGCAAACAGCCACAGCGGCGTACGTACAACCATTGTCCGTACGCCTCTATGGCTGCTCACGGAGGAGGCGTGTAATATACGGCCCCGTGGAATACTGTATGCAAATTTGAACAATGTAATGCAGCGGCCACTAATGTGCAAGCGGCGAGAAGTGCATGATTGTGTTCGATTTTTAATTCACCGTAACATGAAGACGGCTAAACCATAGCCTAGTGAAACGATATGTGAGGCCCAATACATCACGAAAAGTTTGTACAACATTTACGTACAGAATGGGAATTTGTACAGCAGGTAGACGTTATGTGAGCATGATGGTAATCATGTAAAATAGCTCCACGATGTAGTCTAGAAAATAGACGGGTTTTTGAGGAGAGTGTGTGTGTGTGTGGGGGGGGGGGTGGGGGGAGGGCACCTCTTATTGCAATGTAGTGGGCTGGTAAGAATTCCACGCAGTTCAATTCGTTATGGCAGGGGGCCCGCTGAACACCATTCTAAAAGTCTCCAAAAATCATGGATTCCTGGGGGTCAAACTAACGATATTTGCACAATAGGCCTAACATGCAAATTGGCACCTGTCATGAGAGAATATTCGGAAATTTCGATCGGCTTCCAGTCGTTCGATTTGAACAAATTAAATGTTCAAAGTTAAACCACATTTTCTAGGTCCGTTAACACGATGGCCCGGACGCCTTTTGGATTTGTTCTTACAAGTAAAACTTGCATAATACAAATTAGCTGTAACTATGATAAGAATATACTAATTTTAATTTGTATAATACACGCATAACAGCGTGATAGGCCTATGATATGTTGTCTTCCATTAATTTTGAAATTACAGGGGACGAACTGATGATAATGTTCTCAAGTTTCCAAAAGATCAGGTACGAAGTAAATGAATTAGGATTTGACAAAAGAAATAGTTATGGAAATTTGTTTGCAATGTAATACGCGAGCCCGAGATTTCATTAGGATGTATTCAAGGTATCGTTATCTGCATAATCTCGGCAATTAGATTATGAGCGACCAATACAATGTATATATATATATATATATATATATATATATATATATATATATATATGTATATATGTATATACAGTATATACATATGAGTCCGTATTTTGCATGAATAATTCTGTCTAAGACTTTGAAACTGTTTCAGGAACTGTTTCAGGGACGACCAAACAAGGCAATGTCTTTGAAGATTTGCATCGTCGTACCCAAATATGTAAATGAGAGACCTTAAAAAGGAGGTTCCCGAAAGGTAAATATGTTTATTGACTTCAAATAATACAAATACTTCTGAAACACTCAGTGAAATTTGGAGCAAAATCATGCGCACTTAACACTTCACTGCAAAGTGCCCGGTGTTAAATATGAAACACCGAGCTGCATGCAACATTTCCAGTGCTCATTTGTTGTGTTAGATTATCACCTACGAGTGACACTTCAAAACATAAAATTGTTTTTTGAATAGTTGAATAGATATTGTTAAAAAAAATCGTTGAATTTGAATAATTACTGAACTTCAACGAGACGATCATGAACTTTCCGATAAAGTACTTGTTTTTCTTTATACAAAAAAGGTGGGTACACCACAGTAACATCAGTTGGTGTAGTCTCCTATTGTCACTATCATTTCCATGGCATTTCAATGGGAATATAAGTGTCTGGTGGCAGAAACTACTTTTTACAGGCATGCACTTTTAGAACAACTTTAATCGCGTTGATTTAATGTTTGTTTTGAAAGGGGTAATGAGGGTAAGTTGTGATTTACAACACGTAATCGCTTTTTTAAATGTCATTTTTGTCACTCAGTGTATTTTTCTGGGAATAGCTGTTATTTCTACACAATCTCTTCCGGTTGCCTCCATCTCTCTAAAGAATTTATATGAATAAAAGTTAAATTTCACAGCCAGAGTATGATCAAGTCGTGTTTTGATCATCTAGAAAGCTACACAGGCAGAAAAGCTGTAGGCCAGACTGGCCTCACTCTGGGGTGAAGTGAAATCAAGCATGCATATACGGGATTCTGATTGGATCCTGCTGGATTTAGCACTTTCGGAACAAATATCATTGTCATTGCTTGGTTTATCTATTTTCTCACAAGAATTCCAATAATTCAAAGAAGTTTACTGTACACAGTAAAAAAAATAAAGGTTCAAATCTGCACCCTATTTGTCCCTATAACAGCACCCTGGTGCACAATAATTGCATCTTTTATTACGCAAGTATAGTAAATTAGATATCTTAAAGGGATCGTACAGTTTTGGTTGAGACCTAATTTCATGTTTCTCACATTTGTCGGTGAGATAATGAGAAACCTCTTATGAAACATGAAAGAGCATGTATATTCTATGAGGAATTCAATGTTTATTTGATGAAAATTGGTCTTGAAATGGCTGAGATATCCAAAAAAGAGCGATTCTAATAAAGTGTGGGACCCACACTTTAATACGGTTGCTTTGTTTTACTTTGTTTTTGGATGTTTCAGTCATTCCAAACCCGATTTTCATCAAATAAACTTTGAATTCCTCTTCAAATGGTATGCTCTGTACTATGTTGTTAGTGTTTTCTTGGAATCTCGCAAAAAGTTAAAAGCCCAATTCTCATCTCTACCAATACTGTATCCCTCAGTACCATCCTTTTAATATTTATATTCGTACCTACAAAGATGCAGACATATCCATCAGAGTGTATTAAGTTTGAGCTTACGAGCAAAACCTTGGTACTCGTGGTCCAAATTTTCAATTCACAATGTATTAATGTTTATGGTGCATGTTTCCACCCTTGATTAGCAATAAACTAAGGGTGCAATTTCGCACCCCTGCAGGTTCAAAATTCAGAGTATTGCACCTCTAAGAGTGGAAATTGCTTATTGTGTTGAAAATTTGCACCCTATAGGGTGGTTGTATAGCGACAATTTTGGGGTTCAAATTTGAACCCGTATTTCTTAGCATGTAAGGGAATGCTATAATAGTTGAATACATTTTCTATGCAATCTGATAGATAGATATACATGTTGATAGGTGCAACCTTTGGAAGGAACGCTTCATATGTATGTATGTATATGTATGTATATATATATATATATATATGAAGGGTTTGTTTGCAAAAACCGATAAGTCCATTTTTGAAGATTTTGAAGTACGATCTCTGTCATAAAGTACAAAACAACACCTTTTAAATGATATATTGGTCACTACATATAAAGGTATATTTTTGAAGTTATGGTCAAAAGAAGCAAAATTTTTCTTACTATTCTCTTTATTTTTCTTGACCTTTAATCGCAAATATCTCTATTTGGCAAATATGGACTTATCGGTTTTTGCAAACAAACTCTTCATATATATATATATATATATATATATATATATATATATATATATTAGATGTGTTTGAAAACAAGAAACCCCGAATAAACGACACAAACATTAAAAAAGACGAATTGATAAAGTCTACATACTTAAGGGAAAGTAAAAACATGGGATCTTGACGTCCTTGCACAAAATAGAACAAACAAACACCGCATTGACAAAGTACGACAAAATAAAAGCATCACGTTTACGTAATACAATGTTCCTACGCCAGGGAGATATATTTCAATAGCATTTTACCTCTCAAAACAATATTTGAAATGGCAGAACGTCCCCATGTTGACATGCAACTGACGTTCCATTCACCACAGATGCAGATGTTTTGACCACTGACGGCTAAAAAACTTCATGTGACCATGTGGAAGAACGCAAGACTAGTTTAAAAATATTTGTCCACGAAGATTTTAGTCCTGTCGTGTTCTAAATGGATGGTTGGATGGCCTCCCTCTCCCTCATTTCCCTCCTTCCAGTCTCAAAAGTTTCTTTTGAATCCCATATTCTTTGCTCAGTTTCCACTATTAAATAAGTTTCTTTTCTGTATGTTTTCTTTTATCCCCATTTCCCCTTTGTGTTCCTTCATATCCAATCAATAACTTGTCTTTGTGATTTTCTCCCAGGGAAGTGACTTTCTCTTTGGCATGTAATTGAAAATCACAGTGAAAAACGATAGGTAAATACTGATACAATAACTATTTTCCAGTCTTTTTGATTGTGTATTGTATCACTCAAGACTATTTCCACCTCTACGGCTGCAGTGTACAACAACTTCAGTACTAAATAACACTTACATAACGCTCAATACTGGTGTTTTTAAGTGCATTAATGAAAAAAATTGCTTCAATTGAAATATAGAGAGATCTATGAGGCAAGAAAAATAACTATGACGAGACTCTTAAATAAAGTATGAGTACATAAGAATGTATCTTTTTTATTTTGGTCAAGCATAACTTTATGAATATGTCAATGAAGGGTCGAAGAGCATATTGCAATATAGGAGACTAAAACAGGAAATACAGTTGTTTTTTTTTGTTTAGATTTTACGATACAAACGTACTTGAACATATTTCTTATAATTTTTTTTCGGTTTTTACTCCTGGAATTTCTGAATATATATATATATATATATATATAATATACATACATGTATATACATTAAAATGTGCTGGAATGATTTGATCTATTGATTTGATAGTAATTGCGTTATTTGATTTACAATGGTTTTATTTTACGTTTTACTTTATTTCTCATGGTTAATCTTTTTTTTTTTTTTTTTTTTTTTTTTTGCTTGACAAAGGGATGTCACTACAGTCAATATGGAATACTACGGTATAAGTGGTATGCTGTGGTGTGCTCCAGAGCTATTTGCCCCACTTACGCTGTACCTTACAAAAAACAAAAACAAAAACAAAACTGTATTAGTTGATTCAGTTTCTGACGAGGCTTCTGCAGAAACTGACTGTCTGTTTTATAGTTAAGTCACTAATAAAGCAACACTTTGCAGCATGTACCACATAATGTAATATATGTCTATTTATTTATTTTTTTTATTTACTCACACCATGAGGATATGGGATTTTTGTTTTTGATAATATTCTTAGCTTGATAAGATCATAAACCTTGAAAGAAGAATATTCTTCAATTGTTCCATGGGTAAGTCTTATTGCACGTTTCATGTATGACTTCCTCTAGAAATTTTATACTTAAAAGTGTACGTATACTTACTTTCCATATGGGAGTACGTGATTTTAAGTATATTTTATATTTAAGAAAAAATACTTATAGAGACTTCCCCCACTCCCTCCATAAAAACAACAAAGAGACAATGAACAAAAGTGTAACATTTGAAATATAAGAAAAATCAACTGTTAAACACAACATGTCAATTCACATCCCTTCCCTATATAGGTCTTTCTCTCTCCCTATCTCTCTCGCCAGAGAAAAATCACATATTTCAACGGAGCTGTTCAATGACGAATCGTCATTGGCTACTTTTGATACGCATGTGCAGGGTTATCGAAAGCCATTACATTAAAATGACATATACCAAGGAGAGAGTCAGGTAGCTTTACAACATACATATTGTAGTTATCTGCGCAAAATAAATTACGCTGAGTAAGTGAAACGTTGTTTAGGCGGCACCGTAGATTTGTCTTTTTCCAGCCTCATATCAGATGTACGCAGGTCGTGATCAAGTTGTGTTCCAGTAAGTATGGCTGCAACGTTGATGACTGCTAGCTTCATTCTTGAAACGCTTAAGAAAATAATGACGGTATATACCCGTTAAATACCTGAAAGATTATATGGACCAAATACATGGGATATTAAGGCGGGGGGGGGGGGGGTGGGGGTGGAAGCAATGTTACCCTTTCTATTTGGAAATTGAAAATGTAAAAAAAAAATACTTAATTGTAAAAACACACCCACACACACGCACACACACACACAGTAAGCATAATAGTGTCAGTGGAATTATGTTTGGAAACAAATCTTTAGCCATGTGACTTATGATAATGCCAAATCACATCCGTCCTATAGATCTGCATTAAAAGATAATATACTGTACGTTAATGTCCATCAAAGTTAGGTCATTAGTAGTTCATTTGGGGAAAATCTTCTAACAAGCGCTTTATTGACTTAAACCAGTTGGACCACCACTGACCAAAGCATTAGAAGGTCCCGGCCGTCTAGTGCGGGCTTTGTTTTACACCCCTTTAAGGCCATCATTTAAGATAAGTATCTTCTCTCTTACCAGAAGAAGAAGAAGCTTTCTACTTTCAAAAGTGCGTTGTGATGAATTGCATCCCTATTTAAAAAACAAAAACAAAAACAAAAACAGAGGAAGCAATGTCATTCGTTTGCCTGCGATATTAACTATATTTCAATGTGTGTGTTTGTTTGTTGTTGTTGCTGTCTTTTTTTTTTGCAGGTCAGAAACAGCAATGACAATGATTGCCTTTACCATATTAACAAGCATTCGACTCAATGGTAATGCTGTTTCATACTTGGAAAGAGGGGAGAGCAGTCCGACTTTATTCACTACTTCATCTGCAACCGATACCAAAGCGGATGGTGTATTGTGGAAAACCATTCAAACCAAGCCGTATGCTATTACGATGTTTGGAGAAGAAGTTACAACGCAGATTCCTGGAGGAGACTCTTTGAGCAGAGACCCGTGGACCACGCCTTTAGAAGTTATATCAGCATCTTCAAGAGAAATTTTTCAGGACTCTGTGACACGTTCAAGTGATGGATATGGGTCTGATATCAGTCCGACAGTCCAGATGTTGTCTGGATGGTCCTGGCAAGCCACAGTGTGGTCGTGGTGGTTGATCATTCAGATGTTCACCGCCATACTGGGTATTGTGGGCAATTTCCTGGTGATCATCCTCCTCTTCACACGAAGAGAGCTTAGTCCCTCCACAGACAATATGATTGGTGGGTTGGCCGCGGCGGATGTCCTCGCCTCAATCTTTATGATACCACACCCACTACCACTCACGGTCCCTTCGTCGGTTCTCGGGCAGGTGTACTGCAAATTGGTGTTTTCCTCTATGTTTTTGTGGGTGTCATTCAATGCGTCGATTTTCACCTAAACGGCCATAGCTGTGGAAAGATACATGGCTGTGGCTTATCCTTTCCATTTTAAACAATAATAATGGTCACTCGGAAGAGGGTCGTCATCGTTTCTATCGCAGGAAGTTGGATCATGGGGTTCATGCTCACGACTTTTAAATTCGGAACCACAAACGTTGATAACTCCTCGAATCATTGTATTTAACCTAGGATTACTTCCAGACTCCTACTGGTACAGTCCATTAGACAACGCATTAGT
Source organism: Diadema setosum (assembly GCF_964275005.1). Classification (NCBI taxonomy): domain Eukaryota; kingdom Metazoa; phylum Echinodermata; class Echinoidea; order Diadematoida; family Diadematidae; genus Diadema; species Diadema setosum. The sequence continues at coordinate 7,833,866 of NC_092691.1, read as the reverse complement.
TCTCCTCTCCTTCGGAAACTCCTGCGCAAACCCGATCATCTACACCGTCCGTTACCCAGAGTTCCGCGCGGCGATAGGAGAGCTGTTTTCTTCAAGGAAAGGGAAGGCTATAAGGGCGCCATTTTTCAGTGAGCAGACAGAGGGTAAACCTGTCAAATCTGTTGAGGACGTTGATTTCTAGTCGTCAATTGAGCCTTGCTTGTAACGTAATCTTAAATCATCTTTATGTTATATTCAATGAAATGAAATTTTCATATCCTTCTCTTCCATATATATATATATATATATATATATATATATATATATAGTGTGAGACGTGTATCTTCAGCTGCTAAACCCCTGGGCCGTCGCGTCTTATAGTAGTGTTGTATAACGAGAGTAAAGAAGAGGCGGTAGACGTTGCTTTTGAATCCTCACAATTTGATTTTACTTCAAGCTTTCGGGCTCTGCCCTTTATCAAGAGATGTGAGATGCACAGTTCACATTTTTTTTTTCCAATTCAATTCAAACTTTATTTCATTTTTCGAAAAAAAAAACCATAAACATTTCACTTTCTTTGGTAACAGAGAATAAGGTTACATATAATCAAAACAGAGTAAATTGAGAAAACATAATTGTGAAACCTTGGGGGTAACAAATTATGTTGTCATGAAAATTGACTGAAGTGATATAGACGATATAAAATTACACAAAATAAAATATTTGGCCTGGTTACATGCCGGCAGTCAATTGGCAGCCGGTTGTGGGGAACCGAATGAGCTGCCATCCTAGCATACACACAACACCTCACCTCAGCACGCCTAACTCCAACCACCATCACATACCACCAGAATGTTTCGGTTCCCAACAGCCGGCTACCAATTGACTGCCGGCATGTAACCAGGACAAATGTGAACTGTGCATCTCACATCTCTTGATAAAGGGCAGAGCCCAAAAGCTTGAATTAAAATCAAATTGTGAGGATTCAAAAGCAACGTCTACCGCCTCTTCTTTACTCTCGTTATATATATATATATATATATATATATATATATATATATATATATACAATGTATATGCTATCTTGCGAATCCACACGATGAAGTCCCTGCAAGCTCTTATATTGAACTTTTACTTCCTACACATTTAGAATCATCTAGCAACAACATCCAGACAAGAATGGTTCATTTTTATTATCTTCAATTAGTTTCTTATAGTCAACTATTGTTTACTAAATACCATTTGTAGTTTTCCTATTATCATGTTATGTTCAGTGGAAGACTAAAGTCAAAATACCGGTAAGTTGAATTGAATTGAATTGTATGGGAATTATATGACGGAAACATGGTAAAATGATAACAAAATACCTTTAAAAATCTTGCGCAACATAAATGCGAGTGTATCATGTTTTTCTAACAGTAGTCATGATAATACACTGCTTATTTGAAAATTCGTGTTTTGAGTATGGATATGAGCTATAAGATCTGTAACAGCCATTTGCTAATCACCTTTTACGAGACGCATCGTGAATAGAATATGCACATTTTAGGAAATGTCTTCTAACTTTTATTTACCATTTAGGGCCTACACTTATAATGTTTGCCACTGTCAAGTAAATTTAAGATTGAATGTAGAACCAAGTCCCTTCCCTCCTTTAAGTCATTGAAAAGAGGTTGCAGTATATTGCAAAGTATTTGGAATTAGTTTGCAGGGAACCATGGTGTAATCATAATATTGTGTTATGCAGCGGTATTAATCTCCCAAATGTTATCAGTAACCATGGATGCCAATAACGGTAACAAACTTTTGTTCCGTGATATTCATTCCATGTAAAATCACTGGCTAAATTTGAGAAACGTTAAGTGCAGACCATTTATCCTGAGGCTCATGCGTGCACACGCTGATTCCTAATTTTATAGCAATTAGGATAGAACGTTTATGACCTTATACCCTCTATACGTACAATGCTGTTATTGTTGTTGTTTTTCTGTGTTTAAAACGAAAATGTAATGTACAAGACATGCGCAATACGAAGAAACGGAGGATCGCCAAGCTAAACATGCCCACAAGCTTTGACACCTTCGTTTTCCTTTTTCTACATCAAATCGGCAGGAATCAATTCTGATATATACATGCATCTTCATGAAGATAACTTGATATTAATGTGAACTTTGAGGTGGGATGACATGCACTGGGGCAAACCTTATTTTAACTGACTAGTGAGTTACGCAAATTCACTCAGAGGATATGAATTGTGTGTTGCTTTACGTGGTTCTCTGATCATGTTTTCCTGAATGATATTCTGACATGCTTAAATAGCTCCTATTCTATACAAAATGATCAACTGATGATTCCATGTACCGACAACGTATCTGTGAAATTTATGACAGATGTACATTCTCTTTAGATCATAATGTTTTACCTGATATGACACGGTGTACAATGTATTTAATGTAGCCTTATGCTGAATCTTCTGACAAAGCCCTCTCGCTGTGGGGTGGCTACAACGGGTGAGCGAAGTGAGCCCAGCGCCGAGCTCTCGGCTATACGATCGCTGCGTTCGCCCTATTCGCTTATGCACGACACTGCGACGATTGCTCTGCCCCTATCAGCTGCCTATTCTCTCGAAGGATTTAGGATCAGGGTTGTGATAGAGTTTTAGGTTTAGTTTAATGTTAGAATTAGGATTAGGATTGAGGTTACGTTTGTGGGCAGAATTTCTATTTGACTTATAGCCACTGTGTTAGCGCGCAGATATTTCGTGGGAGCAACTTTCACATGAGCAAATCATTGTGCAGGAACCCTGGGAGAAAGGATAGTATAATTACATGCATTTTATGATCAGAAAACTACTTATTGTGTGACGAATTCTCAATGAAGACAATGAAAAACCAACCAGTCGTTGTCCCGCAAGTTACAAGATGTAGGACAGAGCAATTGTGATATGAGTTTGTCTGTGTGTCTCTATGTGCACTTTCATATTCGTATTTGAAACCATTCATTTTCATTTGAGTGAAAGATTTAAAGTGTATGACGTAATGGTGCGAGTTTATCGCTCTCGTCCTTTATATCTCCGCTGATATTGCACAGTTGATATAAAATACGAAAAGATACAAAGATATTGAAACTAAGAGTAATAGCGAAAAACGTACGAATGTAATACCATGATGGAAAAGAATTTGCTTAAAGTCTCAGTTACTATATAACTATGTTAACCTTTATCCCTGACTTCGTCAGATTGTGACAGCTTCTTTCCTTTAAAGCAGGAGGAAGGATATTATATATCGGTACACTTTAACATTTTGCAGTTCAATAGTTGAATAGCCACTTAAGTAACTCTCAAGTTTTTTATGTCAGATGAATTTAAAATGTTATTACTAATTTCATGGAATTACTAAAGGGAAAGTAGTGGAAACAACTTTCAGTCTCTAGTTTTGAGCTAAAAGCTGTGGTAATGATCACTAGTAATACACAGTCTCTACATTATGAAAACCATTTGAAAAACAAAACAAAACAAAACAAAACAAAGCAAAACGTTGCTTTACATTGGGTTGGGCCGGGCGGTATAGGCATACGTGTTTTGTGAAACATACGATTGCTGAAGTTGGCACCGTGCAATACGGCGGGCATACTCGGGCCGGAGACAGGGGTACACAGCAGCTAAATGTTGGCGTCATCATTTCTCAGCAATTATGTATGAACCCTGTTAGAAAGATAAAAATAAAAATATTTACATTAGGACGAATCGACACATGCCCCAAGCGATGCATTGAGTTTTAATTTGCTCTCTCCATTTATCTTAAGTACGGTATATACTGTTCGTAAAAGTACTTGCTATCGTTTTCCTACGTCAGCAAACTGTTTACGCCATCACATCGTCTTACGTATCATTTCATAAGTTACTAATTTGCTTCAGGGCGAATGATTAAGACATGCATATCGTACGATGGTGTATGGACTTTGTGAGAACTAGGCTGGACCTTTCAATCTCTCCGAAGCTGAGTGCAGGATATCTTGAGATATGTACTCTTTTCAGTTTACATACTGGGCCCAAAGGTTGCCCGCCAAATAGATAGGCAGAATGTAATATTTCTTCATCATACACAACATCATGTCATATCGCGGTTGGCAAATTTCATAACTCTGGATTGCCTGGCCAAAGCAAGCAATGTCTTGACCAAGTTGTGACACAATGGCGAAGCTTGTAAAAGCATGTATTCTGGGACTTCTTTGTAGGTTTACGTTTGCCGATGTTGGTAAGAGCTCAGCTGTGGTCGTTCATGTGGTTAAAGTGATCCATTCTTTATTTAAATTGCTGTTAGATAATACTTATTTCTTAGGAGCTTTGAATAAGATGCAGAACGTCATGGGGACCTTAGTTGTTCTGGACATTATTTGGCTACTTACAGCTTGAATCGGTGAAGTAAGAATGCCACAACCATTCGCACATTCCGTAATTGGTTGTAATGAAACTAGCGACAAGGTAATTGATAAAGATTGCTGAACGAAACCGGATTGCTATTGTGAAGCAGTACTGATTTAGTTTTACTGACAGTGACTGAAGTGAGTTATGGCTTCTAGCCTTTCATCTCGTAAAAATTGTCCACAAAAATTTTCTGTTTTTTTGTGTATTAATGTTTACTATATCGATTCATGAGTCAAATATGCTTTAATACTTCAATGGGGTATGCATCTAAGTTTTCCCCTTATTTGATTTCTACTTTGTGATATATATCGTTCATTCATAAAAAAAATTAGTCTAGATGTTCGTTTGTTTCATATAGTTACTTTTAGAATATTTTTTTTTTAAATCTTGATATCTATTTTTCATTTATATGTATTCGCACGTGAGAATGAATATGCCATTTATTTATGAATTCAATACGAGGAGTGTTTTCTTTGATCTTTAAGGTTTTATTCTCAAGTTGAATCATTATGTGTATTAGCGTGAACATTAAACTCTTATTTAGATGTGTTTGAAAAGTTACTTGATTCTTGAGGAAGCATCCTGTCATATATAGTTATAATGCTTTTCAACGATTGTAAGGAGTTCCAGAAAACGGTGAAGTCCGTCTTGTTGATGACTCGGGAAGTTACGAGGGACGCGTAGAGATCTTCTACAACTCCAAGTGGGGGACAGTGTGTGACGATTTCTGGGATATCGACGATGCCTCCGTTGTGTGTAGACAGCTGGGCTTTGCTAACGCCACCGACGCCTTCCGATATGCATACTTTGGCGGAGGGCCACCGGCTCAGCCTATATACCTTGATGACCTGGATTGTAGAGGGAACGAAACAGAGCTAGTGGAATGCGGACGCGATGGTAGGGGAAGCGAGTACTGCTATCATAACGAGGATGCGGGCGTGAGATGCTATACAGAGTACAACGAAGGTGAGAATCGAATGAAGGGTGACAATTTTTCCCAAAGGAAACCAACTTCTTCAGCTGTTTTGTTTCTTTACACTTATTTTCAAAAATGTACGGGAGAGTACAATGTCTACACATGGTGGACTTGAGCTTCCAATATGTGTATATCTGTCTCACAAAACACACAAACACACAGACACACTTACTCATAAGAATCTTTAAAATAATGAAATATTAAGTAGTGCCTCTTAAAAACCGTTGAACTTCCAATATGTGTATATATCTGCCTCACAAAACACATAAACACACATGCACATAAGAATCTTTAAAACAATGAAATATTAAGCAGCGCCTCTGAAAAACTGTTAACTTTACTTGATTTATTGCGCTTTGGCCAGAAAACGTCAAGAAAAGTATTAATAAAGAAACTATTTGCTTAGAACGAATACATATCTGCACTTCCAACTTTCCAACATTTAGATAATGAAAGAATGAAAATATCTTGGCAGTTTTTTGGGTTTTCATCGGGATGAAAACCCATTTTCTTTGCTCAAAGTTTTCGCTATTTATTATTACAATTGTTTCGGGTCAGTTTTTCCTTCCTTGTTTCAAAATATATTACAAAAAGCTGCATCGCTTCGGCGATCCCTCACATTTATTCCAAAGTTGATTTACATCATTTGGGTTTATGTCAGGTTAATGTGTGTGTGTGTGGCACACAAACACACACTATAGCTTCTGACCACACGAGCAAAGAGAGTTAAGGGTTTGGGACGAACACCGATCTAGGGCTTTCAATAGCTCAGTCGGTAGAGCACCGGTCTAGTAATCCGGAGGTCTCGGGTTCGAATCCCGATGAAAACTTTGCTCAAAGTTTTCGCTATTTATTATTACAATTGTTTCGGGTCAGTTTTTCCTTCCTTGTTTCAATATATATATATATATATATATATATATATATATATATATATATATATATACATATAGCCACTTACGTTTTGCACTGCTGCCACATGCTGTATTATTGTCGACAACATAAAAATGATTAGTTTTATATTATTATAGTCTCATGTTATATAACACACAATGTATGAAGATATTGAATTGGAGTTTTCGTTATACACCTTTATTTCAATCAATAACACGAGTTCGATATGAAATGTATTCAATAATATGAAATTAAGTATGTATATTATTATTATTGTATTCTGTTATATAATTACGAATTTATTGATGACATAGCCATTATAGACTCACGCTAGTTAGATTTATATTGTTACGAGTGTAGCCATACGAGTGAGTCATTTTTGTATCATTACAGCCCTGATGAAGGTCCTAATAAGACCGAAAGCTCGGCAATAAACACGCACGTTAATCACTATCTACGTCTACGAATGCTCTTCTTCTCGCACTCTGATATATATATATATATTATAAACTTCTAAAGAAAGTTCGGAAATCTGAGTTTGCATGATCAGCCATTTGTCATTTTTTCTTAGAAATAATTTATTTGTCCTTAGTACCACAAATAGATTGTTTGATTCTCTTCAAATGATACCATACTTATGATTATCGTTTACTTAGAGGTACAGTGCTTACAAATAATTTGTAAAGTCAGAATTTAACAGCTGCAAAATGGTCCAATTTTTGACGTCCCTTATGCAGTTTCCTCGTGATGAGTGAGTTCCCCATTGTTTCTTTGGTGTTCAGTTACTGTAACCTCAGTTGTTGTTTTTTTTTTTTGTGGAGTGAAACATGTATGCGTTCAACCAAACAGATAAACAAACACATACACACACATACACAAAAACACACAAACGATCATGACTCACACCATTTTATCTCACAGAACCTCGCCACATTAACTACAACGAAGAGATAAAGAAGTGAAATATCGTGGACTTGATTTTATTGGAGTTTCATCATTATTTTGTCTTTATTCTGTCTTTATTTTGTTTTTACTTTATGTTTAATTTGTCTTTATATTATCAATGAACAGGATCGGGGCTCAGTATCTAGTGGACGACTCAAGTGCTTGCACCACCACCTGGCACCGTGTCCTCATGCTGTTGATTAGCTTTGCGATTTGCTGCTGAGGAATGGCGTTCCACTCGTCAACCAGTATCTGACGGAGTCCTGCCAATGTCGTTGTATTTGTGACCCTTTTCCCCACAGCTCAGCCAAGTTGATTCCAAAGATGTTCTATGGCGTTGAGGTCGGGGATGCATGCAGGCCAGTCTATTCTAGTGATGCCCTCTCTCTCGAGAAAGTTGCTCACAAGTCTCGTGCTATGTGGTCTTGTGTTTTCATCTTGCAGGATTGCGTCGTCACCCATATTCCGTAGATACGGAACAGCAGTTGGCTGGAGAATTTCGTGACTATATCGCTGAGCGGTGAGGTTGCCGTCGATGTCCACGATCTCTGCCTTTTCTGCAATGGATATTCCTCCCCATACCATCACGCTCCCTTCTCCGAATGGTGTGACGCGCTCGATGCAGCGATCGTCAAAACGTTCACCCCGTCTACGCCACACCCTAGCTCGTCCATCAACTTCCCGCAGACTCGTCGCTGAACATCACCAGTGATCACCATCTGCCATTCACGTCTGTTCCAGCGAAGATGATCGCGGCACAAACGAAGGCGCGCCTGCTTCTGTTGAGCAGTCATGGTTTCTTGGCAGGCTTTCTTGCTTGGAGCTGGGCAGCGTGGAGGCGGTTGCCTACAGTTTGATCGGATAACCTTGTATTGTATCTTCTCAGAAAACATTGTTTGATACGCTGTGACGTTCGCCTGTAGAGTAAGTGCCTTGATGTAACGGTTTTTGCTGCTCCGTTGTGATCTTCGGACATTCACTCCTCGGTCTGTCCTTGACATCTCCTATTGCTCGGAATTTTTTCTTTCCATTCGGTGATGGTGCCAGGGCGTACACTGTGCCACATCTATTTGAAGCAAACTAGCTTCAATTTGCCCTATGACGCGGGCTTTTTGAACATTGCTTACACGTGGCATGATGTACAACCATAAAACCATCAAAATCGCCTGGCATGGCACCACTGAAAACGTGAATGTCAAGTTATGATGTCTATTGAAATTTGCCTTTATGGCAACCAGTTGAGAACATAAGACATAAAACAAGAGAACATGTTCCCTATTTACTCTTCACGACCATTCTCATTCATAAGAACCATTCTTGTTCATTTTGAAATTTTTCAATGCAGACCTTATCAGTCACTTTTGAGTACAGCCCTTTACCTGATAGCATAATCATAACACTGGGCAACAATTTTTTTACTTTTTGAATGTTGTCTTGATTTGTACAACTGATTGAGTGTATTTTTGTAGTGCTGAATCAGGAAATGGCATCCGTTTCTCTCCATCAGGTCAAGTTTTTGTGTTAACCCTTTGAATACTCAATTCTGTAATTCCCATAGACTTTGTACAGGGACCACTCTGTTCAAGTGGCCAACAGGTTAAGTTGATTTGAAAAATATATATATATATCTTGTGACAAAATCGATTACATTTTTGTAGTATTATCAGCTGATTTTTGTCACATATATCACCCTAAATATATTTTTAAGAGAAAAAAAATGTTTTTCCAACAACATATATTGATTACCTGATCTTAGAAACATCAATTACTGTAAACTGAATGGTGGGCATTGATAAAGGTAAGTACACGTAAATTGCATGTTGCTTCACCATTATTCAAACTTCAGGGCTTGAACTTCCGTTTCTTCGAACTCCTGGAATGCTCAGTATCAGGGAGGTCTCTCTTCAGAGTCCAACAGTAGTCAGCCATCATGACTGCGTCCCAGCGACCCCGATACTTGGCCCCGTTTCATAAAACTTGTCATCAGTGACAAGTTGTCATAGTTGTGATAAGCTACTGAAATCCTTGCACCTGATTGGCTGAGAGCAAATTTGTCATAGAAATGTGGCAGTTGTCATTGATATCAAGTTTTATGAAACGGGGCCCCAGGTCTCCATCTCTTTCATGTCCTGATGGAATCTCTCCCCCCTGCTCGTCACTCACTGAACCCAGGTTCTCAGGAAACCGGTCCATATGTGAAAATAGGTAGTGCATCTTGATGCTCATGTTGCAGCCAAGGTTTCTGAAAGCAGTCAGCATGTTGTTGACAAGTTCTGCATAGTTTCTGGCTTTAATGTTGCCAAGAAAGTTCTTCACTACCAGAACAAATGCTTTCCATGCTTCCAGTTCCACTTCATTCATTGAGTTTTCGAACTCTGGTTCTCTGATGAGCTGACAGATCTGAGGACCATCAAAGATGCCAGCTTTCTTTTTCTCCATGGACAATCCTGGAAAAGCCTGGCACAAGTAAGTGAAGCAGTCACCGTCCTTGTCCAGAGCCTTGGTGAACTGCTTGATTAAGCCGAGCTTGATGTGCAGCGGTGGGAAGAGTATTCTGTCTCGGTCCACCAGAGGGTCGTTGATGACATTCCTTTCTTTGCAAGGCACCAATTCCTCTCGCACAGGCCAGTCCTTCTTCATGTAATGCTGAGCACGGTCCCTACTATCCTACATGCACAGAAAACATGGCTACTTGGTGAAGCCACTCTGTTGTCCCAACAAAAAGTTCACCATCTTCAGGTCAACACAAATAAAACACCCATTCATGCCTGAGTGGAGTTTCCTACACACTTCATGGGGTGGCTGCCCCATTAAGTTTAGTTTTAATCCATCAACTTTATGCCTTGCTGCACTAATTTTGGAAGATTTCAAGGTTTTCATGACTACAAACCGATCCCTTTTCGACAAAATCACCCAGAACTATCGTACCCGAATACTTTTTGTCATTAAAATAAACATTTCCAATCAAAACAATTAATAAAAATGACATTTTACCCCCACCGACTTCTTCTAAAATGCTCCACATATGCGTTAATGTGAACAAAAACGTAAAAAACGACATGTGGCCGTAGCTCAAAAACTTGACCTGATTGAGCAAAACCAATGTGATTTTGGGATTCAGCGCATCAGATTTACCTAAATCAGCTGAAAAAACGCAGACAACAAATTTCTTGTTGACCAGTGTAATGAGTAGGATGTCATTTCAAAGAGATTAAATCATTATTTCATAATTGTCACCTATGGATAGGTAAATGTTTGATGTGAGGGAAGGGGTACTCTTTTTCTTCCCATTGTTACCGAATTATGCTGACAAAGTCTGTGAATGACTGAGCGCATTAACTTACATGACAACAACGAAAACTTGCAATTTTCCATGTTCCTCAAATAATCGCTTTTCATTCTTGTATACATTTCCCGCAAGGTGACATCAGATTGGCTGACGGTCCGACGTCTAGAGACGGTCGACTTGAAATCTACCACAACAACGAATGGGGAACTGTGTGCAGTACGACCTGGGGTCCTGAGGAAGCAGAGGTAACCTGTCGTCAACTAGGGAATGACGGAGTGAACAATGTGTACTACTCTCCCACACCTGGCAACGGACCTATCCACCTGTCTTACGTGGGCTGTATAGGAAATGAGACTGGACTCGTCAACTGTAACGTTACATTCAGCGATGATGGTAACAGCTCATGCACACATGGCGAAGACGTGGGAGTGGATTGTTACATTTTAATAACAGATCCCCCAGGTAAGGAATTTGGCATTTGACTACAATGTTACAGTAGGATTCTTCACAACAACCTGTACCTCTAACCTGAAAGTACACGCAATAATGTACACAATATTGCTGTTTTCAACAAAATCCTTACATGTTTCAATATAATTATTTGTTATATGTTGCTTTAGAAAGTATTTCATAAGTCCTGTTAAGAGTGTGTACAAAAAGGTATACAAACGTCTCTATCACTAAGCATCAAGATCACCAGGTAACTGTAATATTTATCATGTTTAATCATTAAATCTTATTACCACTTTTTAGGTGCATACCAGTTGATTCCAGGATATCATCCATACTCAGATGACCAGCGCTTTGAGAAATAATATGGAAAGCGTGTCTACGTAATTCATCACAATGCACATTTGGGCATAGAATGTTTTCTGCCCTTTTCAATCTTTGCATTTTTTTTTAATGGACTTTGATCTTGAGCGCATCATGAAGCATATTATTCATAACTTCAGCCTTTGTACTTTTCTTGCTGACAATAGAAGAAATTTCAAACACATTGATTACCTGCAGCTTCAGAAGGAGACATCCGACTGAATTGGGCGTCGTCGACACAAACAGTGGGTCACTTGGAAATTTACCACGAGAACTCTTGGGGTACTGTTTGTGGAGACGGGTGGGACGTTTCCGACTCGAGAGTCGCATGTCGCCAACTCGGGTACCTGTCTCCAGGATCGTTTATCTACAACATCGCGATTACAGGATTCATTGGGCCTGTACATCTTTCGGATGTCAGCTGCACTGGGGACGAGGTTGCACTTTCTCATTGCCCCCACGGTGGTTGGGGAGACACCGAATGTCGGCACACTAAAGATTTATGGTTACAATGTTATCCCGATTACTCCGGTACGTGTCAGTAAATCTTACACTTTGGACCGTAAAAGGCCAACTATAACTTCAATTATTATTCAGTTATTCAATTCAATAACACCAAAGAAGAAAGGTATTGGCTCTTTCTTTTCAGTTAAGGTAATACCAAAACTATATGTATTTGGGTCAGGGTTCTTGCAAGAGGTGATATTTGAGACGCGTAGGATTTTGACGACATGTAGGCTTATGATGCCATCGCTCAGAAGCAACTGCAGCGCATGCGCAACAATTTTCATAAAATTTTCTTTCAAAGAAAAGGAAGTACAGCTTGCATACCATATGAACGTAACGTTTTAATTACATGGTTTGTCTTAGGCTGCATCATTGTCGTGATTAATTCGTAAATTATTATATACTGATTTCCCCGTTTTAATGACCAAATTCCAAAGCTGTCATATCTTAAAGCCCGGTCACACAGCGCTTTACGGCTTAATCACGGCCAAAACACGTCAAAAAGACACAGTGGTCTCTCGTGAAGCAGACGATGTTGTTCGCGTTACGAGCTACTGTGGATTTATAGATGTGGCAGGACGCGGGGTAAAATCGGGACGGCGTCGGACGCGGTAAAAAGTTTCGAACTGCTCAAAAGTTTATTCCGCGGACAACCACGGGCGGCACACGTGGTAAAGACGTGCAACACACGTGAAACGCACGTGATAATCCGTGTTCGGGCAGTGATTAAAACTTGGGGAGACGCGGTAAGACGAGAAAGAACTGCGGTCTGTCACGGGCAGAGCACGGTCATCTGACGTGTGTTACGCGTTGGTATCACTGACAAATGGACTTTTCCGCGTACATACACGTGGCTGGACGTGGTTTTCATAAGTTTTTTTCTTAACTTTTTGAACGTGATTTAGACGTTGAGTGCTGTGTGACCGGAGCTTTATCTATGGATTTCTTGGCTTGTTCGTTCACATTGAACTTGCAGGGCTGCAGATGGGGGTCGCTGCACAATCTTCTGATCTTTGATTATTGAAACGAAGAAAAACAAAAACTAACAGATATTGAACAAGAAAATCAAACATGAAAAAAAAAAGGAAGAAGCCCGGTCCGACCAAAAGATTTTTTTTTTTTTTTTTTTTTGGGGGGGGGGGGTGACCCTGGGAAGTCTGATCTTGACGATCTTCATCGTCTTCGTCATGTATTGCTGTATTGGCTACATGGCATTGGATTACGGAAAACGAATCGTGAAAGGAACAAAGCAAACACACAATAAAAACATCTCAGTAAAACATTTAAATTATCTGCAACTTATAACTACTGTATTAAACGGCATGTCTATATTTCGGGCTCGAGTGACACAACGAGTGATATAATCCCATGTTAGTTTCGTCTTTAGTTAATCTAAGGAAAGGAGAGACAATTTTTACATCATTGACTCTGTCATTTTAATTTTTCATGTTTGTCATATCCGACGATGTAACAAATAAGCTGGAAACGGCGACGTCCGGCTTGTGGACAGTGAGACTCCTTGGGCTGGTAGACTTGAGGTATTCTATGACCTGAAATGGGGCACGGTTTGTAATGACAGCTGGTCCTACGAGAACGCTCTCGTTGTCTGCCGTCAGCTCGGCTTCGAAGGTGTCGTGTCGTCCTACAAATACTTCGGGCCAGGATACGGTCCAATCAACCTTGGTGGAGTGGTGTGCACGGGGGACGAGTATACCTTAAGGTACTGCTCTCACGGTGAATGGGGTGTTACCAGTTGCACATCCCACGAACAGGACGTTGGTGTTGAGTGCACGCCGAGATTAGGTAAGTGATATCAGTGTATCTTTTAACCACTTGTACACAATACCAATAATCCCTACTGGCAACGTCTCCTGATACATAATATTTCATTCCAGGGTCTAGGTGCCTTACCGACTGAATTGTTCTTATATTCTTTCAATAATCCCTTCACTTGTTCATGAAGATGGTGAACTACGTCTTGTCGGTGGTTATTCGTCTGACGAAGGCCGACTGGAAATCTACCACGACTACGAGTGGGGTACCATCTGTGACGACGGGTGGTCGACCAACGAAGCCCTGGTCGCCTGTCGTCAACTCGGATTTCGTGGGGTTGAGAGTGCGTCAAGTTATTACGGGACTGGCGACGGCCCGATCCATCTCGACGGCGTCTCTTGCACAGGCTACGAATCCCAACTGATAGACTGCAACAACAACGGATGGGGTGCACACGACTGTCAACACTGGCAAGACGTAGGAATCCGGTGTTCAGAAACTGAGACTAGTAAGGACTGTCGATCAGCACTGTTTACATTGGCTTATAAAAAAAGTTTTGCTGGGAAAACGACAAAATATGGTTTCAAATAATAGAAACGTACAAAAGATTGCAAGGAGAGAGAACAATGTTTAGGAACAAGGGCGGGACCATATCCTCGAGAGTCACTTATTGGATGCAATGAAGAGCTGATTGCGTGTATGTGTATGTGAGTGTACCTGTGTTTGCGCGTGCGTATGTGTTTGTGAGAGAGAGGGAGGGGAAAGATATGAATACAATGTAAGAAAAGGAAGTAACCGCATGGGTCCCTTTTATTCAGTTTATGTTTATTCGTCACGTACAGTGTGTTGAATGTAGTGAATGTAAAAAAAGATTATAATGAATAATGTTGTAAATGATGTCAATTGTTATTTCTTAAATAGTGATGAATGATTTGAAAATTGTGAATACTTTCTTTTTTAATCAACTATGTATTGTGTGAACAAAAAAGGGTTTCTGAGCATTAATGTTGCAATTCAATCTTATTGGCTGCGAGAACATTTCATTTGATAAACCATACCATACCATACCATCCCCTCATGTGCATATTCATATTGAGTGCTCAGAAACCCTTTAGTGAAAATCAATGCAAGTGAAGATTTCCAACATAATTTGCCTTTGTGTAATCTTAGTTTCATTAATCATTGCAAAATTTCATTTTAGCCATTGACGCAAGATTCATATCAATATACTTTAAATGAACTCTTAATGAGGAATCCATCCCCCTAAAAATAAAATCTAATAGAAAGAAAAGAAAGTGGAAAAATTCCCTGCAGAACGTTCCAAAAATTACAAAAATTGGATACAAGAAATAAGGAAGATTTGACATTTTGAACTTTCACCTTTCTTCGGAAAAACATTTCTTGACCAGTCCTTATGAATATTGAAAGCAGCGAGTTGATGATGTCATGCCCTCACATTTTTTTTTCACATGTATTATGTTATATGAAATTCGGAAAGTTTCTATTTTTAGCTAATCAAGGTGAAAGGATATTCCCATAGCAGAACATATCAGAATAAACATTATTCTTTCTTTTTTATTTTAGGTGGTTGTAAGGCAAGTTTTATTATCTATAAGCTGACTTATATATAATATTTTTGTAGTTATAGTATATGAAATTAACAAAAAATTGCGAATGCATGGTATCATCAACTTGCTGACTTGAATATTCGTACCGACTGGTCAAGATGTGTTTTCCAAACAAATTCCAAATTTTGAGATGTTACAACTTTCTTATTTTTATCCCATTTGATCATTTTTGCACGGTCCTGCAAGGATTTTTTCCCCTCATGAAATAAATATTATGGAGTGGATTTCTTCTTGAACACTTTTTATTTCACAAATATCCAAATTCCTCCAATCACTATGTACTGCCCATTAAGAGAATATCATTTTTCTTTTTTCATATTTTCTGTTTTTCGAAACGGACGGTGTTAATGCCGAGTTGTTCTCCGGTTTGGTTCTGAGCTGTCTTAGACCGAAAAGTTCTCTAGGATTGGATTCATAACTGTAATTGTTTGGGCTTTTTTTTTTCATTGCACACAGCACCTGAACCAGCGCCAGCGGACCCTGTACCCATGCCAGGATGGCTCATTTCAATTACCATTATTGCATCTGTGACGGCGTTCTGCCTTATTGTTGGTATCATCGTATGCGTGTGCTCCACGAAGAAGAAACCGCGGAGCACCACTACCGCTACCGCTCCACAACTTCAAGCCAACGGTCACACAATGCCTACTGGGCATACCAATCCTGTGGCTTTAGCACAGAGCGGCGTCATGTATTACGACCCAAATAATATCGCAGTGGCATCTCCATCTTCTTACTCCGACACCGTGACAGGTTTGCCCACCACTAACAAGTCATCCATGGGTATTGATTGATCTATTTATTGACTGATTGATTGGTTGATTGATTGCTTCATCGTTTGATTGATTGATTGATTGATTGCTTACTGTATTGTCCACAATGGAAATTCTGTGTACATTGGATATCACAAAAATTTGGTGAGTCTGTTGGAGATATACACCAATCCAAGAAGCATCAGGAATGCCACCTGCAGGAATTCAGACAGTGAGTAGTAGTTAATCTCGCGGAGAAGTAATACAATCCATGTGCGGTGTTAATCTTTAAGTACTGAATGATCTATTGTACTATGATATATTACGTCTATTGTAGCTGAAGAAGAACCCATGAAACTCGCTTGAGTTGGACTTTATACAGTTTGTACCATATATCTTTGAGAGTAATAAGGAACAATAGGCTACTATTACCTTGTCTATCATAACATATCATTCATATTTCGTTCAATTATTTGCTGCTGCCTTTCTCACATACTCATAATCTTGTCAGCAATAGTGTCAGCGGCAAAATATGCTGATGACTATTACAGTGAATCCCTGCGATTGTGATCAGAGTTCACCTGTCGCAATACAAAGAATATATTGAGAGTTCCAAATCGGAACCTTTAGAAGTATCTTTCCATTAAGAGTTGCTCTTGAGAACAATGCATTATAAACTATGGAATGTATCCTATTTCCATTAAGTTTGAGATTGACATTGGCATACCTTTGACCATTCTCTGTAGATTTTGATTATTCATATAATGATATACAATGGAAGCCACATGGACGTCATCGAATTATGGAATTCAGAAAGCTTTAGTAATAAGAGAAGTATATAATTGCAGCATGTTTATTGTGGATATTGCACCACCGTACAGATACGCTAGATGCGTCGCATGAACACTATATTTCAGAGGAAATGATGGACTATTCTGCTTTGTTCGTTAATCAGGTTTTCGTCACATACATTGCTTTTATAAATTATCATATTCTTGAAAGAACATAGATGCTCAAATGTATCGATGATGACTCGTAAAATCTAATTTCGTGTATGACGGATGTTCTCTGTAGATAATGCTTGGCCTGATAGTATGGTGCAATATAACGTAATGCACTATTATTTTACAAAAAGCTTTTTTTTTTTTGGTATTGTTAATGAATGCCACTTTCGACAAAACAAACAAACAAACAAACAAACAAACAAACAAACAATAGAACAAAAAAGATCCTACCCTGCTTCTTTCTGTCACGCCCTTAGAAAGGTCCACTTTTCCTATCTTCAACGCAACCCATACAAATCCTAGCTACTGCCTTGATTAAAGGGGATGGCTAGTAACTGATGGAGACTCATGGAGCCGCACATTATTAACATTAGTACAATCATTTCACGTAATATTGGTATCATAAATAGACTCAAGTCTCATATTCCAATGTCCTCTTTGTTGACCTTGTATTTTTCTTTGATTTTACCTTATCTTAATTACGGACTCCTAGCATGGGGTAGTGCCCATCAAACTTTCTTAGATAAATTACTATTACTGCAAAAAAAGGTACTTCGTATCATATGTGGCGTCCCGCCACGTTCCCATTCAGAGCCATTGTTTACTAAATATAAGATTTTGAAAATCAAAGATTTGTATTTTTTTCAGCTTGGTCAGTTTATGTTTAATTACAATGCAAATGCACTTCCCAGTATTTTCAATTCAATGTTTCCACAGAATCAGTTTTTTCATAATTATCCGACTAGACAATCTAATGAGTTTCATTTGCCCCCCCTGAGAACTTTATAAGCTCAGAGTACATTTATATACACCGGTCCTAGATTTTGGAATTCATTAAGCTGTGAAATAAAAAAATTCCCCTTCTTTGCATTCTTTTAAGCGCAAGTTGAAATCATTTCTGTTAAATCCTCTTTGATATATTTCGTCATTAGTTAGATCTCATCAACCTCAGGGTTCATCATTCATCCACCAATCTTTCGTTTACTGACTTCATTATTACGTAATGGATTACATGGATTATTATGCAATAGCCATTAAATCCCTGCACAGCTGCGTGCAGTACCAGCCCTCTGAAGCACATTCTCAATCACCCCCTATTCCATTTCCCTAGTTCAGCGTGTAGGCATTCTCTTATTCTCTTTCTCTTTTTTTCTTTCCCTTTCTCTCTCCCCATTCTTTCCGTCTTTTTTGTCAAGTCGTGTCATGTCTTTTGTATTTCTCCTGTCTTGTTCCGTTCTGTCGTAAATTATAACTGTGATAAGTATTTGTAAATAAGTAATTCATAAGTTTGTTCATTTTTTGAGTGGTTCACAACATACAAGCTTGCTTTTTAGTGGACCTCTCAGTTCTTTTTTTTTCTCAACTGAAGCATAACTTTGTACTTTTTTGCCAGTATGCATTCTTTTGTTTATTTGTATCATTTGTCTTTTACAAAGTCGAATGTTTATGTTTATGATGTAATTCCAAATATATTATGCGTAATGTTTTGTTGAAAAAAAGAAGAATGAAAAAAAAATAAATGAATTGAATTGAATTGAGTGGGAAGCAGTGGGAATGCTGGGGGATAATTGTTCCATTCCTTGTGGG
Organism: Diadema setosum; assembly: GCF_964275005.1. Taxonomy (NCBI): domain Eukaryota; kingdom Metazoa; phylum Echinodermata; class Echinoidea; order Diadematoida; family Diadematidae; genus Diadema; species Diadema setosum. The sequence goes on along the minus strand of NC_092691.1, from coordinate 7,815,293 downwards.
ATTCATTTAACAGTACATTATGTATCTATTGTGTGAAAATTATTTGCTTCAGAATGGTCTCATATTCAAGTAATGTGCAGTTTAATGTTTCCAGGTTAGCATATTTAATATATATATATATATATATATATATATATATATATATACATATATATATATATATGTGTGTGTGTGTGTGTGTGTGTGTGTGTGTGTGTGCATGCGAGTATATTAACGTGCCTTCACTCGGAGAAAGTTCTTACATAAAACAATGACACCTGTAAGTGCTTGCTTATTGATCTATGACGATTGATCTGATCTGTGTTGTAAACAAAAAATTCTGACGAAAGAAAATAAACGATACCGATCTAATCATAAACAAAGTAGATGTCACTTTCAAAAATATGAGATAACGGCTATTCGATGATAAAACCTGAATCTGTGTATTTTATGTATTCTAGGTAAACTCCGGGTATGAGACCATAGCACAGCTGTGAGTAGGAATGCAGAGTCTGCATTGTTCTTTGGGCTGCATATCAACAAAATAGAATTTGTGAACTGAGAAAGAGGAATCCACAGGGAGATATGACTATTCTGTGGATGAATATCTGACTATTATTCTATTAACAGGCTCGTGATACTCCATGGTGATGGTAAAAATACTCGTAGATCATGATAACTAGTCATGTTTTTCTGATTATTGAACTTGAACTCCTGTGAAACTGTTGTTGGAAAATAATCGTGCAGTTTAAGATTATTCCAGAAATTCAATTTAGAGAAAGTCATATTTCAACTAATAATTGTCCAGCAAGCTTTACTGAAAAGTCGACAGAGTGAACATATCTATAATTTGTGTGTGTGTGTGTGTGTGTGTGTGCACGTGCATGTATGTATTTCTACGTTATGATAATAGCAAATAATGGGTATGATAAGATAGGTAATAATTTATTTTTTTATTTATTTATTTATTTTTTTTTGGGGGGGGGGGGTATTTTTGTAATTCAACGCAGCCTCCTTAGTGTTGCCACTGCTCTACCAAAGGGCCGTGCCATTATTATTACTCTAGAGTTGCGGGTCGAGGGAGTTATTGTGGATAAAAAGATCTTGTCCAAGGACTTAATGCAAACATTTATAGAGAATCTATAGAAATATGACAAGTTTGATATCTACGGAAAGCTAAGAAGCTAGTTAACAAAACTGGATATCTTTTAGACGATGTAACTTTACCCCCAAACTGTTTTTGAGATTGAAAAAAAAACAACACCCAATTTCCATGACCACGTACCTCCGTTTGCTACAAGAAACATCGGATTTGAGCGACGTCACCAAATGTGTATGAGCTGATTTGCCGTACGGCTACATGAGACCCGCTCTGGCAAAACCCCAAACTTCTCGGCAAATGTGATTTGCCCGAAAAAGGTCACAAAATGACCTACCTCAAAGACCAAATTGACATTTTGGTATCACGTTGTAGGGAAAATTGTCTAGTTTCTGATTAATGTCAACAACATTTCGAAATACAACCTACAAAATGTGGAATTTTGAAGAGAAAAGTGGGATGTCAATCTCAAAAGTTGGCCAAAATCTTACGTCTAAAGACCAAAACGCCTTCGCTTTTTTATAGCAAGTTGAGGTAGAAATTAGAATTTAAACCAACACACAAGAGAAAAAGAAGGTCACATTTATCTAACAAACCTTCATCATGCCATTTCGAAGAAGAATCAAGCTGAAATCACGGCATCAAGGAATACCTCTTCACTGCCGATTCTGCTAGTACTGTTGTGCGTACACCTGATCACGGCAATCGCGAATCTTGAGCTGATTGCGGTAGGTTTTGTGCTTTTTAAACCTCGTATTTCCGTAAATTTATGGGTGTAAAAATGATTTCCAGTCAATTACAGCTCTTTGACTTAGTTATCATCCTTCATGAGTATGCAAGATTACCTGAGCTATACGCAATTCCCCCACAATGATCGATTTGTTGTGTCAATAATAACAGCAAATTGTGGCTGTACGAAGGAACAGCTGATCACGGCAATCGTGAATCTTGAGCTGACGATAGGTTTTGTGCTTTTAAAACTGTGTTTTTCCGTAAATTTATGGATGTAAAAAATGATTCCAATGAACACAAACAAACAAACAAACAAACAATTTTACGACGTGAATATGTAGTTTTGGCGGACGATTTATTCTAGATTGACAACAAATTACACACCAATTTCCTGAAAAGTGCACACAGTTTGCCCATAGATACGTAAATCCCACTGGGTTGCATACACATCTAGTGACGTCGCAGATTTGGCACTTTTCGTAGCCGCATCGAACTTTTTCCAGTGCTCAAATTTGATAAAAATAAAGCTTCTTATATTCAAAGCAGAGACAACTTTATTGCATGATTTATGTCAGAAATTAATCAAAATAACATCAAATGATGGAAAACAGTCAATATTTATATGATATTATTTCCTATAAATTTCTTCTTTAAGCACTAAACGGGGATCGAGTCTTATACACTATCTATACCACAGCACCCCCACAATCTCTCGTACTGCACACAGTTTGCCCATAGATACGTAAATCCCACTGGGTTGCATACACATCTAGTGACGTCGCAGATTTGGCACTTTTCGTAGCTGCATCGAACTTTTTCCAGTACTCAAATTTGATGAAAATAAAGATTCTTATATCCAAAGCAGAGACAACTTTATTTCATGATTTATGTCAGAAATTAATCAAAATAGCATTAAATGATGGAAAACAGTCAATTTATAAAATATATTATTTCCTATCAAATTTCTTCTTTTTTTTAATAAGCACTAAACGGGGATCGAGTCTTACACACTATCTATACCATAGCACCCCCACAATCTCTCCATGCTTGTATGAAATAGTTTTGTATAGCTAAAGTCATGAAAAGGACCACCGAAAAGAGCTACGATGACAAGTTACTGTAATGACCAAATGATGCGATGGAAAGCATTTCCAAATTACCAAGAGAGTATAACGAAATGAAAAGTAACCTTTATATGAGGCAGGCTCTACTAAATTATTTCCTGTACATTTTATTTTTTTTTTCACTTTCTCTGCACTTTATCTCGTAGTCATTACACATTTTCTTTTTGATAGTCTGACGTCGAAGTTCATTGAATGTATATGACGTCAGTTTATTGCTCTTTTCTCTATCTCTGCAGATATTGCATAATTATAGCAGATATTGCATAATTATTCAAAATGGAACTATGCATGATGCGATGACGGATATGCATGTTCCTTATTTTATGATATCTTATATTTCATTAATTTTGATTGTAAGAGAGAAGTATGATACGAAATAGTCAATTGCACATGAAAAGAAGACAATTCATAGCATAAGCAAACATGAACTACGTGTTTTATGAGGAACCTATAGGCACACATATGGCGAAGGCGCAGAACGAACCTTTGCTAAGTTGTTCCAAAACGGGATTCATGTCGAAAGAAGAACAAAAATAGTACGAATGTGGGGAAAAGAAAGGTAACGTAAGATCACTGTTTTAGATTTACACATTGAGGAATTTATGCTAAGCAGGCCAATCATGCTGATATTTCCCTTTATGTTCGGGTGAAGTATATGATTATAGATAAGTACTTGGGCCAGCATGAAAAGATTGAGAGAAATAGATTTATTGAGGAAATTTCTCGTATGGAAAAAATCTTTGATAACTGCCCTCTGATAGACAATACATAGCATATGCGAACATGAATAACGTGTGTTATGAGGAACCTATAGGCGCACATAAGATGCAGAACAAAACTTTGCTAAGTCTTTCCAAAACGGGGTGCCTGTCGAAAGAAGAACAAAAACAGCACGAACGCGAGGAAAAAGAAGGTAAAGTAAGATCACTGTTTTAAATTCAAACATTGAGGAATTTATACTAAGCAGGCAAATCTTGATGATATTTCTCTTATGTTCGGTAGCCCCCCCCCCCGCAAAAAAACAAAAACAAAAAACAAAACAAAACAGAGATGAGACTAACACGACAAGATGACAAGAGGACAATGACCAGTAAATATAACCAGACAATGAAATGGTGAAGTAGGCCTATATGATTATTGAAAGATTGAGGGAAATAGATTCATTGAGGAAATTTCTTGAAGGGAAATGCATTCTTTGATAACTGCCCTCGGATAACTTTAAAAATGGTATGAAATTACAGGCTAATCTAATGCTTTGTTCTGCAAAGATTGTAAAAACAAAACAAAACAAACCAAACAACGGGATTTTAATAAGTTTGTTTGTAATATCTAACTGGGGAGGAGACAGTATAGCACAGATGGCTCAATATGGACTTTTTTATACCAGCAATTCCAAAACATCTGTGGAAAGGAAAAGGTAAAAATATTTACATCACGAAGAATCAATAATGGTGCGATGATGTTCATTATTTCACAAATGTGTAGGTATTAGATTTGCTCCCTCCATTTTTGAGGTGAATTGTGAAGCAAACTCGCTGTTTTGGTACGCCAAAAAATCTATTTATGGCCATGACAGAGCCATAATTTCATAAGTAACTTATTCGTTTCAGGGCATGTTATCAAGACACTTGATTAGTTCAAGGACTTTGTATGAATTCGGATGATTACTCTGTCTCTAGGACGTTACATTTAGGGCATCTAGAGTTGCGTGTATTTTAACATTTGACACTTTGAGCTCAAAGGTTGTTTGCAATTAAACCTGCAGATAAGCTGCAAAATAATTTTCCTTATACACAAATGATGTGAAGTCGTAGACACTGTATTGTGAGTCGCATAAATCTGATCTGCGTTGTGCAGTGCTAAAGAAAGCGATTTCTCACTTAGAGGTTGTGGCGGTGCTTATAGAAAGACGAAAGGTTTGGAAGTTGAGAAACACAATGGCAAACTGTGTCAAAGCATGTATTTTGCTGTTGCTTTGTGGGATTACATTCGCCGATGTTGGTAAGAGCTTCATGGTGATAAATCGTGGGGTAAAGGAATAGCTATTTGTTGCTGACATTGCTATGAAATTATGGCCAACATGTATAAATACGTAGTTGGGAACAGTTATTATGTTTTATGTTATGATGTATACTAGTATGGTTTCCCATTTTTTTTTAAAACCCGAATTTGTATATTAGAGTACTTTACAAAACCAATGCAGAAATTGAAGGGCTATTTTCCCTTTTCACTGAAAGTGCAAAGATATTTGCATAATTATGAATAATGTCTGCAATGTCCGTGTACTTCCATGGTCCTTTCTGTGGTACCTCGTGCAAAAATGCATATTTTTGACTTCATTTGTAGCTGCAAAATCTCATTTTTAAGAGTTTTTTAAGTTGACTTGACAAAATTAGAGATTTCTAAAATATATAACAAGGGTTTTGATTTGATTACATTTTCATAATACAGACCTATACCAAGTCTCATGACTACGGCGTGAGTCTCACTCCCACGCAATCTCACGCTCATTTGCATAGCAACCATTCCCCCCCCCCCCCCCCCCCGTGGCGTTTTTTTTTAAGACGGCACAGATTGGGGCATGGCGCGTGTTAAACCTATGGGAAAAACGTTGGGTTAGGGTTTATGGTTAGGGTTAGGGTTAGGGTTAGGGTTAGGGTCAGGGTTAGGGTTAGGGTTAGGGTTAGGGTTTGATGGTTAGGGTTAGGATTAGGATTAGGGGTAGGTTTAGGGATAGGGTCCCCAATCTGTGCCGTCTAAAAAAAAAAAACATGCCCCCGGGTGTGGGGGACCTGCTGCAAAATAATAGATCAGTGAGAAACGTTGGATGAGAAGCCTGCTTATGCTGACCTGACTGTAGAGTTCGGTAAACCTTTTCTTTATTGTTTTTGTTCGCTGGAGGATCTCTACATGTCTTATCTCACATGTTTTCATTTCCAAAAAGATAATTCAAAGAGGTCTCCACAAAATTTCTGCCCTTTACAAAGTCATGTTAGTCATTAAACATTCTTGACTCCTTAACCAACATTTGGGAAGGAAATGTTCAAATGCTCCCATCTTCCATAACGAATAGATAAAAAATATGCAAGTAAAATAGTTATGTGAATGTGCGCCAAATTGCATAATTTTTAATTCGAAAATGAAAAAAAGTTCAATAGGGGGAGGTGTTCCGTATACATAGTTATATAGTTTCCTTATTTATTCATAGATCATATTAATACTAGATATGATCAAAGATCGTATCTTTGTTATATTTAGTAAAAGTAATTTCCTTTCTTTTTTTCAGTATTCTGAAGTTGGTCGGATTCTTTTCCCATCCATTTATATGGAAGTGTGCATAAAACAGCATGAAAAGCATAGAGGAAAGTAGCCAGTTTATTAAAGGTACTAGCCCACATTTGCAAACCCACGAAAATCAAAACTGCATAAAACAGGTCCAATATGACCTCAAGTACAAGTTAACAGTAACATACCTCACCTGTTGCTCTTTGTCTATACCATTCGATAAAAGAGAGAAAATCATCGTTTTAAAATCAATTTTCAAACCGGGTCAACCCGACCCAAAATCGAATTACGAGTGCGGGCTAGCTACGCACATTAACTTACACATGTATCGCATGCATGTAGTACGTGCGTGGACCGGAGCTAGCGAGCGTTTTTATACGCATGCATACGGTGCATTTTCACGTATTTTTATGAAAGTAATGGACTAATTGGAACGAAATTTTGGACAGGTGTTACTACAATAATACCTAAACTCCATGCTAACTATGAGACCAATTGCTGCAGGTTTACAAATGTGGGCTAATACCTTTAACGGAGAGAAGAATTTGAAATGGGCCAAATTTAATGATAGCGCACTAACCACTTCACACTTATTACAATGAAATCTTATCCCTGAAAATGGCCATTTTTTTTTTTTTTTTTAGTTAAGGCCAGATTTTGAAATATGATAAGATCATATATATGTTATAAGATACTGTCGACCCCATGTTCTTGAAATGTAATGTGTGATAGAAATTTTCACCATATTTGAGTACAGTGTATAATTTTCGAAAGTCTGATGATATGCCACGCCATTACGTGTCACAGCGTTACGCCATTAGATCATATTTTTTCTCTAAAATGTTAAATTCTTGTGTGGTTTTTGTGTATAGCAGGTTTCAATTAATTGCCATCATCATCAGCTTCTTTGCTGGAGTAAATTACGTCATTTACGCGTGAATGCGTGACGTTTATTTTATCCTCCATTGCAGTTCAACAGATGATTCTGAATAGCCATGATAGGTAAAACCTATTTCAGCAAGTCATAAAAGATTTTTGGATCAATTCTATCACATTGTATCATTTCCTTAAACTCCAAACCTACTACAAACTACAGCATCGTAACTATTATTGTATTCAATATGCTCATGAGCCTCCACTTGATTTACTGATTAGGGTAGAAAGATAATCTTGGCCTATTCAATGGCAGGAATATTGTTTAGAATATCAATATGCATCCACGTGATGACGATTTTCAAAGTTTACTGTACTCATTTTGGATGTTGAAATTGAAAAAGAATATGATACTGGGTTGTTGTTTTTTTTTTCAAAGCGAATATGCTTTAGCTAACTAGTGTACAGTTTTCAGTTGATATCAATGTAAAATATGTCCACAAATCTGTTTTAACTCATGTCTAAGTCACTTTCTCCCTAGTTCTATAAAACAGATATTCGTTACTGCATTACACATAAAACATAAAATTTACAGACTTAATTGCCAAGGAAAGAAACAAAAAGTTAAGAGCATAGCTTTTAATAACAAGAACAATATACTTTTCATCCTGGTGTATGTGTACTCCCATCTTTGTACATACCTTTTGTAACCCTTCCAAGAACATTTTGCGTAATACTTCTTTGAAGGAACATAGGTGCCTATACATATAATGTAGGAAGATTCTTAAAAATGCTTTCATATTAAATTCGTAGAAAGCAGACGTTTACATAATTATCATGTTATTTCTTTTAAAAGTTACTTTTCATATAGTACGAAATTTGAAAAGAAGAATTTTCTTCTCTTTCTCCTTGAATACATACTGAAATGTAAATTGCTTGAATGTTTCAAATTAATCATTGATGCTACCTACTGGCCAGGTTGATTGCTCCGGAATAATGATTTCAGTAATGTCCACAATTAAGTGTACATATATAACATATTTGTAATGTACCTCATACAAACATGAATGTACATACTTAAAGGGAAGACAAACCCAAAGAGCAATGTGGATTGAGTAAAAGCAGCAAAATTAGTAGAACACATCAGTGAAAGTTTGAGGAAAATCGGACAATCGATGCAAAAGTTATGAATTTTTAAAGTTTTGGTGTTGGAACCGCTGGATGAGGAGACTACTAGAGGTTATGACGTATGAGAGGACCACAATATAAAGGAAATATAAAAGGAATTCCACAAAAATTCACTTTTCTAGCAAAATGAAAGAGTTCTTGACTAACCGCTTTCAGAAAGCAGGGGAAATAAGTGCTACCCCTAACATATGTCAGTATCAAGTTGATGGAATATGTAATTTTCATGAAAAATGAATTTTCATTGAATTCCCTTTTTATTTTCTTTATATTGTAGTCCACTCATACGTCATAACCTCTAGTAGTCTCCTTACCCAGCAGTTGCAACACCAAAACTTTAAAAATTCGTAACTTTTGCATCGATTGCCCGATTTTCCTCAAATTTTCACTGATGTGCTCTATTAATATTACTGCTTTCACTCAATCCACATTGCTTTTTGGGTTTACTTTCCCTTTAAAGTGGACTGAACATTGGAAATCTACCCCTTCCCCACCCAAAGTCTCTCCTCCCCCTCCCCCAGAAAAAAAAGAACATAAAAAGATTCAAATTATACATGTACAGTGTTAATTATGTAAAGTGTCTTAATGCAGGCCAACTTTCACTTAACTGTTTTTTTAAATTATTCAAACTCAACTGTTATGTGAACAGAAATATTTCATCGTCATGGTTCCCTTTACTATACCAATACGATTCCCATCCAACATAAAAATCAGTGAAAACCTTGAAAATGATTCGCTGCCTTTTTGCAATTTAGGAAAACTTCTGGGATAATGAGAAAACTTGCCTCAAATCTGAGGAAAAAAATAGTAACTGTCCCCCTTTTTCTTGTGCAGTGAACAGACTTTCTCTCCTCATATCCACTAGGAATCCATCCCCCAAATAAGTACATCTGAAAAGAAAGAGAAAGAAATTCCTGCAGAACGTTCCAAGATGGCAAAAATCAGAGAAAAAAAAAAGAAAGGAAGATATGACATTTTGAAATTTTACACTTTTTTGTTTGCGGAAAACATTTCCTGACCAATCCTCATAAATTTTCAAATGAGCGAGTTGATGATATGCCCTCACAAAAAAGTCATGTATGTTACATATGAAATTTGGAAAGAAAATTGCTGTTTTTTTTTTTTTTGCAACACAGGTAAGAGCATAATCATTTCCATACCACAATATATATCAGACCGTGTCGGAGGTAAAAGTTTTTATTTTTTTATTTTTGGTGGTGTCATGGAATGATACAGTATACTACGAGTCTCAAAATTAGGGTCTGAATTATAGACTGTTAGCAAAGAGTTCCGGTCAATCGTTCCACAAGAGCAGCAGTTTGCTCAGCAGTTGGCCACAGCAGTTTGCTTATAGTTTGGTTTTCTTGGACAATCTGACGAAGTCCAACAATCCAAGGTATGTCAAAAATCGTTCTTTTATGATTTGTGCACCATTTAAGGAACAAACAAAGCTTCCATGGTCAGGGAGTTAAGAGGAAAAACCGTAAATGAGAAATAAGATTATGTATGTTCAAGGTCAAGGTCAAGGTCATCGCCGTATACGCTGTACTACGTATAAGCGTCTATTGTTCCGTGTATTGTTCAATTGCATTAACGTTCAGTGTAGCGTGCGTGGTGCATGGTCCGCGGTGTGGAAAGTGTTAATGCGAATACGTTGAACGTTTTGGACGGTCTTTGTAAAGACCTCTCCCTATCGGAGAACGGTCCGAAATGATAGTATTGTGAATGTGAATCCGTGGAGTTTCAAACGGGTTTTCTGGTATTATGTATTGCTCACGTTAAAACGTATAAGTTGGATTATATCTTTTCGCGTATGTATATCATTACGATAGTTGTGTTAGGAACGCTCCACGCACGAAGTTCATGCACGCGGAGGGATATTAAAGTTGAAGTTATAGTGATATGTCTAGCTGTAGATTCTGTGATAGTCTCATTTAAGACCACAAAAAGCGTTGCTAGGGAGAATCTAATGCTCGTTGTTGTTAATGCACAATTTGCTACAGGACGTCTTATAGTGACATTGTTGTGAGATGTGGCATTGAGCGTTTACAATCATAAGATTCAAGATATATTGATTGTGTTAAATAAGTTTATTAACCGACGATGATTTGTCTGACTTAGACAGAATATTGAAAGTTCATTATGTTTATTCTGCTTGTAGATTACACCAGATACATAATGGCAATACTCATGATGATAGTTAACACAGTCACCCTCATTGAGTTAGTAAAAATGGATATAAATGTTGTTTGAATATTCTGGCCAAAATTGCTTCTTTAAGAAAAGAAAGAAAGAAAATATTCATTATCGTCTTACTATTTCTGTGTAGAATTGAAATAGAGTATACTGATTTGTATGGCGTGCTATATGAATAATTTTCTTCTTGTTTGTATCTTACAGGAACCACTCATTCCAACACAGTTGTTGAATATATATATATAACTACGTATCACACTAGCAAGCGCAAGTTTGCAGTATATGCACAGTTACACATCGCCGATACATGCTGTGTAACAGAATAAAGAACCCACATCACGTTAAACCGAGGATTTCTTTGTTCTTTATTGCAACAACGTGTCCATCTGAAGAGATTGCATACGAATCCATCACAGCTTCAACAACTCTTATATATTGGATTCAGGATGCAACTTGCACTATTGACATTTATCGTGCTATAACAACTTACTCACCATCAAGAGGCTGTGATTCCAGAACCATACCATGGCTGATGTAGAGAAATTAAAGTTGATCAGGAGAAACACCAAAGGGGGATTGACACGCACCTTAAACTCAATCGACAGGCTATTAAAGGACACCTTTGGTGAGGTCGACACCTTAAAGGGATACATAGCCAAGGCGGAAAGTCAATTCAAACAAGTTGAAAGCAAGCATGCGGAGCTGGTCGAAAATATAACAGATGAAGCGACATTCGAAGAAGAGGAGACCTGGATGGGAGAGTGTGAGAGTAGGTTTGTAGAGACCATCGTACGTGCGAGAAAGTCCATTGGGTCCGCAAGCTGCCGTGAGCCGCCTACCTCCCAGCCTGTGACGCCGTCAACTCCCCAAACTTCTACACCATCTGTTGTTCAAGATCCGGCACCGCAAGCCGAGACTGTGTCATGGCAACCCCGATCTACAAGTCCAGAACCGATTGCTCCCTTAGCTCCGCCCTCTCCGATGCATCGACATTCATCTTGCACACCTAAGATGCAGAAGATGAAATTTCCTACTTTCAACGGTGATATCAAGGACTACCAGCGTTTCCGTACCTTGTTTCAACATTGTGCTGCTGACCTCACAGAGATAGAGTGTTTCTACCAACTCACTCAAGCCATGATTAATGCTCGTGAACGAAACATGATAAAGGGCTGCATTAATGTGCAGAGGGCTTGGCAGGTACTTGATGAGAAGTACGGAGACCAAGACAGAGTTGTCGACAGTCTTCTTCGTGACTTGGAAAACCTGAAGCCGTACGAAATCAAGGGCAAGATTAGTCTAAGTGCCATGACTGGGTTTGTTCAAACCTTGCAGGTATTTGAGATGCAGGCCGAATCAATCGGCCTCTCTGGGGAGCTGAATAGTAAAATCATGCTAAGTCAGATCAAGCAAAAGATGCCTGAGGGACATCGCATCGCCTACTACAGAGATGTCAGAGACGAGCATATCAGTGACTCCCTTGGAGGCTTGGTCAAATGGCTACATAGACAGCTCCTACTCCAAGAGAAGGCGAAGTCACCATTCCCAGAGAAGACGAGTACCTGTGAGATGAGTCAAAACAGAGGAAGCAAGTCTTCAAATGCAGCAGCGTGGAATCCACCTAAACAGATCCAATCTAAAGAGGGGAAGCGTACCGGGGTTCCCAAGTGTCCTCTTCATGTCAACTCGAATACGCACTTCCTGAAAATGTGCATCAAGTTCAGGAACCTCAGTCTAAAGGAAAAGTATGACGTCATGAAACAGAATGACATCTGCAGCAGATGTGGTCATGACAACTGTCCTGCAGGGAAATCCCCATACGACCACAAGTTATGTCAGTTTGCGTCGCCATGCAAGGTTCAGAGTTGTGGAGATGATTCCCACTTCTCTGCTATCTGCCCTGTCGTATATGGAGGGAGAGATCAAGGCTCGTCATCTTCACAGGATCGCAATGTGCCACCAACACGTCCACACACCACTTCAGCGAGTGTGAAGACTGTCGCGAACAAGGACGCAGGCGCACTACAGAGCGTCCTTCCCACTGTGATGGGATATCTGCGACACGGAAATAACCGTCAGCTGGTGCGGATTCTCTTAGACGGTGGAAGTCAGGCTACCCTGGTAAGAGAGGGCATCTTCTCCAAGACCGAGAAAGATATCTATCAGGATCATGATCTGAGTCTGGTTGGCGGTACCAGGATCAGACGAAAGCTTCGACTATTAGATTGTTTCATCGAAGACATCGGGGGAAACTTGTCGTACCCAGTTTCCGTCACAGAAATAGACAAGCCTTGTGGAGAAGCCCCTGTCGTGCAAGCAGAAGACCTCCAGCAGTATCACCATCTACGGGAAGTGGATATTCACACCGCCTCGTCTGAAACTGTCGACATGTTGCTTGGCGTTGACAACACGCACTTGATGGTATGGGAGGAGTACATCCTTGGGGAAAAACCTGACGAGCCAGTGGCGGCGAGATGCCCCTTGGGATGGTTTATCCAAGGAGGACGTTCAGGAGGCCCTACAGCTCTGCTTAACTACGTCAACGTGTCGGCAATCGGTCCCCTAGAGGAGTTCCTCGGCCTGGAAACAGCAGCCTTGCAACCGAGAAGATGTAAGTGCTCAACAGAGATCTTGAACAGAGGAGCAACCGAAACCATGGAGCAAAGTGTTTCTCAACGTCAGGACGGCTCGTACGAAGTCAGATTGCCGTGGAAGAAGTCTCCTGACAGTTTGCCAGACAACTACGACTACGCCGTTAAGAGGTTGCATGGCTTAGAGAGACAGTTCAGAGACAGGCCTGAAGAGTGGGACGTGTACTGCAAGCAGATGAGGGACTTGCAACACAGAGGTGTCTCACGTCGTGTCAGTGACGCAGAAATTCGACAAGACAGAGAAGCTGGGAGAAAAATGTGGTTCTTGCCACATTTTGCGGTAAAGAAAGATTCAGCAACTACCCCAGTCAGGATCGTCTACGACGCAAAGGCAAGATTCCAAGGTCATTCTTTGAACGAGTACCTCGTGAAGGGTGAAGACCTGAATGCTGATCTGTTCAACGTGGCTCTGCGTTTCAGAGAGAACGAAGTAGGCGTCATCGCTGATATCAGAAAAATGTTTCAGGCAATCAAGATCCGCCCGGAAGATGCAAGGTTCCATCGGTACGTCTTTCGAGAAAACCCGAACCAACCCATTCAAGTCTATGAACTCACTACTGTGACATTCGGAGACAGGCCTTCTCCAACGGCAGCAATTGTCACACTCAGGCACGTCATAGATCGACACGCACCCGATGATGAGCAACTGAAGAAAGTCGTCACCGATCAATTCTACATGGACGACCTGAGTGAATCTGTCACCAATGTCGAGGAAGCCGTCAATCTGAAAGCCAAGCTTGTAGAAACGCTTGCTAAGGGCAAGTTTGACATTCGCAAGTGGCAGTCGAACGCACAGGAAGTGTGCGACTCTGAGGAGGACACTCAGACCGCATCTGTGTTAGGAACAAAATGGAACCTTTCGACTGACACACTTAGTGTGAAAAAAGTCAAGCCAATGGAAGATGTTGTCCTAACCAAACGCAAGTTGTTGGCTCACACCGCATCATACTATGATGTGTTTGGTATGCTTTCTGGAATGTTGATCCGGCCGAAGATTCTACTCCAGCAACTGTGGCAGTTAAATGTCGACTGGGACACGCCACTCAACGACAGACCTGAGCTCTGTCGAATCGTCAGGGAGATCAAGGTGGATTTGGAAGCAGCATCTACCATAGAGATCCCACGATGTCTCATTCCTGAGACATTGCGAGGGAAAAGGCCATTGCCAGAGGTTTCTCTACACGGAGCCAGTGATGCATCTGAAGATGCCATGGGCATCGGCGTCTGGTTGAGGTGGTCAGAGACTGAACAAACGGAAGTACAGTTGTCCTTCGTCGCTGCAAGAGCCCGACTCACTCCACTCAAACAAACAAGCATGCCAAGGAAGGAGCTTCAGGCCATTCTCCTCCTGTCAAGACTGATGGTTGCCCTGAAAGATGCCCTTCGTTTCAACATCTCCTATTCGAAGATGTGGACGGATAGTTTGACTGTAGTAAGGTGGCTGCGGGGACAGTCCAAGTCCTTTCGCTCGTTTGTCGCATACAGAGTGGGCGAAATCACCTCAGAGTTCGACCCTCACCAGGACATTGCCTACGTGCTGACTGATCAGAATGTCATTGACGTCGTCTCCAGAGGCACCACAGCGGAAGGAATGCTTGAGGTCATCAAGGGACCAACTTACCTGAAGCAACCACCTGAGTCCTGGCCAAAGACACCGCAGAACATCCAGGAAGACACTTCGGATCCAGAGAGGAAGAAATTCCACGTTCGAAATGCGAAGACACTAGCGCTGAAAGTCAATGCAGTGGCTCACACTACCGCAATCGTTGATCCCACCAGCTTCTCGAATTGGCAAAGGCTGAAGATGGTCACAGCTCGAGTGTTATCTGTGAAAGATGTTCCAAAGAAAGAGTGGTTCAAGAAGCTTACTCAGCAGATTTCGCAGTGGCCGTCTGCCAAACTCCTGAAGGAGGCCGAGTTGTACTGGATACGTCAAGCGCAGAAGGACATCAACTTTCAAGATGCCAACATAATGCGCCTCGATCCGTTCTTCGACGAAGAAGAAAAAGTGTATCGCGTTGGAGGTCGCATTCGCCATGCTCCGATATCATACGACATTCGTCATCCCTATCTCCTCCCAAGGGAAAGCCACATCAGTCTACTGATTGTCAGAGATGGACACTCCCTTGCTCTCCATGGAGGACAACTCAGGACTGCGGCAGAAGTGAGGAGAAGGTATTGGGTTGTCGGTGACACAAGGCTCTCCAAACGCGTGGTGAAGGAATGCATCGTGTGCCGCAGGCATAGATGGAGACCAGTCGAACAGAAAATGGCGGACCTCCCAGAGTGTCGTGTGAAGCCCTTCTCACCGCCATTTCAGACAACGCTCGTGGATTATCTCGGGCCGATAAACGTGAAGGTCAGCCGCAACATTACTGCCAAGGGTTACTGTGCTGTGTTCACATGTGCGGCTACCAGGGCTGTTCATCTCACTTGTGTCCAAGACCTTTCGACACAAGCTTTCCTGCAAGCCCTGGATCGCTTCATCAGCATCAGGGGTGCACCGGCCACCATCATCAGTGATAACGGGACCTGCTTCCGTGGTGCTTACAACACGATCAACACGCTCAATCTACGACTGGACCAGACAGAACTGAGGGAACACTGTAGTAGCTTCAAGGTGCAGTGGAAATTTGGGCCTCCTGGTGGACCCCACCATCAGGGCGCTGTCGAACGCATGGTGCAAGAAGTCAAGAAAGCCATGAAGCATCTTGTGAAAGCCGATCGTTTGCCTTTCCCTGAATGGGAAACAGTCTTCTGCCAGATTTCGGGGTTGATCAACAGTCGACCGATTACAGCTGTGTCATCTTCACCACTTGATCATCCCCCTCTTGCTCCGAATCATTTCCTCATCGGGAGAGGAGATCTTCCGAGCCCAGATGTTCCCTGTGCGCAGTACAATGGAGACTTCAAGAAGCGGAGAGAGCTGTGCAACGCAATGGTCGACAAGTTCTGGAAGCGTTGGATGGACTGCATACAGAAGCTCTCACCGCGCTCGAAAAACCAACGTGCAGCAGAGAACCTACAAGCGGGTGACGTTGTGCTCGTCATCGGAGAAGACAAGAGGCGCGGCACTTGGCGAATGGCTGAAATCGTGCAGACCTTCCCTGGAGACGATGAGCTGGTTCGCGTCGTCGAGCTTAGATACGCAGACAAGTCAGTCGCAAAGAGACCTGTCACCAAACTGATTCTTCTCATGAAGAGAACCGAGAGAGTGGACATTTAAAGTGTAACTGAAGGACTGAGTAAATAATCACGTTCATCTGAAGAAAGGATTCAGTGTAGCCTTTGTTTGGCTTTCCTCGTTTGATCAGAACATTTTGGGCTACTAAGTTCTTGAATTTGGTTATTAACTCGAACAAGCAATTTCTTGCCTTAATGGAGGCGGTGAAACTTAATTTTACTCTGTTTGGACATTAGAAAACATTCTATTTGAGTGTTCGTTTGTCAACTGGTTTGAATTTCACTTTAGATCTATTTAGGTCTCGACCTTAGAGCAGTTATCTGTTCGTTGTTGTGTAAATAATCGCATTATTGTACACGTTTTGAGTGTTTATAAAGTGACTTCCGTCACGTTCAAGGGGGCAGGATGTCATGGAATGATACAGTATACTACGAGTCTCAAAATTAGGGTCTGAATTATAGACTGTTAGCAAAGAGTTCCGGTCAATCGTTCCACAAGAGCAGCAGTTTGCTCAGCAGTTGGCCACAGCAGTTTGCTTATAGTTTGGTTTTCTTGGACAATCTGACGAAGTCCAACAATCCAAGGTATGTCAAAAATCGTTCTTTTATGATTTGTGCACCATTTAAGGAACAAACAAAGCTTCCATGGTCAGGGAGTTAAGAGGAAAAACCGTAAATGAGAAATAAGATTATGTATGTTCAAGGTCAAGGTCAAGGTCATCGCCGTATACGCTGTACTACGTATAAGCGTCTATTGTTCCGTGTATTGTTCAATTGCATTAACGTTCAGTGTAGCGTGCGTGGTGCATGGTCCGCGGTGTGGAAAGTGTTAATGCGAATACGTTGAACGTTTTGGACGGTCTTTGTAAAGACCTCTCCCTATCGGAGAACGGTCCGAAATGATAGTATTGTGAATGTGAATCCGTGGAGTTTCAAACGGGTTTTCTGGTATTATGTATTGCTCACGTTAAAACGTATAAGTTGGATTATATCTTTTCGCGTATGTATATCATTACGATAGTTGTGTTAGGAACGCTCCACGCACGAAGTTCATGCACGCGGAGGGATATTAAAGTTGAAGTTATAGTGATATGTCTAGCTGTAGATTCTGTGATAGTCTCATTTAAGACCACAAAAAGCGTTGCTAGGGAGAATCTAATGCTCGTTGTTGTTAATGCACAATTTGCTACAGGACGTCTTATAGTGACATTGTTGTGAGATGTGGCATTGAGCGTTTACAATCATAAGATTCAAGATATATTGATTGTGTTAAATAAGTTTATTAACCGACGATGATTTGTCTGACTTAGACAGAATATTGAAAGTTCATTATGTTTATTCTGCTTGTAGATTACACCAGATACATAATGGCAATACTCATGATGATAGTTAACACAGTCACCCTCATTGAGTTAGTAAAAATGGATATAAATGTTGTTTGAATATTCTGGCCAAAATTGCTTCTTTAAGAAAAGAAAGAAAGAAAATATTCATTATCGTCTTACTATTTCTGTGTAGAATTGAAATAGAGTATACTGATTTGTATGGCGTGCTATATGAATAATTTTCTTCTTGTTTGTATCTTACAGGAACCACTCATTCCAACACAGTTGTTGAATATATATATATAACTACGTATCACACTAGCAAGCGCAAGTTTGCAGTATATGCACAGTTACACATCGCCGATACATGCTGTGTAACAGAATAAAGAACCCACATCACGTTAAACCGAGGATTTCTTTGTTCTTTATTGCAACAACGTGTCCATCTGAAGAGATTGCATACGAATCCATCACAGGTGGTTTTAAGCAAATTTTACATTTATACAGCTGAAATACGCGACTTTTGTGATTTCTGTATATGAAATACACACCAACATTAAAAAGAGTATCCCACCTTTTGGTCTACTAATAGGATGTTTTCTAAAGTATTATCGTTATCACTCAAACACAGCTACACATGCATACCTATACATTCACACCTTCCCACCAGATACCACTAAAGGTGACTTCTGCATAACGTATCACAAAAATGTCTAAAAACTATATCGAAACGTACAATCAATCGTTTATCTAATATATTTACAAAGGTTTATGCAAACGGCATTTCCAATTCCTGTTCAAATAATTATCATGTCATGTTTGTATCGATCCATATACACATAAAAGCTTGATCATAATTCATCACATTCTACTTTAAGGGTTTGATCCGGTTTAGTGTTTCAGCTAATTGGGTTCAATAAGGGCTATACTCTTTCGTAGCTCATTATTCGAGCGTAGAAACTTTTCTAAACCAACTGAAGAAGCATACTCTCCAGGAGGCAAAAACCACGGTCTTATCAATTTCAGGCAATGAATAAATACATAAATACCAGAACATCGGGATTCCCATCAATTAAAACGATAAGTAATCATTTTGTAAGATGGAACACATGCAAAAATGAATGTGGCAAACGCACAATCTGTTCAGCTTTTGAAAAAGCATCGAGACCTCGATGTACATTGTAGTTTTGCTGTCATAGATAGATACCTACAATCAATCTGGCCGACTCAATACCAATTTGGCTCATCCAAAAAGTTGTTTGACTTTCACTTCAAAGTCATGTAATTCCAGCATTAATTTTGCATCACGCACGGCGTACAGTAACCAAGCTGAACAGGTGTACAAAATGACCATGTACACGTCTCGAAGAGTTAGTCATTATAGTATAATATACTAGAGATAGTATGTTCCTAGTACAAACAACGAATTAGATTTTATCGACTCAATGGATCCACACACATGAATATGTGGCAATTAAGTTGTGGTGGTTTTATCACCAAAATAGTTGTTAAGAAGCTCAAATAAATTGTTCTTTCAAACTCTTCATAAAAATGGAATATTCCAACTTTCAAGTAGGAAAAAACGTTGTTCTCTCCCCTTTAATTGTTACTAGAAAATCAGACTAAAATACTGAATGAAGACAGAACAGGAAAAGGGACGAGAAGGGGGGGGGGGGGTGGCGCGGTGACACACGGTCCAGTCAGGCATATAATTTTGAAGTATGCCTTGTCATGGGAACCACACAAAGCTCTCTAGTGTGTATGGTACAGTGTAGATTGACTATATACTAATGAGTGACCAAAGGGAATGTGCATTTGCTGTACAGCAGCTTCCTTTCACTTCAAAGTTGAATAGAATAAGTACATAGTGTCCGTACACTCCGTCAGGTAGAAATAAAACTTTTAATTTGATTCTAACAGGGGCTACGCCTGTATGGATGGAAATGAGCTGCTTGGCGGAGGTCTGTGCTCGTATCTTATTTATGAAATTCAGTAAAAGAAGTTTTTTTTAATTTTTTTTCTTCTGTACTGTTTTTCCTCAAGTTGCGTCATAATGTACGTATCAGCGGGAATATTCAGCCCCCAATTAGATGTGTATGAGAATGTACTTCAGTAGGCCTATATTATTGGCGGAAGTTACGGCTGTAATGTTCTTCATATGATTGTCACTAGTTCCTGAAATTGGAGCAGTCCGTCTTGTTGATGGGTCGGGAAGTTACGAAGGACGCGTAGAGATCTTCTACGACTCTCAGTGGGGGACTGTGTGTGATGATGGCTGGGATATCTTGGATGCATCGGTCGTGTGCAGACAGCTTGGCTTTGCTAACGCCACCGACGCCTTCGAATGGGCCTTTTTCGGCGGAGGGCCACCGACTCAGCCTATATACCTTGATGACATGCATTGTAGAGGGAACGAAACGGAGCTAGTGGAGTGCGAACACAATGGTTGGGGAACGGACTTGTGCTATCATCACGAGGATGCGGGCGTGAGGTGCTATGTAGAGTACAACGAAGGTGAGATTCGAATGAAAGGTGACAATATAATTTTTTCGCAAAGGAAACTAACTTCTTCATCAGTTTTTTTCTTGTTTCTTTTACTGGTAATATTCGTAAAAAAATGTGAGTATTTTGATTCGTGATTCAAAAATTTTCAGGAGAGTCCAATGTCTACACAATGTAGACATGTGTACGTAAGCTTTCCCTGATATTATATTATGTGTATCAATCTCACAGAAACACACTCACACACACACATGGAAACAAAAATTAAGCAGCGCCTCTTATAGAATTTTCACTTCATTACTATTATTATCCGATTCGTCGTTACTGTTATTGATATCATCATAATGATTATTAGTAGTATTATCATCATTTATTCAACCAAGTAAAGAGCATAGGATTCATATCAAAAACATTCTAAACATGGCACGGAACCAACAGTGCACATTACCAAGGGATACACGATACTGTATAATGTTATGTAGCATAAAAATGATAGAGGAATAGATGGTGGCAACATGTGGGTCAGGGCATACAGAAGTAAAGACATTCATTATTACCCGTACCCACGTGAACCCACACATGTCGCCTCTAAGGAACATTAACAAATACACATTTACAAATTTAATGGACATACATTTGATTTCAAATATTATATCGTAGACATGACTAACCTATATAAATTGAAATTCATACGAATCAAAAAGCAGGCAAATAAAATCTAGAGTTATAATTCAAAAAATGAAATATATATCATTTACTTGATTGAAATTGCGTTTTGGTCGGATAGCTAACGTCATGAAAAGAATTAATGTACTGCTTAGAGACTACGTCATAATTATATACCATTGAACACGAGATTTTTGTTTTGTTTTGTTAGATCGAATAGATATCTACTCCCCACTTTCATTACTTGGATCCACTATTTAATCATTTAAATGAAGTGAAAGAAATTAGTGGTATAAAGACTTCATTAGCATTAAAAGTTTCTTCGATATTTCTTTTTCAAAGCATGAAAAAATAAAAGCCTTGCCGAGTTGTTCAATATAGCGCAACAGGAGCAGCAGTAGCTGCTGCTATACCAACAAGCAGTGAGCTAGAGAAAGTTTGCACAGAACTGTAGTATACATGGTAATTACTATATGCTGATTTTGCATCCATCTGTTAGTACACACACAGACACACAGATTATATTTACATATGTATCTATCTATATATATCAGAAGAAAGAGTCTCAAGTACGCCATGGATCCAACGATTACAAAAAAAAAAAATTATTACAAAATTTTCGGTCTGCCTCAGACCTTCGTCAGTGCAAAGACAATGATGGACAATCATTCTGTCTTTGCACTGACGAAGGTCTCAGGCAGACCGAAAATTTTGTAATAAAATTTTTTTGTAATCGTTGGATCCATGGCGTACTTGAGACTCTTTCTTCTGATACAACATTCGAAGTCCAACACGTGGAAAATTCCAAGATGAACATATATATATATATATATATATATATATATATATATATACATACAATATGATATATATATATATATATATATATATATATATATATGTATATAGTCTAGTTCCAAACATGTTGCGAATTCACGTATTGGCTCCAATATAACGAAGAATCAAGAAATAAACTAGTAATACATTATTCGCCAATAAGAATGAGTTTATTGAACAACTCAAATTTTCCTCCACCTTCTTCAGGAGTCTCGACGGGGAATGTCAATACTAAAATATAAATTGAACATGAAGAGCGCGTGGTTGCTATGAGAATGCGTACCCTTTACAATGATGTTGCCATGTAGACGCAATGTAGTCAAGGTACCCCATGCATAAGGAGGAGGACATTGACATGTTTATTACGTAACAATATAGTGTTCAATTACTTTGTATTATCACATGTTATGATATCGACATTATGTACTCATCAACGTACCATAAGTTACAAAATTAGGTTAAAGAGCGCTCCAACAATTAAATTGTTTCATGACTTAAAATACAAAAATCATCGGTAGGAAGAAGTCGGTATAATAATTCCTGTTAAGAAACAGATGAAATCATCAATTACAAAAGCTACAGTTCGGTGTCTCGCTGAAATCTAAACAGATTTGAACATGCAAGTGTGAAATTGATTGACTCATTCAAATGAGTGATAGGATGACAGTGTGAATCCATCTATAGAAAATAATGAAAAATAAGAGTAAATTGATTATTAAGATGGAGACATGAAATCATAATATTCGCTATAATTCGTCATAATCTTAGACAGAATAACCAACTAATTTCTCTATCACAACACCAGTGGTAGTGAAACAGTTATCAATTAGAAAGATATTTTGAAAAAATATCTTATAATCCTCGTCATGACTTATTCCTCTCTTAAACGGAAGAATGAGTAACCGTTTAGAATGGATAAATCCCTGTTCAACCCTTCACCATGAAAGCTCTTACCCTTCACGATTACTCGTAACTCGGCGAGTTTTCTTTCCTCTGCTGATGTGTAACCTCCCCCGAAAATGCACACTCTGACATCCTTCAATGAGTGGCCGGGGCGGTTGAAGTGTTTGGCAACGGGAAGGTCGTTCCGATTTTTCAGGATGGACGATTTGTGATTATTAAAGCGCATCCGAAATTTGGTGCTGGTCTCACCGATATAGATAGCGTGAGGGCATTGTGCACACATCAGACAATACAATACATTACTGTACTGATGATTTTTGTATTTTAAGTCATGAAACAATTTAATTGTTGGAGCGCTCTTTAACCTAATTTTGTAACTTATGGTACGTTGATGAGTACATGTCGATATCATAACATGTGAAAATACAAAGTAATTAAACACCATTGTTACGTAATAAACATGTCAATGTCCTCCTCCTTATGCGTGGGATACCTCGACTACATTGCGTCTACATGGCAACATCATTGTAAAGGGTACGCACTCTCATAGCAACCAATTCTGTGTATATGAGTGCGCGCTCTTCATGTTCAATTTATGTTTTGGTATTGACATTCCCCGTCGAGACTCCTGAAGAAGGTGGAGGCCACCGAAAATTTTAGTTGCTCAATAAACTCATTCTTATTGGCGAAATAATGCATTACTAGTTTATTTCTTGATTCTTCGTTATATATATATATATATATATATATATATATATATATATATAGCAATAATAAATTGTCATCCCTGAAGAAGAGGAAGGATCCTCGAAAATTCGGATTATTCATTAAATCAAGATTGGCTATTAATGCATTCCCTGCATTCCTCTGTTGTGACTTTATTATTGCTATTTCTAGTACTGCCAATACGCGGAACAACTACAATATATGTATATATATATATATATATATATATATATATATACAATGTATATTTATGATATACACACGTATAATGTTCGACACCAACTTTTTTCTTCCTCTGGTGACCCGTCAGGACCACCAAAATCTAAAATGAACAATAAAAGCAGATAGATATTCATTTTGCATTTCACCTCCCTTGTCGGGCCAACAAAGAAGAAATTTGGTGGCCCGACATCAATTTTTAGTGGTCTCGATCGAGCCACAGGGCCACAGCCATATTGGAAATAATTTGTTTTAAACCTTTTCTGCAAAAGGGACTTTGAACAGTGTGTAGGCCTATATAATAAGGCTGTAGAGTTTTGTGTGTAGATCGCAACTCAAAGTAAAGGAAAGTGTTACAAAATTGTCGTTATATTTGTGTGAGGGAATGGACAAGATGCGCTCACAAGAAATTACACCGACACAGTGTAAATTTGTTGGTTCACGGCTCTACTGGGTATATAGGCCAGGTTTATTTTTATTCCCAACAAAAGAGGGCAGAAGTGGCTTTATCAAGACCTGTTATAGTGTCAAAGACAAACGAAATATACATTGTTATAATGGTTTCAAATTAATGATTACACCACCATAAGAAAGATATTTTCCACTTATATAGCCTAGTATATGATATCGCATTGCACAGAATGTACTAACCTGTATCAAAATGAACATATCTCCCTTCTGAATAATCTTCTATCTTATTCTACTCACTATGGTATGCAACACATCTAAAACTACATTTGTACCAAACATTCACATAGCTAAGAAAACTACAGTAGTATGCACACACTGAAAATACTCGTAGTAGCATGGCTACTTACCTACAGGAATATAATACAGTACAGTGGAACGTGTTTCTTTCTGTCATGCTATATACAGGTTTCTTTACTTCAACTTTATATTACATTCAGAGAGTACAGTGTGCAGTGGCAGATGAAAAGTTAGATAACTAACTAGAGAAAGAGAAAAAGAAGAAGAAGAAGAAGAAGGAGAAGAGAGAGAAAGGGGAGGGGGATAGAATGTACACTAGCGTCCTACTAACAACTACCATGTACAATAAAATGCATAAACTATTAGACTACTCTCCAGACCCTTGTTACTTATTGTCTTATGGTATCATCCCTAATACTTAATACATGCTCAATTCCTTGGTCACTCACTATCCTATGCCAGTGCAAAGAGAGAGAGGGGGGGGGGGGGGAGGGAGCACGATGGAGAGATAAGTGAGGAACAGAGGGAGGTGGAGAGAGAGAGAGAGAGAGAGAGAGAAAGAAAGAAAGAGAAGCACATCAATGACTATTAAAGTCTGCATACATCAAGACTACTACACTGTGGTGTATAGGACCCTATTCACACATACAGCATAATGTCATCTCATTCAATAAGCAAGTGAGTGACAACACAAATTTCCACTATAATGTTCCAGACAATTCTTATACAACCCAGATAAGTCTGAACCATACGATGTATATTACATCTGGAACAAAATACTAACAATCGATCGAAACATACTATTATCTCCATACTATTTGCAAGGGAACACTAGTGTATAACAAATGACACAGAGGAATTGTTAGGTAGCTGCTTCCAAGCAAATACACGTACTTGTTAACCACCTCCTTAACTACACATTCGATATAAAAACTTACCCTGTTGTATCTCTTAACATGATGGCCGCATCTGTCCAAAGATTTCCTGAGTTCTCTGGCACAGCCCGACAGAAACAGTTAGTGATTCGGATAGTTGCTAAAATTGCTCAGACACAGCATCTCAGTATTACTGCTCTCCATGAAGTTGTAAAAGCAAATGGCAGAGGGGCATTCTTGCCCTCTTGACCACACAACTTAGTGGTAGAGAAGTTAATGAGGGGGGAAAGACAAAGCAGACAAAAGAGGGGGGGGGGGACCTAGGGTGGGGGTAGAGAGAAGGAAAGAGGAGGAGAGACAGAGAGAGAGAGGCAGGAAACTGAGGATGCTTTGTGAATGAGGCAACCCATATAATCTTAAGTCAAACACTAACTTCCTGTGTTATTCTTATTAAGTTTGGTGCCCTAACAAAAGTCCTGTGGTACTCCCTGTCCTCCACAAACATGAACAAATTATCACAACTGGAGCACTTGAGTTGTACACCTTGCAGTGGCCAGTGTGGGTAAGGGGACAGCTCTTTGTCTCCTTAGTTTGATATGGCTGGTCATAAACTTCAGGGTCACAATAGATACATAGACATTGTTTGGCAATAAACTTCATGGTCACAATAGATGCATGGACATTGCTTGTCCCCTTCTTAATCCAATACCCACAGTGCATGTTTTGTAGGTATGGGTAAGGACTAAAATTTATCTCTACCTGTATTCCACATAGAGACCTACATATTGTATGAGTACAAGGGAGATATGTTATAGTGACTAATAAAAGTGACACCATATTTTGGGCATCGAATCAAAGTGCTATGGCTGAAATAAAATGAAATTATTTAGGTGAAAGTGCATTCCCTTACATTTGGCTCTGCTTTTCAATCTTGTACAATTTCTGCAAGGTGACGTAAGATTAGCTGACGGTCCGACGTCTAAAGACGGCCGACTTGAAATTTACCACAACAACGAATGGGGCACTGTGTGCAGTACGACCTGGGGTCCCGAGGAAGCAGAGGTAACTTGTCGTCAACTGGGGAATGACGGAGTGAACAATGTGTACTACTCTCCCACACCTGGTAATGGACCTATCCACTTGTCTTACGTGGGCTGTATTGGAAATGAGACTGGACTCGTCAGCTGTAACACTACATACAGTGATGATGGTAGCAGCTCATGTACACACAGCGAGGACGTGGGAGTGGATTGTTACACTTTACTAACAGATCCCTCAGGTAAGTTTGGATTTTGACCAGATGATTACAGCATAATTCTCCATGGCATCTTGTAGTCAATGGTAGTACACACAGTTGCTGTTTGCATTCTGGTTTGAGCGATCATTTGGTTTATGTTGCTTTAGAAGGTATTTCCGTAGTCCTGTTAAGAGTGTTAAGAGCCTTTATCATCAAGTATCAAGATCACCAGGAATCTGTGATAATCATCGTGTTTAATCATCAAAACTTAACACTTAACATTAAGCCTGAAAGTGTATCTTTGCCCCCCAAAAATATTTTTGATATGTGAAAGAGACACATTTCAGGAGTCCATTGCACCAACTTTCAGAGAAAATGGGTCATTAATTAGCGAAATAATGCATCTGAAAGTTTCTAAACACAATGGGTCTGGGAGGCAAGACTACAGCAAACCCTATTGTTTGCACTGGGTTACGGAACCACAGCGGTTCCTGAATCTCCCAGACACAGTGTGTTTAGAAACTTTGAGATGCATTATTTCACTAATTAATGACCGACATTATCTGAAAGATGGTGCAATGGATTACTGAAATGTGTCTCTTTCACATATCCAATATATATATATATATATATATATATATATATATATATATATAATTTTCATTTATTTATTTTTTTTTTTTTTGCCAAAGATACACTTTAACACTTGTTACGTGCATTTCATGTGATTCCAGGAAATCATCCTTACCCGTAGGACTACGTGCCTTGAGAACAATGGAAAAGCCAAGTTATGGAATATTTATCACAACTATTATAAACCAGATGCTATGCATCATTGATACATTTGCGCATGAAATGATCTCTACACCATCTCAAATCTTCCACATTTTCTTTGGACTTTGATCTTGTGGGCATCATGAAGCATTCTGAAAACTTCAGCCATTGTAACACATTGATTACCTGCAGCTTCGGAAGGAGACCTCAGACAAACTTCGGCGTCGTCGACACATATAATTGGTCAATTGCAAATTTACCACGAGAACTCTTGGGGTAGCGTGTGTGCAGATGGATGGGGCTATGCCGACGGGAGGGTCGCATGTCGCCAACTCGGTTACCAGTCTCCGGGAACGTTTATCTACCACCACTCGAGTCCAGCATTCATTGGGCCTGTACATCTATCGGATGTCAGCTGTGCTGGGGACGAATATGGACTTACACACTGCCCCCATGGCGGCTGGGGAGAAAATGAATGTCGACATACAAGGGACATATGGTTACAATGTTATCCCGATTACTCTGGTAAGTGTGAATGATTTTTACAATCAAAATAAATTCCATTTATTTTTTTTTTAATGAATAAAGTAATAAAAATAAATGAATATAACAATAAAAAGGAGAGTATTAAAGGGCCCCTGAAATCCAAATGTATCTTGATTTGTGTTGATTTATGATACCCTCGGCATCACTTTTGCGGTGAAACGAATATCTAGAAACAATCTATATATTTTTTAGGTACTGGCTTTCATGCTCGTTCCATCATATTGAACTTGCAGGGACCGCAGGGGGGGGGGGGGGGGCAACATTTCTTACAGAGCTTACCGCCCCTTCCCCGTCACTGCACATGCACTTACGGTTCTTGATAAAACGAATAAAAACTAGACTCGGAATTTGTCAACACTGACAAATTAGGTGATCCGATCTATTGGGAAATCAATGATTTGAGTCCCGATCCCAATAGGCATGACCATACAGGTTTCATCTGTGTTGAGGGGACATTGGCCATGTGATGTTTGGAGTCTCATTGAGAAAAGGGAGTCAGACCCGCCATCTTTGGTGCCGAATTCCGTACGCACTAACGAAGATACAGAATGAAGTATATTTGACCTTTGACCCCATTTTGCACACCAAAGATGGCATCTGAGCAAAAAGTGGTTATTTTGTGAAATGATTCTTGTAACATGGTCTTTGCGTGTGCAAAATATGGGAAAGATAGGATAAGTATTCACCAAGATACAGGATGAAACATTTATGACCTTTGACCCTAATTTACATACCCAAGATGGTGTCCGATCAAGTAGTTGTTATATTATGAAATAATGTACGTGACATGAACTAAAGATGTGCAAAATATGGGGGTGATAGAGGCTGTTTTTCTTGAGTTATTGCAAAGAAAGTTGCAAAAAGAAAGAAATATTTCAATACATCGAAGATAAGCTTTAATTTCAACCAAGTTTTTTAGCATGATCCCGACATCGTATGAAAAAACAAAAGGCACAGTGACGATAGCGCAAATCTCAGCTACAACATATTAAAATCTGGGAGAAATTCACCGAAGGGTTAAGTGAGCTAGTGCTCGATAAAGACAATCATGTCAACTTTCACATCTAGAAAAATTCCCTCCCATATAGACAGGGCAGAGCCAGGCAAAAACTGCCTTTTTTTCCAGTCAAGGTTTTCTCACTTGATTCTGGTACTTTAGACCATACTTAACAAAATAAGCTTCTGCGCCATCTTGAAATCTGTCCCGAATCCAAGATGGCCGCCAAAAATCCAAAATGGCCGCCAGAGGACCTAAAAAGTGCTTTCTGTGGTTAAGATTTGTATGGGGATGGGGTTTTTTTTAACTCTAAATGGTAAGAGAAATAAGATTCAGTGGATTAGAATTAGAATCAGTTTCTTTTTTATTGCGAAAATCCAACATGGCCGCCAGACGCAGCTCCCGAAATTAATAAATGTCATAATAACCGGAGGGCCAAACCCTAAAAACTCGCTTACTTAACGAGTAAGTTCCACTCTCTCTACAAACTAAGTAGACCATGCTTATTTTCAAATTTCTATTGTAACAAACAACATACCACTGGTCTACCAAAAAAAAAAAATTGTTGCGAAAGCCTCCAAATCCAAAATGGCGTCCAAGATGGCCGCCATATCTACTGAATTTGCTATTTGAAAGATAGAATTTGATAGAAATATCAGATTTCAACAAATGTGATGTCATATGAAAGAGAATAAAATTTTCTACAAGTTGATACCATTTTTGTGGGAGATTGTGATAACTGGATTGAGATTTTAAGGAAAAATACTCATTTTCTGATATTTTTCTCAAAAAAAGAAAATCATGAAAATGCTTGATTCAGCATAAATCAGAAAAAGACTGAAGGATTATCTTGAAACTTTTTAAGAATTTTGTTTAACATATGATTAATATTTGGAGAAAATTAGGGGTCAGTACAGTATGCGGTTCAGGAGTTATAATGTCTCAAACTTGAAAACTCACTATGTAAAAATTTAATTAGCTGTGACAAGACCTTGTTGGTCGTAAAGAGAGTCTGCACGCGCCAAGACTACTACACGCACCTCTGGCACTGACGCTTGTAGCAGTGCCAGTGGTGCGTGTAGTAGTCTTGGTGCACGCAGACTTTTTTGACAAACAAGAGTTTGTGCCTGCAAACTAACTTTTCATACCAAGTGGTATAGCTCAGGTGACGCCGATCGCTATCATTTCAAAGTAGATTGTTCTGGAGCAGATGAGATGAAGCAAAAAATGTCTTTCAAATAGAGGTAGAAGCTTGAAACAACCATGCTATAGAAAGTTTAAAACAAAATTTGGATCAATCACTAAAAAACTTCAAGATTGCAGGCCATCAAAGCTGACATATAAAGTTTATTTTAATTTTGGTACAATTTTGTCTGTTGTGCTATCTATTTATAGTTTTTATATATTTTGAAGATTGTAGTGCTATTTCAAACCGTCATGGGTTTTTATGGAGATATTTTTAAAACCAGTGATATTCTACTCCGAAAAAGAAAAAAAAATCGAGTGGAAGTTTCATTTTTGAAGGAGTTAATAACGGAAATCAGTAAATTTAAAGTAAAATTGGAGTGAATTTTGAGTGAAAATTTTCATTTTCACTCATTTTAGGGTCACTCGTCACTCTTTGAGTGATCCCTGAGATCACTCTAAAAGGAATGAAAATGAACATTCCACTCTCGAGTGATCCTGATATCTAAAATGTGAAAGCATCTACCAATGGCATTAGTTCAATTCGATTTTGACACTATAACCCACATGAAATCAGCCTAAAACAATGTAAGAAAAATCTATTCACAGTGAATACACTTTCAGCATGCTTATTTGTAAATTCAATTCAATTCAATTCAATTCAATTCAATTCAATGTTTTATTTCATTTTTCGACAAGAACATACAAACATCACTTCTTCTTTTTTGGTAACAGAAAATCAGGTGCTCAAAACTATGTAGGATGAAAGGAATATAATAATTGTAGCACCTTACAATCATTACAGATTATCATAAAACTTGAGTGATTTGAAGTAAGTAAACATTGTGGATAATTCGAAAAATGGAGGGACCCACTAAAAAGACCAGTCTTGTAGAATGTGGGCCCTTCAGAAATGTGAATATACAGCATGAATTATCATTTTGGACAGTGTTATTTGAACAACATACTGAAAAGTAATTTCGCACAACACATTTAAAAGCAACTTTGAGAAATTGCCGCCATGTCGGATTTTTCGGGGGCGGGGGTGCTCGGATCAGAAGGGCTTTCAATGACATGTACGGATCAGATATTATTACACATATGCCATCCTCAGTTACGTTTCTACAACAGCAGAGTAACATACAAGTACAAAAGCATATCTTTGATACAGAAGCACTTCTTTTTTAAATCAAAGATCGGGCCTTACCCAAACACTAAAATGAGCTCCACCCCCCCCCAAAAAAAGTAAATAAATAAAAAAATGAACCCTCAATATGGTTTAAACAAGGACAATATATATGATAGACAGCAATACAAGAAATTCTAAAAATATATCAAATTATTAATCAAGATTTGACTCTGACGCAACACACTAAAGGTATCGTTTACCGTTGGAAGAGATATCACATTCGATTTATATGTGCAGGTTAGTTGTATCACAAAACATTCTACCATGTAAAAAAAAAAAAAAATATATATATATATATATATATATATATATATATATATAATGAAGCCTAAAACATACGGAGATATCACCGTTTCTTTTCAAGAAACCATAACATTGATAACTGTTGACAGCTTAGCATAAAAAACTAGAAATATCGCTACGGCGACTGGTATGCCTCCGCCATAATGCATGGTTCTCCTAGTATGTCTGATAGTACAATGTTTTGACAATGTGTGATGACAGTTTCACACAATTGGCAAAATGTCAAAATGACAGGTTTGCCACAAATGTGCTGAATGTTCACTTTCCTGGAACTGGGTTCAATTGGATGAATGATTAAAACGTCAGAGTGCAGGTATTTGGGGAACTGATGATTTTTACTTGACTTTTGACCCTTTTATAAGTTTATGCATTGAGTAATTTTCAAGGTATTTAGAAAAAGTATAATTTCAGTATAAAATGGTAAAATAGCATTATCTAAACCTGGCCTTTGACCTTTGACCTCACAGTTCCAAAGAGAATCACTGTCAGGTAGAACATGCATAAATATGTAAGTTTCATGATGATACCTTGAGTTACTTTCGAGATATGGAGGAAAAAGTGCAATTAAGCACTTTCACTTGACCTTTGACCTTTTGACTTTTGACCCTTTGGTGAAAACTTCCCACAGAATATATATTTGGTAATACATGCATACATCAAGTTAAAAATCAAACCTTCAGGCATTGCATAAATATAAGTAGTGATATTTTGAGGAGTTCTCCTTGACCTTTGACCCCCCCCCACCTGACCTTTGACCCATGACCCCCAACTTTCCTAGAGAATCACTGCCCATCGGTACAAGCATATATATACTAAGTTCCATGAAGATACCTTTAGCCATTTGCTAGATATGGAGAAAAACATGACATTTCAACCTTTTTTTCCACAAAATAACCTGTGACCTTTGACCTTTGACCCCATGACCCTAAAATCCAAATAAAGTATTATCCCCCAGGATATACCCTCATACCAAGTTTGATGTAAAACCACCACACGGTTCTTGAGATATCGACAAAAACAAAACGGGACGGACGTCCGGACGTATGTACGGGCGGACGGACGGACGACCCGAAAACATAATGCCTCCGGCCACTTCGTTGGCGGAGGCATAAAAACATATCAGAACAATCTACTTTGAAATAATAACGATCAGCGCCACCTGAGCTACCACTTGGTATGAAAAGTTAGTTTGCAGGCACAAACTCTTGTTTGTCAAAAAAAAGTCTGCGCACACTAAGACTACTACACGCACCACTGACACTGCTGCAAGCGTCAGTGCCAGTGATGCGTGTAGTAGTCTTGGCGTGTGCAGACTCTTTTTACGACCAACAAGGTCTTGTCACAGCTAAAGTGGAAATTTTTACATAGTAAGTTTTCAAGTTTGAGACATTATAACTCCTGAACCGCAAATGGTACTGACCCCTAATTTTCTCCAAATATTAATCATATGTTAAACAAAATTCTAAAAACGTTTCAAGATAATCCTTCAGTCTTTTTCTGATTTATGCTGAATCAAGCATTTTCATGATTTTCCTTTTTTCAGAAAAATATCAAAACATGAGTGTTTTTCCTTTCTATCACCATTCAGTTATCACGATTGCCCACAAAAATGGTATCAACCTTTAGGACATCTTATTCTCTTTCATATGACATCACATTTGTTGAAATCTGATGTTTCTATCAAATTCTATCTTTCAAATAGCAAATTCAGTAAATATGGCGGCCATCTTGGACGCCATTTTGGATTTGGAGGCTTTTGCAACAATTTTTTTGAGGTAGACCAGTGGAATGTTGTTTGTTACAATAAAAATTTGAAAATAGGCATGGTCTACTTAGTTTGTAGAGAGAGTGGAACTCACTTGTTAAGTAAGCAAGTTTTTAGGGTTTGGCCCTCCGATTATTATGATATTTATCAATTTCGGGAGCTGCGTCTGGCGGCCATGTTGGATTTTCGCAATAAAAAAGAAACTGATTTTAATTTTAATTCACTGAATCTTATTCCTCTTACCATTTATCATCAAATAGAGTAAAAAAAAAACCCATCCCCAGACAAATCTTAACCACAGAAGGCACTTTTTAGGTCCTCTGGCAGCCATTTTGGATTTTTGGCGGCCATCTTGGATTCGGGACAGATTTCAAGATGGCGCAGAAGCTTATTTTGTTAAGTATGGTCTAAAGTACCAGAATCAAGTGAGAAAACCTTGACAGGAAAAAAAGGCAGTTTTTGCCTGGCTCTGCCCTGTCTAATAGAGATAACACGTCATAACGAAGATACAGAAAAAAAGTACATATGACCTTTGACCCCACTTTGCACAGACAAGATGGCATCTGAGCAAAAAGTGGTTATTTTTTGAAATGATTCTTGTAACATGGTCTTTACGTGTGCAAAATATGGGAAAGATAGGACATGTATTTACTAAGAAACAGGATGAAATATTTATGACCTTTGACCCTAATTTACATACCCAAGATGGTGTCCGATCAAGTAGTTGTTATTTTATGAAATAATGTACGTAACATGAACTAAATATGTGCAAAATATGGGGGTGATAGGGGCTGTCTTTCTTGAGTTATTGCAAAGAAAGTTGCAGAAAGAAAGAAATATCTCAATACATCGAAGATAAGCTTTAAATTCAACCAAATTTTTTGACGTGATGCCGACGTCGTATGAAAAAAACAAAGGGCACAATTACGATAGCCCAAAGTCTCAGCTACAATATATTAAAATTTGGGAGAAATTCACCGAAGCATAAGTGAGCTAGTGTGCGAGAAAGATAGTCATGTCAATTTTCATTTCCAGAAAAACTGCACTCCCATAGAGATAACACGCAAACTGGTCAAATTTGACAAGATTACTTTCAATCCATTTTTACTAGGTGATGCCGTCATCCAATCAAAATGCTGTTATTATATTAATGAAAGAACATTTAATAAGCTACAACATACTGAAATTTGTGTGAAAATCGGCAAAGGATAAGTGAAATACGCTCGAGTGAACTTGAATTTTGATGACGTCATTTTGAATTTTTTTTTTACTTCATTAAGAAATTTGATATCTTTTAATCATTTTTTCAGCATCGCCAACCCATGAAATGACATGTACAACTCATCAGCTTTCAGAATATGTAAAGAAAAAGGGGGGTCACCGTCCATCCTGACGAGTAACATCGGATTTAAAATTGGCGATTTTTTGGCGCTGAATTTCAACTTTGACGGGCCCGTATGACGTCATGTTGAGTCGGATTGACTTGAAACTTGGTAAAAATATTCCTTGACTTTTCAGGCATCCGATCAAAGTAAAAAAACGGGAAATGTCTATTGCATATGAGCTGTGCGTGCGTATATGCGCGCGCGTACGCGCCCGTCCAATTTTTTCAATTTTTCAAAAAATGCTGCAAATGGTCTGAAACGTGTGCAAAATAAATTTGAGCTCGATTGGAGCATACAAATATTTCAACGCGCGCGTACGCGCGCTTTTTAATAATAAATATGAATTTTGATAATATGAGTAGAATGCGCTTGACTTGAAATATATGTGACGTAAATTTCATTGAAAAATTCCTTTCCATTAATGAGATATGAATGAAAATATGTTTCCATATAATGACGTCATAGTGACGTCACGGTTGACCAATCACAATGATACATTAGATTTGTCGTCTTTGCGACATGATACATATATGCTATAAGTTTGAAATTGATACCCTGAGAACTTTCTGAGTTAATAAATGCACAAATTTTGTCCAGAAATAAAGAAGAAGAAGAACAAACAATCAGTACAGATACAGAAGGTGATCCGAGAGGATACTCGGATCACCTAATGAGCAAACAAAATGACAAGCGGATCAAAAAATAATAAACCTGACAAAAAATTTGTTTTCTCCTCCTCCTCCTCCTCCCCCCCCCCCCCACCACGAACCCACACGGGAACGATCCGCAGCCCCCTACTGGGACAGACAATATTTGAACATGGTGTATCTTTTCACTCTGAGGACGATTTCACTGTTAACTTCGTGTAATTGTTTATGTACACGATGTAGAATACACTTCTTCCTTTAATAGAAAAAAAAAAAACTGGTTGACTCGACTTCAAAAAAAAAACAAACAATATTATCGCCAATTTGATGTATAATGACGATGGAAATCATTTGATCTCATATACAAGAACCACTCATATTCATCCCTTCGCAATCGTTGCGATTTAGTTGTTTTTCATTTTTGTTGCCTACTGTTATATAGACTGCATGGAATAATTGAATGAGAAAAAAAATAAAACGAATTGTGACAGCGCCCCTGATTCAAAGCAAAACAAAGAACATCTCAATAATAGACATCAAACATCATATTC
The DNA here is from genome assembly GCF_964275005.1 of Diadema setosum. Classification (NCBI taxonomy): domain Eukaryota; kingdom Metazoa; phylum Echinodermata; class Echinoidea; order Diadematoida; family Diadematidae; genus Diadema; species Diadema setosum. The sequence goes on along the minus strand of NC_092691.1, from coordinate 7,779,646 downwards.
ATTATCTTGGAAATTTAAAACACTGATTCGGTACCTACTCTAGAGTTCTTTTTACTCAGTGGGAACGGCTGTGTCTCATAAAATTTCGCTATCAGATATTGAAGGGATCGTATAGTTTTGGTTGAGACTTAGCTTCAGGTTTTTGTCACTTTTTTGTGAGATAGTGAGAAACCTCTTATGAAATATGAAAGAGCATGTAATTCCAAGAGGGATTCAATGTTTATTTCAAGAAAATTGGTTTTGAAATGACCGAGATATTCAAAACAGAAGGATCCTAATAAAGTTTGGGACCAACCTTTTATTACGGTCGTATTTTTTTTTTTTCTGATGTTTCAGCTATTCAAAAACCCGATTTTTATCAAAAAAAAAAACTTCTAATTCCTCTTAAAATTGTATGTCCTGTACTATTTCACAAGTGTTTTCTTGGCATCTCGCAAAAAAAAGTTAAAGCCCAATCTTCATCTTCCCCAATACTGTGCCATCCCTTTAAGTGTCAGTTTCTTCGCTCTCATTCAAAGGAAAAGAAGGGTTAATTATGACGTCATTGATGTTATCATTTTTCATGTTTATCATATCCAGCTGCAGATGGCGACGTCCGGCTTGTTAATGGGGAGAACTCTTGGGAAGGTATAGTTCAGATATTCCATGAGCAGAAATGGGGCACGATTTGTTATAACATCTGGTCCTACGAGAACGCACTGGTTGTCTGCCGTCAGCTCGGCTTCGGAGGTGTCGTGTTGTCCTACAAATACTTCGGGCCAGGATACGGCCCAATCCAACTGAGTCAAGTGGTGTGCTCGGGAAACGAAAATACGTTGACGGACTGCCTCCACATCGAATGGGGTGGCACTTACTGCAGATCCCACGAACAGGATGTTGGTGTTGAGTGCATACCGAAGTTCGGTAAGTAATGTCAGTGTATGTGTACTTGTACATTAATCCCTACTGGCAATATCTCTTGATAATATAAATAAATAAATAAATAAATAAATAAATAAATAAATAAATAAATAAATAAATAAATAAATAAATAAATAGATAAATAAATAAATAAATAGATAAATAAATAAATGAATAAATAAAACACACGATGTTTCATTCTATGACTGTCATCTTACCGACTGAATCATTCTCGCATTCTTTCAATGATCCCTTCACCTGCACGTGAAGATGGTGCACTACGTCTTGTCGGTGGTTATTCGTCTGACGAAGGCCGACTGGAAATTTACCACAACTACGAGTGGGGTACCATCTGTGACGACGGGTGGTCGACCAACGAAGCCCTGGTCGCCTGTCGTCAACTCGGATATCCTGGGGTTGCAACTGCGTCAAGTTATTACGGGAATGGCGACGGACCGATCCATCTCGACGGCGTTTCTTGCACAGGCTACGAATCACACCTGATAGACTGCAACAACAATGGATGGGGTGTACACGACTGCCAACACGGGGAAGACGTGGGAATCAGGTGTTCAGAAACTGAGACAAGTAAGGGCTGTCGATCAGCACTCTTTATGTTTCGTGTCCTACAAATCCGCTTTTCAATACTCAAAAGAGACGAAAGAAAACCCCCAAAACTTTCAAATCATATAAAAGGAGTGCATGGATATAATATTGTGTGGGGACAGGAGACAATCACATCAACTTACAAATTGCATATTCATATTGAATGCTCAGAAACTGTTTTGAGAAAATGGATTCAAATTAAGATTTCCAATTTCCCATGTTTTTCTTCTCATTTCCATTAAATGTCACTGATTTTTATCAATTTCTATTTCATCTCCGCAGACTAACTTTTACCAGATGCGGAATAACAATTTAGGAACTGACGCAGAGTCAAATCAATTGAAAGAGAAATATAACGTAAACTCGTATAACTTTTCTTTGGACGACTTGCAAAGTTATTTACATTGCTGCCTTGTCTATCTGAAGAAAATGTGTTGCTTTTTTAAAGGGAGGCAGTCCTGAGGTTTTCACTGCACTGATAATTAAGAAGAGTAAAAAATATAACCTTTCACTGTGCGAATATACAATGCACAACACATACACACACACACACACACACACACACACGCACGCGCAGTACGTAAAACAATGTCAAATACTAGTAGCCATCGACTTCTTCATGCATCCGGGTAACTAGGGAGCGTACGCATAACGAACAGAACACGGCTGGGAAGAGTTGTGCCTCGGTGACGTCTGACTCTCCGCCAAGACTTGCTCATTAGCATATTCACCATGCAGATTCACACTTTTTCAACCAAAATTTATGAGCTTATTGATGATTTGAAAGTTTGTTTTTTGGTGAAAGTAGTTCATTGGAGGTACCAACAACAACAGTATATATATTTTTTTTTTCTTTTTAAATTCGTGAGGACTGCCTCACTTTAAATGTTCTCGTCGTTCAAAACGGATGATGGTAGGTTGTAATGTTGAATTGCTCTTCAGTTTGGTTTTGCGCTATTCTGGAACGGTAAACTCTCTCTCTCTCTCTCTCTCTCTCTCTCTCTAATTGGATTCGTAACTGTTCCTTTTTTTTATATTGCTTGTAGCACCTGAACCAGCGGTCCCCGTACATATGCCAGCATGGCTGATTGCAATTACTGTTGTTGCATCTGTGACGGCGTTCTGCCTTATTGTTGGCATCGTAGTATGCGTGTGCTCCACGAATAAGAAACCGCGGAGCACCACTCCGGCTCCACAACTTCAATCCAGCGGTCAAACCATGGCAACTGGGCATACCAACCCTGTGGCATTAGCACAGAATGGCGTCATATATTACAGCCCAAATAATAGTGCAGTGGATTATTTAGCTTCTCCACCAACTTACTCCGATACCATGACAGGTTTGCCCACGACCACCAAGTCATCCATGGGTATTGGTGAGTCTATTGGGGCCACACCAATCCAAGAAGGATCACGAATGCCACCTGCAGGAATTCAGACAGAGGGTAATTAATCTCGCAGAGAATACACGTGCTGTGTTCATCTTTGATTACTGAATGATCTATTGTACTATGATATATTACGTCTATTGCACCTGAAGAAGACCCCATGAAACTCCCTTGAGTTGGAATTTATACAGCATGTACCATGAATCTTTTAGAGTAGTAAGGGGCAATATTATTACCTAGTTTGTCACAATATATCATTCATAGTTCGTTCAATTGATTATAATCTTGTCACCAAAATTGTTAGCGGCAAAATATGCTGACGACTATTACGGTGAATCTCTGCGATTGTGATCAGATCTCACACAAACTGGAACCTTTGGAAGTATATTCCTATTAAGAGTTGCTCTTTAGAACCATGCGTCATAAACTATGCATCCTATTTCCATTAAGTTTAATATTTACACAGACATACCTTTGACCATGCTCTGTAGATTTTGATTATTCGTATAATGATATTTAACGGAAGCCACATGGACGTCATCGAATTTTGGAATTCAGAAAGCTTTAGTAATAAGAGAAGTATATAATTGTAGCATGTTTATTGTGGATAATTGCACCACCGTACAGATACGCTAAATGGGTGGCATAAACACCATATTTCAGACGAAATTGTGGGCTATTCTTCTTTGTTTGTTAATCAGGTTTTCGTCACATACATTCCTTTCATAAATTACTGTATTCTTCAAGGAACATAGATGCTCCTTGACTCCGTAAAATCTAATTTCGTGTATGACGAATGTTCTCTGTAAATGATTATATGCTTGGAATAATATGGTGCAATATAATTAAATGCATTGATTATCATTTTTCACAAATCTTTTTGTTATTGTTAACGAATGCTACTTTCAACAAAACAAACAAACAAGCGAACAAAAAAGACCCTAACCTGCTTCTTCGTGTCACTTCCTCAGAAAGATCCACTATTTCCTAGCACGATCCCCTAGATATCCTGGCCACTGCCTTGATTAATGTGAGTATGCCAGCAGCTGCACATGTATATTGAAATGCTTACAAGTACACGTAGGCCTCATTATTTGCGCATGTTTTCAACCGGTTGTATGTTCATAGACCACATTGTGGTAACATCCAAACTTCTAAAGCCTTATATAGAGGACACAACACATTTATTTCATTGTACCAGGTCAATTGTTTTTGCAGCGCTTCTTAATTCTCTTTTTCTCTCTTTATAAGGCCCCAGTCACATAATGCCCTGCGTCCGGAGTTACGTCCCAAAAAGTCATTTTCCTGCGGACTCTCGCGGAACCCTTACCGTCACAAGAATTTTGTATAAAAAAAAAATACGGAAAAATGCAGGCGATACGGACAGATACTATCAGATGCGGACACCTGCGTCCACTTGCGGATAATCTTACGAATTGACACCTTATTTGTTTTTTTCGACTTGCGTAAACTTCCGAATACTTCTGAACACTTGCGGAGAGTTACGCATAGTTACAGATTGTTATGAATAATTATGGACAATGTGGTTTTCTCTGACGATCCCTGCTCAGATACTGTATTATGACAACAAGGTTATCACATATTGGACTGTCTTGTATTGTACACTAGGAAAAGTTATGTCACGTACAATTTGTTAAGACTTTTCGCATTCCTTGTTTGTTTTACAGCAATAGAGGAAAAATGAAATTTTGAACTCTAAGTTTGAATTGATTTTGTGCAACTCAAATATGAATACGAAATGTCCAGTATACATAGCATAATTATACCACAAATGAATAGTTCGATAAGTTAAACAATAGAGTAAGAAAAAATAAATCAGAGTCATGGAATAGACAAACTTTGCTTTAGCTGTAATTGTGCATCGATAGTCATGACTTACTGCGTTACGTTAAGGAGACTGATATAATAAAGTTACCGTAATGCTTAATAAGTTTCCAGATATAAAAAAAAAATAAACATCTGGACTTTAGAACACCCTCCATTTCCAAAATATAAAATAAAAAATGTAATACACATTCCCTGGAGTGTAAAGTGGTTTAAGGGGATGGCTAGTATACCTGATCAGTGGGAATCAGTGGGAATGCTGGGGGATGATTGTTCCAATCCTTGTGGGATTCATTTAAGAGTACATTATATAATATATCTCTTGTTGTGTGAAAATTATTTGCTTCAGAATGGCCTCATATTCAAGTAGTGTGCAGTTCAATGTTTCCAGGTTAGCATGCATGTACAGTGACTGGGCGATCGTTAACTATCGCCCCGACACTGTACAGGCATGCAAATTACTTGAATGTGAGACCATTCTGAAGCAAATAATTTTCACACAACAATAGATATATAATGTACTCTTAAATGAGTCCCACAAGAATTGGAACAATCATCCCCCAGTATTCCCATTGATTCCCACTGATCAGTTACTAGCCATCCCCTTTAAGACTTTATAGAAATACAGTCGTTCTCAATTTAGTCTATCGCTGCCCCACATCCTCCCCAGCCAGAAAAGTAAATACTATGCTGTAACCCCATTCCCTACCCAAAATATTGACCTTTTTCGAATAACATACATTCAGAGAGTGCAAGAAAAATAAGTTCAGCACCAAGGGTCAACAATGTCATCTGTATATGGGTGCCACCTAAAATGACCATTAATGGGAGAAATTTCATAACTTAACCATGCAACTGTTCTGCCACTCCTCCGCTCGAATGAGTTGCAGTATTCCTTCAGATACAACGCGCTGCAGCTTAGCAACACGGGTGGTGTACTAGTAGGTTACCATGAGTCTCTACTCCCATGGGAGAGGAAAATGGAAAACGCCAAAGGACGCAATAGTCCGCAGCACCCGTAACTGTCCGTAAATGTCCGTAAGAGGTCGTAAGTGTTGAAATACGTTAACTTGCGGTTATTTTCGGATACGTACGGTGGACGCAAATGAACGCAAATGGACGGGAGGTACATTTTTTTTTTTTGTGTGGATAGTCTGCGTCCAAGCTACGGATAGCTACGTTTAGTTACGGATAGTTACGTTTAGTTACGGTTACTTGCGTAAGTCTGCATCCGTGGAGTCCCTCTGTGACATTTTGAACATTTCAAAATTTCGCAGGCTTGGCGCCGTCATTTTCCGTTTCTTTACGGATTATTTACGGACAGTTATGTCTACATACGACCCTGCGGATGCCTGCGTCCACGCTGCGTCCCTCTGCGTCCACTCATCCGTATCAATCCGCGGCCGACGTAACCCATCATAAAGCACTGTGTGACTGGGGTATAATATCTATACATATGTAATGCACTGAATATGGTGACGTAGAGGATGATAATGTACAATATTGTATTCCAAAATCTAAGTTACTCAAATAATGATAATAATCAGCGAAATTTGAAAATCAAAGTAGGTACAAGCAAAATCATTAAGTGCGAGAGAGCAGAGTTTTCATTGACTTTGTATATACTGTATATATGTATATAGTTGCGATGGAGGAATGGCTGCTGGCATACTGCCAAGCCCTTGAAAAATGCCTGTAACTAGATCGAAAGCTTTGGAGAATTAAAGGCAAAGTCCACATACTTTTACTCATCACGTACGAGGCCGAGCCAACTTTACCTTATATGTATATGTATATTATGTTTATATATATATATATATATATATTATATATATATATATATATATATGTGTGTGTGTGTGTGTGTGTGTGTGTGTTTACTAACGTGCCTCCCCTCGGAGAAAGTTCTTAAACAATGTTTCTACAAAAACAGTGACACCTGTAAGTGCTGGAGATTGCTGAATGCTCTATGATGATCTGTGTTGTAACCAACAGTTCCGACGAAAGTAATAATTAAAATGTAATAACAAAACAAAGTACATATCACTCTCAAAAAATATGTGACCGAAGGATAACGGCTATTCGATGATAAAACTTGAATCTTCGTATTTTATGTTTCCGAGGTAAACGCCGGGTATGAGACCATAGTACAGTGTGATATGAGTAGGAAAGCTGAGTCTGCATTGTTCGTTTGGCTGCATATCACAAAAAACAAAAAAAAAAAAAAAAACCCAAAACAGAATTTGTGAACGGACAAAGAGGATTCCACAGGAAGATATGACTATCTTGGGGATGAATATCTGACTATTTTTATCAAGCAGGCTCGAATAACAGCTCCTCCGATGACACCTGCACTGATGACGATCAACCAATCTCCAAAGTCAAACAAAAAAGTGAAAAAGACAAGAAATCCGGAGGGAAAAATGGGAGTCAACGAAAATAGAAAAACATACAAAACAAACAAGCAAACAAATGAATGATCATGAAACCCACGGTGGTGATGATAATAATCGAAAAGAAATTTGAAAGAAGTACATAGTATGACGTTCTAAAAAAAAAAAAAAAAAAAAAAAAAAAAACCAAAGCATATCTCTTTTATCTCTCAATGTACGGGGAATCAGAGACAAGTTCAAAAGAGAGAAAATTTATTTTTTTTTTTTCTGGATAAATCATCAAAAATCAGATGTTGTTATGTTGCAAGAAACATTTCTAACACCGGAAGTGGAAGCAGTTATCAGAGTAGAAGGTTGTTACCATTGTTATTTCAATCATGGTTCAAACCACTCAAAAGATGTAGCCATCTTTATTTGTAGAAATGAATTTGTCAAGCCACTCGAATGCTACCCTAACTTTGATGGAAGAGCTATAGCATTACGACTGAATAGTGAAATTTCTTTATCTTGATTTGAATGTTTATGCACTTACCAAACGTAGCGACAAAGAGCAGTTTTATAGAAAATTGTTCAAATGGCTAAAGATTGTGAAACGTAACAGTGACTTATTGATATTAGGAGGGGATGAGAATTGCGTGCAGAACCCTTCGCTTGATACTCGTGGCGTATCTTGTGCATATCAACAAGTAAATTTGATTCAGAGATTGCTTAAGCGACTTCAGTTGAGATATATGTATGGAGACATTTTTTTTTTCCACTCAAAAAGCAATACACTTGGCGTCAATTAACGCTGAATGTTTTTTTCGCAATTAGATTGTTGGCTAACACCAAACTTTCTTTCACCTTTTGTTCAGGCAACAGAAATAAAACCAGTAGTAAAGTGTGATCATTGTACCATCACCTTATGAATAACAACCTCGCATAATCAGAGAGGAAGTGGAGCATGGAAGATGAACAACTCTTTGTTGAAAGATGATGATTATAAAGAAAATGTAAAGTGTGTAATTGCCAAATTTAGATTGGAAAATATTCAAATGAATGCGCAAGTTAAATGGGATATGTGCAAAACACGAATTAAAGAATACACGATTAAGTATGCGAAACAAAAATGTAGAGAAAGAGAGGAAATGTGGAGAAAGCTACAAAATGAATAAGAGGATTTTTGTTGTTGTGAAGACTGGTGAAAATCCGTCTGAGGAAAGTGTAAGGAAATTAACAGAAATTCAGAAGAGATATGATGATGTTTTAACACAAAAATGTAAAGGCGCGTTTATAAGGTCAAGACAGCAATGGATGGAAAATGGTTAAAAATCCACTAAATATTTCCTTCAAGTTGAAAAAAGGAATGCTCAGAAAAAAACAAATAGACTGTATCAAAAGAGATGGTAAGCATGTTACAAATCAAGAAAGTATACTCAAGGAAATATATTATCATAAAGAGCTGCATTCTCAGAGGTCTGAATTGGATGTTGATGAATGTGATGAGTATCTAACCTCAGTCAAAGTCCCCACTCTTACTGATGAAGAGGCAATGTCATGTGAAGAACAGATTACTGAGAAAGAATGACACGAAGCCCTTTTAACATGAAAAATAAGTCACCAGGTAGTTATGGACTGTCGGCTGAAGTTTATATGTGTTTTTGGGATGATGTCAAGTCTTTATTAACCGAAAGTATGCATGAAGGTTTTCGGAAACAAGAACTATCTGAATCTCAGAAGCAGGCTAATTTGACATTATTGTATAATAAGGGGGATAAACAATGTTTGGATAATTGGAGACCAATATCCTTATTAAACATAGATTATAAGATTATGCGAGGTATTGTGTAAAAGATTGAAGAAAGTAGTAGAAAAGTTGGTTTCTATTGATCAGACAGGTTATATCAATCGTCCTTCGGCTATGCAGAATTTACGTTTAGTTCAAGACATTATTGAATTTGATTTACCAGGTATTTTATTATTCATCAATTTTCAAAAGACTTTCGATTGTATTCGTCATGAATTTGTTTTTCATTTCAATATTGCGTAAAATGAATTTCAAAGAAAGTTTTATTGGTTGGATTAAAGCATTATATTTTGATGTTAGAGAGAGTGTAATAAATAATGGATGGGTATCACAGAAGTTTGAAATAAAACGGGGAATAAGGCAGGGCTGCCCACTTTCCGCTTTATCATTTATACTTGTAGCTGAAGCAATGGCCTTGAGATTTAAGCAGAACAGTCGTATAAAGGGTATCACTGTTATTTCCGGCAACACAACCCAACAAAAAGAAATCAAAATCTCACAACTCGCTGATGATGCTGTTATTTTTGTTAATTTGATAGAGTCTGGTAATATAGCACTCGGGGAAGTTTAACGTTGTGGGCAAAATTGCTGGACCAGTTTTGAATGTCATGAAAACAAAAGCAGTAACAATGAAATTTCAAGAAAATAGAGTAAATGATTTAATTTGACTAGTGACCCTGTGAAATATCTGGGCGTATTTTCAACAAAGAACAAAAACGAATCTAAACAAATGAATTGGTTTTCAAAATTAGAAAAGGTCAAAGCTATTTCAAAGTTCTGGTGAATGAGAAATCTAACATTGTATGGTAAAGTGGTAATCATCAAATCATTGATAATTTCACAATTTGTGTATGTAGCTTTAGTATTACCATTTCCAGAGAAGTCCATCATGCAATAGAATAGATTGACTTATAATTTTCTTATAAATTCTAGCAGAGAAAAAGTGAAGCGATCTATTCTACTAAATCCTATTGGAAAAGGCGGTTTTATATGTTTGATTTACATGCTCAATTTCAATCACTGTATTTCTCGTGGTTCGCAAATTATCCAAATTGTCATCCAGACTCTCGCCATAGAAGTTTATGTTCAAATGTTGGGTAGAGAAAGTCGGTCCAGGTCCACTGACAAAGAAAACGAATTGTTCATGTAAAGATATGTTAGCACTATGCAAGGAGCATTGACTACCTGGTTTCTACACTCACTGTTTACTTTCGTGGTGCGAATTAAAATATAAAATGATTTTCTTCATGTGAATAAGATACTAGATGATGTATTGTCGAATAACAGTAATATTATGTTTTAATGGAAAAACTTTGTTTTTTGAAGAATGGCATAAGAAAGGTATCTTGAAACTTAATGATGCAGTTGAAAATGATGTTTCGAATCTTGTGAGTTATTTGTTGTGCTCTTAATTCTGATAATTTGTTAGTGAACTTTAAGTATTTAAAACTTAAAAAAAAAAGAAAATTCCAAAGATATGGGTGGAACGCATATCAGAAGTAGATAACTATGAAAACGCTCACAAAGATTGTGATACTTATTTACATGCAATAAAGGACAATGCTTATGTCAGATTATCTGAAACAACATCGAAACAATGTTATGATTTGTTATGTGAGAGTAAGAAAAGTGATCTAACTATACTCTTATATTGGAAAGAGAGATTTGATTTGAATACTGATTTTGATTGGAATACCGTTTTGAAACAAAAATTTCGAAAACTAAGGAACAACAAAGTCAAGCAACATCACATAATGATATTACCTTGTATTTTACCTTATAGATATAATCTTTTCAAATGGAAAATTGTAAGTGACAATTTGTGTACATTTTGCTCTGAAACAGAAACCTTTAGTCATGTTCTCCTGGAGTGTCCTAAAGTGTCTATGTTTTGGAAAAGGATTACTGATTTTGAGAAATTATTGATTATTGGAGTGGAATAAAAAAGTCCAAATGTAACAAATATAAAGAAAATATTGATATATGCTCTGTATGCAATTTATAAACAAAACATGATGCATTTATTTCAAGGGCATTTACACCATAGTTTGAAAATATGGATTAGTTCCAGAAACGAAATGCTGTTAGACAATGTTTCTGAGATCAAACATGATGAGATCATTTACTTATTAACCAATGAAGAAGCTGTACTTTTTTGTGTATGTGCCCATTCAATTGTTTAAAAGAAAGAAATCGTTCGATGTATAATTTTGGAAATGAATGGATAAAGTGCCTCTGTAGGGGAAAAAATCAAGCAGGCTCGTCATACTCAATGAGTTCATCGAAATCGATGGAATGGTAAAAATACGAGATTATTATAACTAGTCGAATTGACCTCCTATGAAACGAGTGTTGGAGAAGTGGGATGTGCAGTTGATTTGATTTGATTTTGATTTATTGATTCCTGTATTATCATTGAACATGAACATGCATGTGTTGGAGCCATTCATATATACATAAACATGCATGTGTTGGAGCCATTCATATATACATAAACATCAGTTGTTAACAAAACATTTTTCTATATTGCCTTTACACAATGTACAGCAGAAATGTATCAGCAGTACAACCGTACAACGAATAATACAGTCATGACAGTAGGGCTACAGAGCTTTGCTTGATTTGGGTGCAGCCCTCGTACATAATACACATAGAAAAATAGGAAGGAAAAGTGATGTTGTGTAGAGATAGGATAGTAGAAAGGAGAAAAGGAAAGGAGAGGTCTGTCTGCTTTCACTAAAGGCTTTACACAAAGTTAGTTCACTTGGATCAATGATCAGTAAGGCATGACAAAATATTTCTCACCGAGGTACAGGTGAACAGTTACAGTTCATGGTTGGTTACATGATTACATTATACATGAAATGCGGCGATATTTCTACGAAGGAATTTCCTGTATTATACACTAACAGTGACAACGAAATTACCGATACCGAGAGAACAACATTGCTCTACAACTTTCTTAAAAAAGGACACGGACTTTAAACTTCGAATTTCAGAACGAAGAGAGTTTCAAACATCGGGTTCGGTGTGTCTGATAGATTTTAGAGCCATCACTGTTTTAAGATTATATAAATGAAGTGATCAGATTGTCTTGTGGGATAAGAATGTATGTCCTTGTTTAATTGAAATAGTGAGAAGAAAGAAGATGGCAACTGACCATTATGTAAGCGAAAACATAAAGAGGGAATTTTGCAAAAAAAAAAAGTTAATGTCATTTACCTTGAATGTTTTTATTTAGAAACAGATAAGGTTAAAATAATGTCCGTTATTTAATTTAGAGAAAGTCATATATTAGCTAATAGTTGTCCAGCAAGCTCTACAGGAAAGTCTACATTATTATAATAACTAGTAGTAATAATGATAATAATAACAATAATGATAATGATAATAATAATAATAATAATAATAATAATGATAATAATTATTATTGTTATTATGACATTAATAATTATGATAATAATAGTAATGATATTTACGATAATTATGATAATAATAATAATAGAATAATGCCTTTTTTTTTATCAAGGGTAGCCTCTTCAGAAAAGTACAGAATGAAGGAAACAATGGTGACAGGTTACTGTAATGACCAACTGATGCGATGGAAAACATTTCTAAATCATCTTGAGAGTCTAAAGAAATGAGAAGTAAACATCCTTTTTTTTTTTTTTATGAAGCAGGACCGAACAAATTATTTAATGTACATTTTTTTTTCAGTTGCTCTACAGTTTATAGCGTAGTTATTACATATTTTCTTTTTGATAGTCTGACGTCGAAGGTCGTTAAATGTATTACATCAGTTTATCACTCTTTTCTCTATCTCTGCAGATATTGCATAGACAAAATGGATCTATGGAATGATGCGATGACGGATTTGCATTTCAATGAGAGGTTAAAGTGAAACACTTCGGAAAATACTTTTTCCTATTTTTTCATGTTCCTTATTTTATGCTATCTTATATATCATTAATTTTGATTGTAAGAAAGAAGTATGATACGAAATAGTCAATTGCACATGAAAAGAAGACAATTCATAGCATAATACCCAAAGATCTAGATCTAGATCTTTGGGTAACTCATGCGGACCTCGACGTGAGTCGTATCGCGCTCGGCATGGTGCACTCGTTCACGCCTACGTCCATGGCCCTACAGACTGTGTTGCATCAAGGAGGTGGGAAGAGCACCGTCCTGGTTGCATACAGCTGGTTGCCATCTGGTTGTGTGGCTACTATAGTAGTTCGACATCCCAAGCATGCATTACGGTCGATATTGCTCTACATGCATTGGCGTTCGAGAGAAGTACGCGAGCGCTGCTAGCACTGTTCAGCAGTATGCTCTCGTCACGAGGCGGGCGTGCGAACGTCATGGCTCATGCATTACAGTATTTAGCCTATAACCTAGGTGGGGACGCAGCTGGTCTGATGCGACGAGACTACGAATAGTGGATGCGCGCGAATACACCGCCTATGATCCAGTTGTTTGTCGTTGTTTTCTTATTTTTTTTTAAGTCGGTGGCAGTCTTCTTACACGGAAAAAAAAAACAAAAACTGCCACCGATCGTGGCGCCTAGCGGACGCGGTAGATGCGTCCACTGTCCGCATCAGATGTATCGCTTGGCAAAGACAATTATCTCGCTGCATCATACGTTTAGCTTTAACAGCAAATTACAAAGACAATAACTGCATTCTCCGCCTAGATTATAGGCTATGCAATAATCCATCATGCTGAAATCAATATCACCACATTTCTTTTTGTTTGTTTTTTTGTTCCTACATCTTTTTCTTTGGAGAATTTCGGGGGGGGGGGGATATTTGTACAGGCCATCCCCCCTCCTTCAAAAGTGGGGGGGGGGGGATATATCCCCCCATCCCCCCCCCCCCCCCGATTTACGCCCATGCTTCTCATGCAGCAGTGACTGCACAGAAACTTCAAAAACTCATAACATTTGAACGTATCGTCCAATTTTCATTAAACTTTCAGTGATGTTTTCTACTAATATTGCTGCATTCACTCAATCCACATGTATACGAAACTGGACTTGTCCTTTAGATTTCCGTATAAGTAATAATTTCATTTTAGCTCGAATTATCAAGGCACTCATTTGGTAAAGTGCGTGGACTTTGTATGAATCTACATGGTTACTCTATCTCTAGGACGTATACATTCAGATCATCTGTGGGTTGCTTGCATTTACGTTCTGGGCTCAAAGGTTGTGCACAGAACGTTATAGATGAGCAGCATTATTTCCTCCATATACGCATGATGTCAGATCGTATATCGCGAATCGCATATACGTCTGAACTGCCATGCCAAAAGGACGCAGTATTTTAGCCATAATATGTTGTGACGGTATTTAAAAGAGGAAATATTTGGAAGGTGAGGGACACAATGGTCAAGTTGGTCAAAGCATGTATTTTGCTGTTGCTTTGTGGGATCACATTCGCCGACGTTGGTAAGGGATCCACAGTGACTGTTGTTGCGCAAAAAAAAAAAAAGAAAAGAAAAAAGAAGAAAGAATCTATCTGTGACTGAAATTGATATCAATCTGTATAGGTACGTGGGAACAGTTCATTTAAAAATTAACCCTCATTCTTTTGTCTGTGGATCGTTCTAAGTATCATTTGGCTACTCTACTGCTTAAATCACTAAGTACTCGTTAGATAATCACACACATTTTTCCCATTAAATGTTTTGGTTTACTTTTTGGATATTATTCGAAAATGTTACATTTGTATGACCTGAATGTATTTATGTCATATTATACACCATTTCAAAGAAGAAACATTAGACATTTTCACTAGCAAAATTTGTCATTGACAATTGCATGTTTCATTATAATATCTTATTCAAATCATAAATTTGCATATTGAAAAAGACATCGCAATTAAAAAAAAAAAAGATTGTAATTCTTCAAATATTACTGGAACGTTTCCCAAATTCGCAAACTAACGTTATTATTATAGTGTCTTGGGAAACCGATACAGGATTTTTAGGTCTTCATTTATTTTCTGCTAGGATATTTTAAAGTCATGAATCATGTTTCGCAATGTCTGTGTAGTCCCATGTAATATTTTCCCCGTGGCACTTTGTGCAAAAGCACATATTTTGACCTCATTTGTAGCTGTAAAATTTAATTCTAAAAGGACACTTTCTACATTCGTTTGATGAAAGTGAATATATTTAAATGAAGTAAAAGGGGTTTCACTTAAATAAATTCTCATCTCATGATAACAAGCACTCTATTTGCTTTTTGATGACGGTGTCCACGAAATATATAACTGTTCACACGTACATGTATGTCATTTCCTTTTGTGTACATGGCAGACCGTAATCCTTTATTATGTCGCAAGTAAGATTAGAAGTCTTAATTTTATTTCCATTGTGCATTTGTTTATCTTTTTTATATTTATACAAGTGGACAAATAAAATCAAACTGAATCGCAACTGAAAAAGAAATAAGGTCAAATTGTGTTCATAGATGATCGTTCATTTAAAGTATGTAGCATAAGAACTACATTAATCAGAGTTTCCTATCTTTTTTCACTGTTCTTAGGTTAGTCAGACCCCTCCCCTTACTTTTTTTTTTAAATTTTGCATGAAAAGCGTACACAAAAGTAGCCACAAATAGCGGCTTTGAGGGGTGGTAGAGTTTTGAATGAGATGAGAGATACAAATCTATACTTTTATACTAATCGAAAAGACATGATATTAAAAAAAATACTAGAGAAATTCATCGTTTAGTTTATGTGAAATCGGTCTCGAAAGAGCTGAGAAATCCCCCAAAACAAATAAAACAAGGTGGTTCTAAAAAGGTGGTCCTAAAATAGGACCTCATGTTTGTTTTTTGATATTAAGCCATTTCTTAACCGATTTTCATAACATGAATTTTGAATTCATCTTAGATTTGCATGCTCCTACCTATTTCATAATGGTTTCTCATTTCGTCACTTAAAAAGTTGGAAATCTAAGGTCCCTTTCAACCAAAGCCAGGGGCGGATTAAGGAATTCCGTAAGGGGTTAAGGGACAAGGCAGTTTACATTTCTGACGCCACTTCAGGACTGAATCAGCTGATAAGGTCCCTCCCCCCTCCATATACCTCATCAGGAATTTTCTCGCGGCGGGGTTAATTGACAAGCCAAAAAAAAAAAAAAAAAAAAAGAAGAAGAAGCTAATCTGGACGGTACATGAATTATCTATTCTTGACCTATTGATTAAAATACGTGTGGCGTATTATTGATAATTTCAAAAAAAAAAAAGGTATTTCCAGCTCCATTTTTTTTTCTTTCCTGATGTCATCAACAGTAAGGCCAGCTGTAATAAGCATTAGTGTCTCCTGTTAACGCACCTCATATCTTTTTAACTACAGGGCAAAACTGAAATAGCAATACAATTCTAGTAAAGTTACACCTCAGATAATGATTATGAGGGTCAAAGCTGCTTACCTATTAAACAATGTCAGGATTGGAAATATATATGAAACGATGTTGGCGTTTTTGTCTTTGATATGAAGCAAAAAAAAAAAGTTTGTGCACACTATGGAAGTCATTACTTATGTCTATACATTTGCCGATGTTTGCGTCACTAGATCTGTCAACTGTCAATTGTCTCCTTCCTGTAAGTTTCATTTCTTGTAAATTTTTAGGCAATGGGAGTGCAAAGAGCTTTCAGAGGATACATGAAAAATAAGATCACCACTTTCCATCGCCATTGTTCCTCAGGAACATTAACCTTTTTTTTTTCAAAACAGAAGGACTTCTAGTTTTCTTATTCTATGAAATTCAAGACGTTCAAACCTATAACACTTCCATGATACTTTGCCATACGGGGTCAGAATAGGGTACAATGTATTTGAAAAATCTCCTCTGAAGAACTTTCAGAGCGGAATTAAATCGCAGATAAATGAAGTAGGGCATGCTGTCTTATGTCTTCACTAAATTCTAATATTTCTTGGAGGGAACATTCAAAACTATCTGTCTTTCAGTTGAGTAACAAAATATGATTATGTCAATATACTAAAAGTCATCACGTTACAATTATATTGTTTCCCAATGATCATTAGGAGTGCCAGAAACTGGTGAAGTGCGTCTTGTCAGCGGTTCGGGAAGCTATGAGGGACGAGTCGAGGTTTTCTACGACTCTCAGTGGGGGACCGTGTGTGACGATTTGTGGGATATCGACGATGCCTCAGTTGTGTGTAGACAGCTTGGCTTTGCTAACGCCACCAACGCCTTCCGATGGGCCTTCTTTGGTGGTGGCACGCCTAAACAGCCTATCTTTATGGATGGCTTGCAATGTAGTGGGCACGAAACGGAGCTAACAGAATGCGAACACAACGGATGGGAAATTCATAATTGCGTTCATTCTGAGGACGCAGGGGTGAGATGTCATACAGAGTACACCGAAGGTAATAATCTAAGGCCAAAAAAAAAAAAATGTTTCTTTGCCCTTAACTGTCAAAACCCAAGAGGGTCGGTAGGTCGTGTTGTTGTTGTTGTTGTTGTTGTTGTTTTTTTAGATACAGGGTACCCTTTTTTCCATGTCAGTGCACTCAAAACTCCAAGGGATTCATTCAAATTTACATCTTGCCAGGGCCCGGTACGCGAGGCAGAAACACTCACTGACAAACACTTAAAACATTCATCTTTGTTAAATTTTGCAAACAGCTCCAAAAAAAGTACCTTCCAGTGAGATGCTGGCAACTGAACTCCAAACAGTTTTGGTGCCATGACAGCTGGTAACGGATGCTGCAAAAGTAGCCATCTAGGCAGTCGCGCTGGAGCGCTGTGCCGTGACCGGTACGGTTGCTAGCTAGCGAGTGCACTATCATATATGCATGCATTGATTGGATTTCGTGCGTGTGCACGCATGTGAGCCAAAAAGGTAGCTAGCATGCAATGCATGCTATAAAACGTAGCCTGCGGCCCCGCGGGGCCCGAACGCAATTACGACGGGTCGATGAGATGAGAAAAAAAAAAAAACATTTTTAGACTTTTTTTCATTCTTTCTTTAGCTTAAAATGGATAATTTTGGGTTTAAAACCGTTCACAAATTTGTAGAAGATGAAATTTGTGGAAAAAAATAAACTTGAAAGAGAGAGAGAGAAAAAAAAAACGCGACCCGAAATTTCCGTGATTTTCGGTCGGTCGCGAAGGGCAAACAAGCCATTTTTTTTTTTTTTTGACCTAATGGAAATCAAACAAACCTGAAATAAATGTTGTAATGAAAAAGCTAAATAAAAAGATGTAAACAATGGTTGACATGAAATCTGAATCAGCGAAATGCATAATTGAAACCGTATTTTTATTTTATGCATGCTTCGTTCACAAAAGTTGTCCTTTACAACCACAAAGCTTATCGCAGACTGGCCCTTCATAATTAAAGCAACAACTAAATAATGATTCCTGCGTTTAGAACTTAAAGGGAAGATAAACCCCAAGAACAATGTGGATTGAGTGAAAGCAGCAACATTAGTAGAACACATCAGTGAAAGTTTGAAGAAAATCGGACAATCGATGCAAAAGTTATGAATTTTTAAAGTTTTGGTGTTGGAACCGCTGGATGAGGAGACTACTAGCGGTTATGACGTATGAGTGGACTACAATATCAAGAAAATATAAAGAAAATACTACAAAAATCCATTTTTCATGAAAATTACAAATTCCATCTACTTGATATTGACATATGTTAAGGGTAGCAATTATTCCCCCTGCTTTCTGAAAGCGGTTGGTCCACTGCTCTTTCATAATTCTAGAAAAGTGAATTTTTGTTGAATATCCTTTATATTTTCTTTGTATTGTTGTCCACTCATACGTCATATCCTCTAGTAGTCTCCTCATCCAGCGGTTCCAACACCAAAACTTTAAAAATTCATAACTTTTGCCTTGATTGTCCGATTTTCCTCAAACTTTCACTGATGTGTTCTACTAATGTTGCTGCTTTCACTCAATCCACATTGCTCTTTGGGTTTACCTTCCCTTTAATGAGAGGGAGCAGGTGAACGAAATGCTTTGTTTCTAGGCTGTTGGAAAAGAAACATCGATAATAGGCAGTACATTACAGAAACGAAAGTGATACTCTCTTACTCACCCTGCTCCTTTGGTCCATCTTGATAGACTCAGTAAATAGTGAAACACGCACACGCAGAACCAGAAATGACAGATATTACGATTAAGCCGTTCACTTTGTCTGTGGATATTTATATTCCTCACATTTGACAGGCGTGTTACTACATTACTGTGTAATATACCATACGAATCTTTCCTGTACATGAAAACTTATGTTATATATAACATATGCATTTTGCTCGTAATACGAAACCGATTGAAAAAAAGAGAAAAAAAGAGAGAAAAAAAAACTTAATGACCTGTACTAGCTGAAAAATTAAAAGGTTCGATTTCTTGTATTTTTTCAGTGCCATTGGAAGTAAGTGATACACAATGTTCATTTCTGTCATGAGGATTAAAAACAAAACAAAAACATTTGTATGGGCATTTAACACCCGAACTCAATTGGACAAGATGTGTAACGCATTTTCTGATATCATCACGGGGGAATTTCACATCAGGGACTTAAGCAGCTGAAGCAAAACGAGTATAATCATACCATGAAAGAATAGTAGTGAAATTTGTGTGCGATATTCAAGGCGATCGTCAACGAATCAATTACTTGCCTTCTCTTCAATTGACCATGTTATAGCTCTTATGAAAATTTGAGAAGTTCCCGTCTGTCTTACTTATCTTTAAGCGGATTTCAGGAGGTTGTCTTCTTACTATTAAGCTTAAGATTCCAGAGATTACAGATACAAACGGCGACATTGCCCAGAGTATAAGATGTGAATTAATCTCGGCCAAGTTTTGAGAGTGCTAACCCCTAGTGTGCTTTACGAGATGATCGGCACAAAATACGCCATTAAGTGCTGTAGCCTATGCAGTGTTCAATGTCCCTTTCACAGAAAGGACTAAGAGCCTTTAAGAATTGAAATAAAGATACTGAGAAATGAGAAGGTTTGACCAGGTTTCGTGAAAGATTTCAGACAGAAGGCTTGGTTGCAAGAAATTTGACTGTAGACATGGTAGAACTCTGTATTTTCAATACTTGTGGGGGTAGTTCAGTAGTACACTGTATACGTTATCACATGGTTAATGAACAATAGAGTTATTGATAAGGCTGCATTGATCTTAAACATACTTTGAGCTTAATGTCATGGTTATGATCTCGTGTGTATATTATTTACGTAAGCGATAATCAAGAGATATTTCTAACCTTCCTGAGAGTTCGTTTTATCTCTGAATGTCAAGAGGCATGTTTATGACATAGACGATACATATCTAGACCATGTAGACAGCCTGTCATTCCGAGATCATACGTTTGCCCTCTCACAAAGGATGGCATAAAAGCCCAAAGATACAGGAAGCCTTTCGTAACTGATGATATCAATCAAAGTGAGGTCGGTTACGATATCAATCCTATAGCGATTTTCCTCATTGAAATTGCACATACCATGCATACTGTGTATAATGTGACAAACTTTCCGGACAAATTAATTTCATTTATTCATTTTATTTCCACCAAAAATGTCATATAATTGCAAGTAAAAAAATGTTAATTCACATAATTACACACCACACACACACACACACACACACACACACACACACACACAATCTGTACAACATTGCAGTCTAAAAACAAAACAAAACAAAAAACCCACAACCTCAAGCCTGTTAACACACTATTTAATAGGCATATGCACAGACAGTCATATCTCCCTGTTCTTACCGAGTCAAGACGATATAATAAAAGTACATACTTGTGATCTAAAGAATACCTCTAACTGCTAGTCATTTCGAGATGTCATGTTTGCCCTCGTTCTAGGGAGGCATAATGGTCGATTGTATAAGAAGATAATATTGAAAATGCACAATGTTATAATATATGGGTGTAGACCAATAACTCTTCATATTCACCACCGTTCCTTGGACCACATACATCATAACTTACAGAATGGAAAACAACAAAAAAGTCATATAATTTCTAAGCTCTTTCTGCTTGTACGACAATTGCTTGCCAACCGGGGCTGACCACAAGGGGTCAGCATGTCCCACCTGTTCTCTGGGTGCATTTCATGTTGGAATTGTGATTCTCTCAGATACGGGAGCTCCATGAATGTCGATTCAGTGGGCAAAGTGTTGTGTTTCTTACTGGATTTATGGGACTGCACATGATAGACTCGCCGGGACTCGAATCCTACCTTTCCGTCTTTTCCTTTTGGCAAGCACGCTATCTACTGAGTTCCCCCCCCCCCCGCCTCCGCCCTGTGTGATGATACAAATAAGTGCAGTCCTAGAGCCTATTATCTCTACTAATAGAATCATCTCAATGAAACGTCTTCCATGGCTTGACATTAGAACTACATCATGTCCTTTACAAATTATTATTACATAATTGCTATGCCGGCGCCTTTCCGATATCCCACTTGCTTTGGTGATATTAAGAATAATGTAAAAAATGAGAAATGTATGAAATATGATTGCCGTACAAAATGTTATAATTTCCTGCAAGGTGACGTGAGATTGGCTGGCGGTCCCACGTCTAGAGACGGCCGACTTGAAATCTACCACAACGACGAATGGGGCACTGTGTGCAGTACGACCTGGGGTCCCGAGGAAGCAGAGGTAACCTGTCGTCAACTAGGGAATGACGGAGTGAACAATGTGTACTACTCTCCCACACCTGGTAATGGACCAATCCACCTGTCTCATGTGGGCTGTATTGGAAATGAGACTGGACTTGTCGACTGTAACGTTACATACGGTGATGATGGTAACAACTCATGTACACACAGCGAAGACGTGGGTGTTGATTGTTACACTTTACTTAGAGATCCAACAGGTAAGTTTGAATTGAGAATGTGGACCATAATTTTCTACTGCATTCTCAATTATGCCACATTTCCAGTTTGATAATAAGGAACATCGTCTGAAAATCTTGTAAGAGCTTGTGGTGTCATCATGCTTGCATTGGGTCGGGCATATTCGTCAATGTTGAATTCAGAACATACAACATCATTTCGAAGTGACTTGTTCCGAAAACGAAATCAAAACACGCCGTGCTTGACAAAAAGTTATATAGTTTATATTTTTTTTTTACTTAATTCAATTTAATTTAATTTGATTTATTTATTTATTTATTTATTTACTTATTTATTGTTATTTTTTTTGGAGGGGGGGGGGAGGGGTTGTTGTTCGTGTACGATGTTGTTTGCTTTACGACATCATGGAAGTTTTAGGTGTTGTCTACTACAAGTGTTGGGTCACACTGTAGAGACTGAGGAGCAGTGGATTCCAGAGTTTGGGGCAGCCTTTCTAATGCTTTAGCACCAAACCCAATATGAAACCGTTTTACATGTCGAAAACAGATATCGTGAATCATGAGACAGTTTTATATCATAAAACCCTGTTCACAGCGGGGTGACTTCGTAATTACTAGCCATGCGAAAAGTGAACATAATCATCAAGCTTTCACATATATGGCGCTTTTTAAGGCCTGTTGCAACTTTCATAATATCAGTCATAACTGTGCAGACTTGTATCTGGTATTTCCACCAGACTAGAATCATCAGCGTATCAAAAAAACATGATACCCCTAAATCATCAAGTAGCCTGCTTTTGATAGATGGAAATATTGTTCATTTCCTGCAGCTTTGCAAGGGGAAATTCGACTCACCGTCAGCATGACAAAACCAAGAGATGGTCGTCTGGAAATCTACCGTGGTAACTCCTAGGGTACCGTGTGTGGAGACGGGTGGCATCAAACTGACTCGCAAGTCGCTTGTCGGCAACTTGGCTTCTTGGATGCGGGTGGCGCTGTCGAGCTCGATGCACCGAGGGGATTCATAGGGCCTGTCCATCTATCTGATGTCAACTGCACTGGGGACGAGGTTGCACTTTCTCATTGCTCCCACGGTGGTTGGGGAGAAAACGAATGTCGACATGCCAGGGACATATGGCTGTCATGTTTACGCGACTACTACGGTGAGTGCCTATTGAATTGGAATTGAATATTTTTGCGTGATTATTTTCTCTGAAGAGTGATTGTGGATAAATTCACATATGTGGATTTGGTGACATCACGATGTCATAGGATGACAAGTTTCCCATTGCCTTACGAACGTAATTTCGCTTCCCCCCTGATAATTACTCCTCTACGGTTTTCCTGTTGAAGTGGGTCATGATCGCATTCTTTTCAAGCTGTCTCTGCGAAATTATAAAA
This sequence comes from Diadema setosum, assembly GCF_964275005.1. Classification (NCBI taxonomy): domain Eukaryota; kingdom Metazoa; phylum Echinodermata; class Echinoidea; order Diadematoida; family Diadematidae; genus Diadema; species Diadema setosum. Next base: position 7,756,456 of record NC_092691.1, on the reverse strand, counting down.
CATTTTACAGATTGATATAAAAAAGGAATATGCACTGCCAGGAAAAAAAAAAAATGAGAGTACCTGTTCAATATGTATGGCCTACATATCTTCAACCCTTTTGCCGCGGCCTTACTTATAGGAAGTTTATGTGGATTTTAAAGGTGACATGTAACGTGTTACTATACAACGTATACGATTCCATGTCTTTATCATCATTTCTCGCATAGATTCAAGAGGAAGTATTTACATTCTCCGCATCTAATTCTTTTAGAGATATGAGAATTAGCGGTGGAAAAACCCGATAGTTTGTATGGTGTTTGCGTACCAATCAACCAGAGGACCACCCTAACCTCCAAGTCTACTATGCATACCATACTTTTTGGACAATCATGTTCAACTTCAAAAAATTTGATAACGTTTTATTTCTTGTTCTATTTCGAGGCAAATGACATATATGTATACTGTTTGTGATAGGCAAATTGGATATATTGTGATTATCTATTCTTTATAGGTCCGACTTCAAGTCAGTTGACATCAGTCATAAGCAACCATGCTTATGAAATTATTTTTGTACACCTGAACATGAAGGAGGGACATCACAGGAAAATCAAATTGTTTAAAGACGAACGCACCTTTCCGCAATAGAAAAAATGGTCTCAGAGTCAAAATTCATGGATATCAACCATAAAGTGTATGATACACAACAGAGGAACAGAGGGCTGAAGGGTGGGTGGGGAGCTGCCCCCACAATTTTGTCACTTAGAAATAAAAAAAAAAAAAACAGGAAAAAGAGTGTCGAAGGTACCGCCCCGATTCTATCAAAGAAAGGGGGGGGGGGGGGGCGATGGGAGCACTGACCCTTGACCCCAGCAACCACAAGTACCCCACAATCGCCCTGTCCTACCATAATTACATTTTGTCAATTCATTTAGTCATTTCAGTCAAGTTTTCCACACAATTTATAATATTTTTATAACATACATCTACAGATACAGCTTGTAAGTGAACGGTGTTATGTCTTTGAAACCCAGTGCATCAGAGTATACAGACTGAACATTAAATGATATCTTATGGCACAGAATGGATTTAATTTAGTCCAGAATTTATGTCATATTCATATTTGAAAATCAAGATAAGATAAGCAATGATGAGAGAATGACATTAGACAGCCTTTTACTGCACGTCTGATGAAAAGCCGTTTGTGTTAATGGCAATGACATTTTTTGGCTATAAATGTAAACTCATAAGTAAAAGCTCACTGGGACAATAATCAGTTTCTGGTGATACTAATGATATTGTTTTTAAGCATAACAAGTTATGAGTTGTATTACAGTTGTAGTTACTATGATTAACTTTCATACCTATAGTTGGTTCCATAATGTTTATCTAATCCATCTTCCCATTGCACATATAACTGATACCTGGTTTCATTAACATAGTACAGATGAAATTCTATATTATGAAGGCGATGATTCAATTTTCTGGTGCATTCATATTTCTTAATCCAACGAAATGACAAGGAGAGAATCTGTCATGAATGACTCCCACTATTTGCTAGCGCTCACACTCTTGATTTCAATCGGATCTGGTCTTCTTTAACCCTATGAAGCCCAAAGGGGGGGGGGGGGGAGGGGACATTGTGCCCTACCATATTTTCGTTTGCCACTCCTATATATACACCCTATACTCGATTTCAACCAAATTTGGTGACTTTTTCAAGAATCATATTGCAAACATTTTTATGTATGTCAGATATTGTTGGTTGCCATGGCAATTGTAAACTGACAACCATGTTCGTCAGATTTTGCATGATTTTTCTGTTCCAATTTTAGTTAACGATATAATAATGGATGAAATGGGGGTTTTCCTAGCTGTAATTTGCTGAAGAACCAAAATGTGAAGTAATAATGGTTGTGAATTATCCTGAAATTGATCTTCTAATTATTTCCTTTATTTTTATATGACATATGCATCAAACAATAGATATAATAGAAATAATCGAAATAACAGCATTTTCCAAAAACTAACCTTTTATTTTGTGTTATCTTCACACAAGCTTTGCCTGTAACATCATTTGTTTATCATATTATCAATCTGCAAATTAAAAATGTTAATATTTTGGAAATATGAAATGTGATACTAATATGCAGTGGTTCAGGAGTTATCAAGAGTTATCTAACTGATCGCAAACAATATGTTTTTTGAGCAATCATAATTCTGATATGAGAGAACTTAAGTGTGGCGTGCCACAAGATAGTTTATTGGGCCCGCTGTTGTTTATTGTTTACATTAATGATTTTTGTGCTTCGTCCGATGTGTTATCGTTCATACTTTTTGCCGACTATTCAAATGTTTTTTACTCACATGAAGACCCAAATACTCTTGTGCAGATAGTTAATTCTGAATTACAAAATTAATGTGAGTGGATACGAGCAAATAAGCTGTCTTTGAATATCCAAAAAAAAAATATATGCTTTTTAGTAACACTTAAGATAATTTGAATATGGACGTTTGTTTTGGTTACGCTGTCTTAGAAATTGTTTCCCATATAAAGTTTCTCGGTATTACAATGGATAATAAACTTTCTTGGAAATTTCATATTGATAATGTCTGCAAGAAAATTTCACGTAACATAGGTGTTATTAATAGACTAAAACTATCTATTCCTCAACATTCGTTGTTTACGCTGTATTCATCTTTGATATTGCTCTATTTGAATTATGGAATTTTGGTATGGGGAAACATGCACCAATTATTATTGGATAGGGTTCTACTGGTACAAAAGAAGGCTCTTCGCATTATATGTAATACCGTTCCATATTCTCATACAGATCCTTTGTTCTTTGACGATAAGATTCTGAAAATCAAAGATTTGTTTTTACTTAAATTAGGGCAATGTATGTATACTTATGATAATAATTGCCTCCCGTTTATTTTTAACTGCATGTTTATGCGCAACCAGACATACCCAACTAGACAGTCAAATAAATTTCATTTACCTCTGTTAAGAACCTTGCTGGTTCAGCAGACTTTTATTTATGTAGGTCCAAGATTCTGGAACTCCCTTCCTATGGATATAAAAAATGCACCTTCATTGAATTCTGTTAGAAAGAGATTTAAAATGTTTCTTTTGAAGTTTTATAATGTAACCGAATGAACTTAATTTTGTAATATATTTCGTAAGCACGATATTATCTTCTCTTCTTTCACTACAGGCTGTGTTCTCTTGAGGCATCAATCAATTTTTTTACTGCCTGCTAGTATTCCATAATGTGCTCTCGTCCTCACAGTTACAATCTCTTCCGCTGGAAAGCAGCTCGTTAATGTATCACTTTCGAAGACACTTGGCTAACTGTCTCTGTGGGCTTTCGTCCTTGGTGTATGCATCAAAATGATTTAGGCTTTTCTCTCTTTCTCTCTCTCCTTTTCCTTGTTTTTTGTTCCTTTTTTCACACTTTTGCTTTCTTTTTTTTTTATTCACCTCTTTCCCAGTTTTCCGCACTCTTTGTAGTTGTAAGTTTTTCACATCCTTTTTCCCCCTTTCCCTCAGAGGTACCCACATGATACAAGCATAGTCTTTTGAGTGGGTACCTCCATTTTTTTTTTTTCGCAGAGTGTTTAAACAGTGTATTTTTTTTTTATACTGATCATGTAGACATGAACATATTGTTAATCCTGTCTGGCTATGTATATTTTCAACGACTCTCATGTCAAATTCATAATATTGTTTCTTGTGCATTCTGTTGAAAAAAGTGAAAATAAAGGTTGAATTTTAAGTTCGAATATGTACCCATTCCAATCAATACATCATAAGTTTCATATAATTCTTTATATTGTATTGAATAGCGCCCCCATATCTTGACCTTGACAAATTTCAACCATAACAATAGTAAAGATTGAGTTGCTTTTCCTTTTTGGTAAATATAAAATAGAAACATATATACTGGGGATAAAGAAATAAAAAGAAAAATAACATGATTTTAGCATATTTCCTATGTATTAATTAATATTTTGGTAAATAACGCCCTCAGTGGATGACCTTGAGAAATTTCAAATTCAAATGAGTCATGTAGAGTATGAGTTGGTATACCCATGTGCCCAATATGACGGTCATACATCATATAATAAAGAAGTTATATAGGGGGCATAATGTGCCCCCCCCCCTTTGGGCCTGGAAGGGGTCAAAATAGCTTGGCTTTATAGGGTTCAAAGGCCAAGTAGTTTCATTACCTTGCAGTTTCACGAGTTCCATTTTAATATGTCTCACAAAATGCACCATAAACTCCTCTGTTCCTCTCAGGGCAATGAAGACTTTACTAGATTCTAGTTTGTGTATTTAAAATGAGTTGAAAGAAATAGCATGAAAGTAATTGAGTCATTTAGGTTGTTATTCTTCGTGTCTAATTACTGCGAATAACGTAACAAATCAGCTCATGACGGCGACGTCCGAATTGTTGATGGTGAAAAACCTTGGGCTGGCAGACTTCATATATTCCATGACCAGCAATGGGGCACGGTTTGTAACGACAGCTGGTCCTACGAGAACGCACTGGTTGTCTGCCGTCAGCTCGGCTTCGAAGGTGTCGTGTCGTCCTACGAATACTACGGGCAGGGGTACGGTCCAATCCAACTGGGTGGAGTGGCTTGTGCGGGAAACGAAAATACGTTAATGGACTGCTCGCGCAGTGAATGGGGTGTCAGTGGCTGCACATCCCACGAACAGGATGTTGGAATTAAGTGCACGGAGAGGGTCGGTAAGTGCTGTGACTGTGGTCTTAAAATTTTGATCTTACATGACTCCATAATGTCGTTCTTGAGATTGTTTCTCTCATTTAAGGACATATTTATGAATTTGCATTTTTTATATATATTTGCCATAGTCAGACGTCAGCATGTTGGAAAGATTCAATGCATCAATAGTATATTTTAATATCTTATTGTTATAGTCTCAAACATACCTTTTCATTTCACTAGTATTTCAGTCTAATTAGTTACAATGTACTGTTTGGTGATGTGTCGAATTGTTAGTTGATTATCATGTATCTATATGTGCATGTGCATTTATATGTGATCTGTTTGTTATTCTTGTCATGTTATGCTCTGTTATCTTGCCAGTGGAGGAAGATTTTCTGTATTTTTTTAAATCAGACAATAAATGATTGAATCTTGAATCTTGAATAATTGCAATCAAAGTTAATCAAAGTTACATAATATTTGACGGAGAGAAAATAAGCACAAAAATCACTTTTCTTGGCAGGTTGCCTTTTCGATCCTTTACATATACGCTTGCCTTCATGTTTTTGATGCTTATTACCTAACATAATTGGTGTGAAGCAACGTGAATGACTGATTTGCAGGTTTCTTGTTTTACATCAGGTGATCCAGTAATTCATGATAAATGTTTAGTTATGTGAATATTAGTTAGTTTTGTGAATATGAAATGTTTGTATGATTATTAAATGTACTAATATACTGTATGGAGGAAGGGGGCATCCATGAATTGTAGGGTTTATACGTGGAAGGTAAATATTAATGGCATAGGATATTTGCTTGATGAAATACTTGTAATTTACCCTATGTTCTAAGTCTTCCTTCGTTAGTTACGTACTCTTTCAATCACCCATTGTCGTGCACATGAAGAAGGTGAGCTACGTCTTGTTGGCGGCCATGACTATGGTCGTCTTGAAATCTTTCACAACGACGAGTGGGGTACCATCTGCAACGACGGGTGGTCAACAAACGAAGCCCTGGTCGCCTGTCGCCAACTCGGGTTTCCAGGGGTTGCAATGGCGTCAAGTTATTACGGGATTGGCGACGGACCGATCCACCTCGACGACGTTTCTTGCACAGGCTACGAATCACAACTGATAAACTGCAGTAATAATGGATGGGGTATACACAACTGCCAACACTACGATGACGTAGGAATCCAGTGTTTGCAAGGTAAGAGCAAGCACATATCATACACTGTCATAGGGACACTTTACATTGAATCTCCTGCAATGCCATATACCTGGAAAGACGCTGATATTTTTGATCTTGCTTTTAAACAATTTATTTGATATACTGGTACATGTACTATGCTGATTATGACTCTTTCAAAAATACTTCTCCTCGTTCAAAAAAAAAAAAGAAAGATGTATGAATATCATCACAAATGGATTAATATCTGCAATGATGATCTGAAATCTTTTATTCTTAGATGCCTGGAACTTTCTATCCCAGATATTTTTATTACAATATGGAGTTGATGTCTTTTTTTCGTTGCAATCTGGGTGGATCTAAATCTGAATCACTACAACTGACACAGACGACTTTTTTGTATATTAAAGCTAACTCAGTGTGTAATCAACGAAGTGTAGGGTTGACACTTTTTGCATGTGCCTGCGAATCGTGAGTATTAGGCCCTATTCATGTTTTGCGAGTATACGACATGGTTCTTTTCGTATCTAATCATTTTTAGCAAGAAGGTATACACGTGTTTGTTATTTAAACTATTCCTGCCATTGGCAATAGCGACTTTACTGAATTGAACTGAACTTCAGCACTTTTTAAACAATGTGTTGACTAGGTGTGATTTATGCGCATCCTATTCTACGCGGATCTTAATGATATTAAAGTGTTGGTTGCCTTTTTTATTCGGCTTGTATTGCCAGCGTGCTACAATCACATGCGCTTTTCAATTGAAATGATATCATATTTTTATAAATTGCTCGCAGTACCTGAACCAGTGGATCCCATGGCAGGAGGGCTGATTGCAATTATCGTCATTGCATCGGTGGCGGCGCTGTGCTTTATTATTGGCATCATCATGTGCTTGTGCTCCATGAAGAAGAAACCACAGAGGACAACCACAGCCCCACAACTTCAAGCAAGCGGCCAAACCATGCCAACTGGGCATACAAACCCCGTGGCATTAGCACAGAATGGCGTCATGTATTACGACCCAAATAATACCCAACTGAATTATGGAGATTCTCCACCTTCTTACCCCGACGTCATGGCGGGCTTACCCACTTCAAAGTAGCAAAACGTGGATATCCGCGAGTCCACTGGAACCGCACTCATCCCGAAGAAAGAATAGGATAGCAGCTAATCTACTACTTTACAGTACTTATACGAGTGCAGAGCTAATCTTTGAATATAAGGGAGAATCAATGTATACCAGTTAAGGACGATTCTACACTCTCAGGCTGTATACAAGGTATAGTCCATTTACCCAGGTAATAATAAATATTACAAATGAATGTTTTAAAGGTTCCAAATTCATCACAATAAATGGAGAGCAGCTGGTGAACTAAAAAAAATGGCATGTAATATTGTCGAAGCCACCAATCATCGCAATTCTGAAATGTCATCAAATCTGACTAGTCTGCCTCCATTTTTGAGAAACTAGACAGCACAAAAGTTTTGCATCTTAATTTTCAGTGATGAATGCTATTGAAACTGATACATATTTGCAGGGAAATAAGCCTTGAAGAACTTGATCTAATGTTGCTTCAGAATGAGGGATGTGTAAAAAAAAGAAGAAGGTGAAAACACCCTGTCGCTCACAATAACTCTTGTCATATAATGTATAGATGTCACAAATTCAAAAGACATTAAATTAAAAACGACAAAATACTGGTTAAAATCACACTGCGCGACTGAAACCTGCATAGTATTGTATCATTATGAAGTCATAACTGTGCACCGTGGATCGTACAAAGAAGGTGTTTTTCTTTCAGCTGAGTCAGTTTATGTTTAATTATAACACAAATGCACTTGCATCTTTAATGCAATGTCTCCACGAAATCAATCTTTTCATAATAATCCCACCAGGCGATCTAATGAGTTTCATTTACCCCTCCTGAGAGCTTTATTGGCTCAAAATACATTTTATATACACCGGCCCTAGATTCTGGAATTCTTTAAGCTATGATATAAAAAATTCTCTATCCTTGAATTCTTTTAAGCGCAAGTTGAAACTTTTCTTTGGTTAAATTCATACTATAAAGATATATACTATTTGTTAGCTAGCTTGTCTCTACAACCTAAATCATTGAATTCATCATTGTGTAATTTTTACATCATCTTATTTGTGTAAACTTTGCTCAGCTGCTCGAGCTCTTCAGCGTGTGGGCTTTTCCTTTCTTTTTCTTTTTTTTTCTTTCTTTCCTTTCTTTCCATTATCCTGTTGTGCTTTATTACTTTCAATGGTATACCCTTCTGTCAAGTCATGTAATGTCGTTGTGTTTCTCCTGTCTTGTTCTGTCCTGTCTTTGTAAACAAATATGTCCACAAAATCCTTTGCGTGGTTTACAATTTACAAGCATGTTTTTCAGTGGACCTCTCAATTCTTTTTTTTTCTCGAAACATAACTTTGTATTTTGCCGGTATGCATGTATAATTTCTTATTTTGTTAACCATTATCTATCATGTAAAGTCAAATACATGTCTATGATATATCTTCTGATTCATTTTGAGGTATGTTTGGTGAAAAAAGAAAGAAGAAAATAAATGAAATGAAATGAAATGAAAAAAAAAAGAAAGATATCGAATCGGTTGCCTACGTTACGTAGGGTATCGAATGTCACAAGATATCCCTCATTTTGAAGCAACAATACCTTCTTCCAGGTATTATGAAAATAAATGTCATATATCTAACTAAAGAGCATTATTTTTCTTGAATGTCTTCTTGCTTCTTTCAATAAGTCAGCACTTAGAAATAAAGTAAAGCCCAATCCACTCTTCTGAAAAACCCTAAAACCGCCGTGACGTATGTTACATGTTTTTATATCAAAGTGATTATTGAATAATTTTGTAATTAGATACGTGGCAGAAAAAAAAAAGTAGTTTATTAATCTTGATATTATCGGTAGTAGTGTCTATGACTGCTGTGGAATGGGAAATCGTTTAAATCAAGCAAAATATTAAATTTTGTCCTTTTGTTCCATCAATATTAACTGTAAAACATGTTAGAGAAAGTTTAGTTATGGAAGGTGAAAAACGGCATTAAAAAGCACGACAAATCGATCGTTCTTTCCTATTTGCGTTGAACAATCATAAGCGTTCATATAAACATAATTTTAAGAAGGATTCTAATTTGCATTAGCATTACCCTGACAAGACTTGTTTGTTTGTTTGTTTGTTTGTTTGTTTTCCAGGGACAGGTGTTTTTTTTTTTTTTTGTCCACCTATACCCCTAACTTAGCGGGCCATGATACATTGTACCAGTCTTATATCCCTATAGATATGCTTTGAAATTTACTTGCACATGCCACTGAATATACAGATGCAAGAATTAGGTTTTTCAATCTTTAATGTCCTTGAAATGAAGGAAGAAGGTTCAGCGACGCCAAAATTTAAGTATTGCGCCGATTAAGTGTGCTTGACCAATTAAAAATTCAGCACGTACATACATTCCGCAATAGACGTTGCCTAATGACAAAGGGTGTGTCTTATAACAGAATAAATTTTACGGCAAATGGTAGGTTGTTTTGCCTTAGTTTAACCGATTTTCCTGTACTATACTTATGCTCAAATTGCTATATTCTGCAAACATGGATATAATCAACTACATGAATACATAACGTATCTGTAAAATCTATTTTCGTTTAGGACAGATATTTGTACTGTATGTCTGAGGATAATGTGAAACCGATTATGATGTGCAATCTTGTGTGCAATGATATATGATTCAATGATTATAAGATCTATCACATTACGTTTTGTTATCTTTCAATACTTTTATAACAGGCCCGTATAACTGTATAAAAAAAGAATATCCGCAACGACAAAAGACCCTCTGTCGCTTCACTCCCTAAGATAAGTGACCTTTTTTCAATATCATCCCCCCGTTCCCTCGAAATATCCTAGTTACCGGCTTCCTTGATATAATTATGATACTGTATGAGCATACCAGCAGGTTAATGTATGCCGTCATATTCTTATACATTCAGTGCGTGTTATAGATACAGATTTACAGAGACTAGTAAGATCAATACGTATACATTCGTATTTACGTAAAATTACGCATTCACCTTTTTCTTTATTTATTGTTGAAGCTTGGACCAATACTAAGCAATATACGGCTATGAAAAGCTAACGCATTATTTTTTTCTTTGACTTTTAATACTGATAGAAAGTATTCGGTAATGAATAAACCAATGACACCAAGTTTGTGTATTCACGGAATTTATCAGCTGGGTTAATGATGATATTGTCATTAACTTTACAGACCATGGTGTTAGAGTTACAAAATGAAATATGACATGATAATGTTACAGTAATAGTTTAATATAACATTTCGGATAAACAAAATAGTCTTGTATGTGTGGATGATTTAAATCTGATTTGAAAGTTTAAGTCGGATGTGATCTGAAGCCACTTGTTGCCTCGTTCATACTATCTGTTCTTCCGACAACGAAATAGAAATCTCCGAAGAGCAGAAAAACCTATTCAAGCTCAAATGGGGAAAATATTAAAGGATAAAGTGGAAGTATAAATAAAATCGACAGTAAGAGAAGCATTTAATAATCAACACTTTTGAACTGCAGCGGCCAGATAAACACATGACAGTCATCTTATAGACCTATGTATTACTTTGCCTGAATTATCATACTCGTAATAATATTTTTGTGAAGAGTCCATTACGCTTGTAACCGCACAGTTTTGAACTAGGTCTTTGTAACGAAACCACTGTTCATAGAATAAATCATATCACATCAAAACTTATAAGCATTTTGGCGAGAGGAGAGAAGCATATCTTTAATATCCTAAAATCAGTTGTGGAAAAAAAGCCTCAGTTTGTTCATTCTCACAGTTAACTATGTCATTAAATCGATGAAGAGAGAGAGAGAGAGAGAGAAAGATAGACAAACACAGAGTGCGAGATAAATGAAGATAACAGGGACATTCAAAATTTTGTTTGAGCAAATGTCATGCCATGAAGATTATCAAAAATCATTTTTCATCTATTCACTATCTTTCTGGAGTACAATAAAGAGACACTCAAAATCACATTATCATATATACAAGTAGATTTTGTAGTAGAAAACAAGACTAGTTGAGCTGATGGTGAGAACTCGGGAGAAGCAGTGCCTTAAAATACAGTAGTTCAAACATTGTATTAAACTATAACTAAACTTCGTCATGCTATCAAGGAAATATTTCAATTGTCCGTTGCCCCGCACTGGACTAAGCGTGTGTGGGAGTGCTGTGTGGGTGCGCTTCAGTGCGTGTGTGGCTGTGTGTGTGTGTGTGTGTGTGTGTGTGTGTGTGTGTGTGTCTTCGTGTGTCTGTGTACGGTCGGGGTGTATGGCTTAGTCATGGAATCGAAATTCGGCTCCTGTGGATGTTGTATTCTATGATGACGAATACTACTACACTACATTTATCTTTAAAAAATCAATTGGAGAAAATGATTTTGGTGTATTGAAGATAATGATTTAAACAAAACAAAACAACAACAACAATAACAACAACAACAACAACAAAATAAGGTTTCCCGACTTAATGGCATGCTTTTGTTTTTTTTTTGGGTAACAATAATCTATTTTAATACATGACGCTGGTTATTATTTACTCATTTGCTAGAGAATGGAAGATACGGCACACTTCAGGTTAGGTATGTGGACTTTGGAAGAGGTCTGTGATAAAATGCGTACCCATCCCATCCACACAGGATCAAGCTTTGATAGCCCGAAATGCCAAAGAAAAGCGATAATATTTCTTTATACACATATCACGTCAAGCTGTAGGCAAATTGTATGCGTTATGATATATATTAATTCCCGCTCTAAGGAGGCAGTAGTTTATTTCACTCATCTAACATTGAGGTACGAGGTAAAGAACAGACACTGGATTTGACAAGACACGATGCCGAAATCTGTCAAAGCATGCTTTCTGGCTCTTCTTTGGGGGATGACATTTGCAGATGTTGGTAAGAGCTCTTGTGAAATCCTTCGCATCGAATCTATGTAACCCGTATGTGATTAGAATAGACACGGAAAAATACAAAGACTCACAAAAATAAAAGTAGAAATGCAATATCAATAGTGGGTGTATTGCTGTCTGAACCATTGAGCTATAGGTGTGCAGCACAAATTGATTGCTCATGAGGAGATCATACGACGGCTGTGCATTTTTAACAGGTCGCTGAAAAATGATCTATAAGCATATACCTGTATTAGTTAGCAATTCAAGTAGCAATTCAAGTACCACCTTGGATTAACTTTAAATGAAAAAGAAATAAGAAATTCCACTTAGTCTGCCCTATATTGAGGTAATAGAAGCCTTACTGACTTTGAGAAGAATTTAACAAAAGAAGGCTTTAATACTAAATGTTGATTTATGAAAGTCTAGTTCTCGGCGAGCTTATTTGGATGTGTTTAGACAGTATCCAAATGACAAGGATAATGCATCGCCGGTTTGTAAACAGAAAACCTCTCTCACAAATCCACCGTAAGTAAGAATGAAGGAAGGAAAATACCCAAACATTTCGGTGTATTCGTGATTTGTGAGCCATTTCGCAATTAAGACCATGCACATTTTGATGCATGATACTAAATTTAGAAGCACCCATCTGGCCCTACGTAAAGATTCACTTAACTTTTAAAGAGGAGGCTCCAAATTGAAAACAATTTCTGACAGCTTGACTGGCACTGCTAACCTGTTCAAAGTTTGGGCTTTTAGAATTCCGGGACGTATAGAACTGATTACAGTTCGTTATTGAAACGGTTCTTTATTCAAAAGCTTCGTTAATCCGAACATGAAATAAAATTTTCTGATACCGATGGTTCGTTGTTTTGAAGGTTTGTTGCTGCCAACCTTTATGTTACTTTTTATTTCTCATTGCGTCTTTTTTTTATAGAACCCAGAGAATTACTAGCGATATTTCATTTTCGAATCAACGACACTTCGGAAAACGCGCATCATCCAACGAACTAGCTTAATTAAGGAAGTTTCGACACAAAGTGTATGATGATGATTCGGTGCTTTCCTGTCACGAGGTGAAGAATGAACAAAGTTACGACTGCTTCTTCTTTTCTCCATTTATTATCGTCATACTGGGTGGCATGAAAATCGCGAACACTCTAGTCCATCTGGTTGCATTGTTTCTTAAATGTCATGTACAGGTGCTCAAGAAACAGGCGCAGTACGTCTTGTTGATGGTTCAGGAAGTTACGAGGGACGCGTAGAGATCTTCTACGACTCTCAATGGGGGACTGTGTGTGACGATTACTGGGATATAGCCGATGCAACGGTCGTGTGCAGACAGCTTGGCTTTGCTAACGCCACCGATGTCTTCAGACATGCATACTTTGGCGGAGGAGAACCTGATCAGCCTATTTACCTAGATGACGTACACTGCGACGGGAATGAAACAGAACTAACGGACTGCGAACACAGGGGTTGGGGTATTGAGGACTGTATACATTACGAGGACGCGGGCGTGAGGTGTTATGTAGAGCAAAACGAAGGTGAGGATCTTTAAAAAAAATGGTGAATGCAACTGGTTGACATATTGGGACTTGGATTTTTATCATAGCCACTGCAAACACCGAATAAGCGGTGCTTGCTGATTTTCATATTGTTCATAGATGTTAAAAAATGAAGGTTATTTCCGTCTTTTTTGTATTCACTCTTTTAAGAGTGAATATTTTCACTCGATTTTTTTAGAGAGTACTCTTTATTTCCTTTTTTATTACTTTATTTATTTATTCATTTTACTTTGCTGGTGATGTACTTAACGAGCAGAATGTTTTCAACGAACTTACAACTGCAAAATGTATGACTGAATTTTTGATTGACTGAAATGCCGTTTCTCAATAGAATTGACAAATATATGCACACTTCCTTTTGACTCTGTACATGATTATCAAAAGGAAATAAGTCCATCAACTCTTTTCTGATGAAAATATATCCAGTGAAATTCAAAGGCGGTAATGAAATGATAACAAATTAAGCATTAGAATTTGACGAGTAAATACGAAAATTACCATTAGCAATTTGTGACTTGAAATGAATTGAAGTGAATGTGTATATTTTGATAAGTTTAATCCACAAGAGCAATCGTTTAAGAGGACTGAACACAATTATGACACTTAAATATCATCATGTTCTCATAATTTCGAGCTTCAAAATGATTTTGAGCTGAGAAAGAACGGTTTGTAATACATGTATCAAAGTTTGCCAAGTCCTGGTAAGAAATCTATCTAGAACGGAATTAATATCCACAATCCAATCAATATATGATGACAGAAGAAAACGTTGGAGACAAAAATCTGGAGCTACTACGTTATAATTCAATAAAAAAATTTGGAAGACCTCGGACAGGCCTCATAAGGTATGAGCGTACCTAAAGATTCGGAAGAGATATATTTTCTCCGTCATGAATGAATTGAGAAAATTATTAGAGACAAAAAATGTAATCAATAGTTCTCGGTAAAATATGCTTGACACATGAAAAATATAAGACAATTTTTCTCATTTTGTTGATCTTTTTTTTAATAATTCTGATACCGAAGAAAGTATTTAAAACGCTTTTGTTACAACGGCTTTACACATTAAGAACATTAAGAACCTACAAGTAACAATGTATGCGAATGATTCAGTAGTTTTAAATTGAAATTTCAAATTCATTTTTGTTTACTTTAAATCAGATATTAGTTTGTTGAATGTTAAAAAAAAAATGTTTACTTGTTGTCCCGTTATTGCCTGCTGGCCAGTCGAATCGTTCAGCTCTCGAGAAATAGTTACATATCATTTTTTTTTTTTTTTTTGTCGACAAGGAGAATACATATTGTCCCACGGATTTCCTCCATGAAAGAAATTTACATTACATTCTCACATCAATGTAATTACTCATAATACTTCTAATTCTACTACGGTGCTCGACAGGACCTATCACTCTGAATGTAGCGTCGAGGGGACTTGTGAGTGTCCCGTGCAGTGCAGACAGAAGGTGCTTATAGTACAAGGTGCAAGTATATAAAAAAAAAGGCCACATCATTTAGTGGTTGAGTGATGTGAGCGCACCCTTTAAAAGGCTGCTATTGATGTGGAAGCGGGGAGCGCATTCCATGCCAGTATGGTCCTCGACCAAAAAAAAAAAAAAAAAAAAGTTCTGGTATAACCGGGTTCGTGCAGGTATGGATTTGAACTTGTTTGGATGATAATTTCTAGTGTTTGTGTAGGGCATGGGTGTCAAGAGAAAGATGGTCTGCGTTGACGGCTACCTTGTTGTCCTTTATTTTGTAGAGAAGAATGAGGCAGTAGTGAAGCCTGCGGTGCTCTAGTGTGTCCCAATTAAGTTGTTGGATCATATCGGACACATTGTCCCTGTGGTGGTACAGGACAAATCGAGCAGCTCGTCGCTATACTGTCTCAATTCTGGATACATCCTTCTTTGTAAATGGATTCCAGACGATGGCACAGTATTCCAGTCGTGGCTGCAGGAGGGAGAAGTAAGCCTTCTGTCGTATCTTCTGCGAAGAACGTCTTAAATCCCTGTTTATTAAACCTAGCATTTGGTTGGATTTAAAAACAATGACATCGACATGGGTTTGCCATGAAAGATTGTGGGTGAGAGTTAGTCCTAGATATTTATAACTCTGCACGGCTGTGAGTTGGGAGTTACCCAATGAGTAATTTCCTTCTATGATGTTATGAGGCAGGGTGAATCAGAGAAGATGGCACTTCTCAGTGTTGAATTTCATCTGCCATATGCTGGATCAGAGGTGGAAGCGGTCTAGGTCTTGTTGAAGAGCATGGTGGTCTGAATTGTTACGGATTGGGCGGCAATCTGCAAACAGTAATCTGCAAACAATCTTATCTTGGATGTTATGTCAGTTTTGAGGTCATTGATGAATGAGATGAAGAAGAGAGGCCCCAGGACTGTCCCTAGTGGTACTCCTAATGAAACATGGGTCCACTCAGATGAGACACCATCAATAACAACCCTCTGTGACCTAGTGGTGAGAAAGGATCTGATTCAGTCAAGGAGATGAGCTCTAATACCATAATGATGGAGTTTTAACAAAAGTCGTTCATGGGGCACCCGGTCGAAAGCTTTTGAGAAGTCAAGAGCGATTGCATCAACCTGGTCTTTTTGGTCCAAAGGGAATCCTTTACAGAATTACTCAGTGATATGTGGCATTTTTATCCAGTTGATCTCAGTGACTGAATAATCTACGCAGATGCCCTTATCTACCCCTAATCGATGTTGTTGTCATAGTCCGATCTCATTTTCTTTTTTTTTCTATTGCTAATGATGTAGATATCAACGTGGGAGAACATCTCTACAGGTCAGGGTGCATGTTTGTGTCTCAGAGAGCAATATCATGACCAGTCAGCAATATGAGCCTTGTAAAAAGAAAGATGCTTCGCCTTCTAACTCAACATTACTCTCTCGCCACTATTACTCATAAATGATCAATAGAAACAACAAGAAAAAAGAAACAAAAAAAACATACAAACAAGTGCAAATGAAGACAAATTTGTAAGATTAGTAGGCCCTATTCTGTTCTGTCAATGAGATGTTGTAGATCCCTTCTATGACAAACGAGAAAATTATAAAGTCACAGAGATATGGTGGTTGCCCTTCAATCTTGTATCATTTCCTGCAAGGTGACGTAAGATTGGCTGACGGCCCGACGTCTAGAGACGGTCGACTTGAAATCTACCACAACAACGAATGGGGAACTGTGTGCAGTACGACCTGGGGTCCCGAGGAAGCAGAGGTAACTTGTCGTCAACTAGGGAATGACGGAGTGAATAATGAATTCTACTCTCCGACACCAGGTAATGGATCTGTCCACCTTTCCTTCGTGGACTGCAATGGGAATGAGACTGAACTCGTCAGCTGTAACGTTACATATAGTGACGGAGGTAACAGTTCATGTAGACGCGGTGAAGACGTGGGAGTAGATTGCTTTACTTTACTGCCAGATCCCTCAGGTAAGTTCGGATTGAAAATGTGCACCAAAATATGACACAAATACTTGCTTGTACTTTGTATAAAACACGTCCTCACAATGACGATAAGTAAAATAATCCTAAGGCAGTTAGATATATACCTTACATAGATCTACATGTAGTTCTCCAAATTGCCCAAAACCTTTCAAACATATCTTCGAAGAATCAATACCTTTTTTAGCTTTATATATCTCTGGTCTTATCTGAGTTTGTCATTATCATATTATAATAATTATCATAAAATGTAATTCAAGATACCATTCATTTGCAAATATTAGGGAATGTTTTATATGTAATTTCATATATAAGAGATATTAGAGCAATCCGGTTCCAGATGATGCTAGCAACTTCCAAAATGTTCTGTTACAAGCAGAAAAAGTCTTTGTGTCAACAGGCTGACGACAAACAACAATTCAAATCAAATCAATTTAATTCAATTCTACATGTATAGTTCTCCTTATTGTCCAAAACCATCCAAAATACCTTCGTAGAATCAATGCTTATTTTGGCTTTATATTTCTGTGGTCATATCCGAGTTTGTTATCATTACATAATTATCATAAAATGTGATTAAGTTATCATTAATTTGCAAATATAAGAGATTGCTTCATATGTAAGAAATATTAGAATAATCCGGTTTCAGATGATGTTAGCAACTTTCAAAATATTCTGTTACAAACAAAAAAATATCTTTGTGTCAACAGGCTGACGACATCGACGGTTCAAATCAAATCAATTCAATTCAATAGTTTATTCATTTCCATCAAAAAAATATAAAAAAAATGATTCAAACCGCTTAAACTGCCAATCTGACCATTAGCCATGTGTCAACCCTGCTAGAAAGAACGCAGTGTCCCTCAGTGTGAGAAACACAATGCGAATACACTGTGAAATCTTTTCACACTGTTAAATTCGAGCTTTTTAACAGTGTGAACACATTGTGAATCATCAATTCACAGCTTGACACAGAACATTACCATGTGAACACTCTGCGAAAACCAAACCACCCAGTGTGAAATCCCCGCACTGTTAATTTCGAGCGTTTTTACATAGTTTACTATGTGACCACACTACGGGACACAGGGTTCCTTACGCACAGGGTTCTTTCCAGTAAGGAACCTTTGTGTGTTGCCACAGTATCAGTAAGATTCATCGATTACTAAATATTGGAGTTTACTATTAAAACAATGTTTACTACACGCACATGACAACTATGCCTTATGGAAAGTTATTAGCTGTGAGGTCTAGCACAATAAATTTCACATTATGTTTTATTAATCATGATGCACATTACCATGACCGTAGAACGTAGTACACACTTTCTATCAAAATCTTGTGATATCTTCTGAGTGTATTTACACTGAAATGTCATGAAGAGCCAATAGAAAGGCTATCATTATAATATCACACGCCCATCACGTTTTTGATTGATGGCAACTGTCACTGGTTCATATTCTGCAGCTATGGAAGGGGATATTCGCCTTACCTGGGACTCGTCAGAAACATTTGGTCAATTGCAAATCTACCATGGTAACTCCTGGGGTACAGTGTGCTCAGACGGATGGGACCCTTACAACACGCGAGTTGTTTGTCGGCAACTCGGTTACACGAGCGTGGGAGTCCTTTACGAGAGCATTCCAGATCCAGGATTTATTGGGCCTGTACATCTGTCCGAAGTGAACTGCACTGGGGACGAGATTGCACTTTCTCACTGCCCCCATACTGGATGGGGAGACACCGGGTGTCGACACACCACGGACTTGCGGCTGCACTGTCCACCCGACATCACTGGTACGTACCTGTTGAGAAGAGACATTATTTAAACTTCCAAGTGAAGATCATATAACCAATTATTGCATCAAGCAAAAAGGAAATTGCATGAATATAAGACAAAAAAGAGAGGTATGAAATATTGCAGTTTCATACATTTATTTTTAGGGTATTATTTACCCATATTTTGTAGATGAAACAAAAACCCAGCGTAAGCGCTTCAAAGTAGTTCTTTTAATGTGAGTTAGGGATATTAACGACCAACGTAAAAAAAAATGTAATCAGTATAATCAATGAAAAGTATTGCTAAATACACAAAATGTTAAAACAACGGTTACAACAAATTTTTTGTATGTTTGTTAATTTTATTTGATTTATTGCTTTGTTTCGAGACTAAACTGTCTCCAGTAATGTTTTACTCAGAAAAGAAGTGATATCTCCCTATGTTTAAGGTTCTATAGGGAAATTTTATATGATGGACACATAATAATGCATCAAGTGTGTTAAGTTAAACTTTTTTTTTTATATCACTGCTCCCAATGGTATTAAATGTTGGGGTATCGGAAATTAAGAATTAGTGAGACTGTAAATGATATCTATATTTTTTCTGATATTTCTCGCATTCATACTATCGTGAATTTAGTTTTGAGAATCGCTACAGTATCTTATGCCAGATTTTGATTCTTGCGAATTTTTGATGTATATATTTCTCGAACAATTACAGTCATATTCGACGACTTTTAGTATTCATTAATTCTGAACTATTTCTTTGTATTATTCCAATTTACAAATTTCTACAAACTTCTACTGAACAAAATAATAAGTTTTGTCCTAAATTATCATATAAAGATATTTATCAGAGACTTGCAATATTTCCTGCACTTCACAAAGATAGTCTGCTATAACTGTCCGAATCCAGTAAAGCTAAACATTTTGTATCTTTCCCTCTCGCACGCGAGATGCACACACACAATAGGCAACCTTCCACTCATTCACTTGCACTCACCCACAGTACGACGCGCGTCTGTGTTCAATGGCCTCCATTTCTTCCGTCGTGTTCTCCTTTGAATAATGAATAACGAACCTGCACACGAAGCTGAGGACCAATATTTAACAGATCATCATAGTGAATACTTCACAATTGACGAATTCAATTCCGAATTTTGCCCCCAAACTGGAAATGACAGTCGATCTGTTCACAGTTTTTCCATAGATAAATACTTCAGCCTCATTCATATCAATTCACGAAGCTTGAATAAGAACTTTGAATCAATCGAAACGCTCTTAAACTCTCTTCACCATTTTGCCTTTTCCGTAATAGGAATTTCTGAAACTTGGTTGCATTATGTCTCCCCAAATATGTTTAGTATTCAAAATTATGATATGATTCGTGCAGATAGAAGGACTGGAAGAGGAGGTGGAGTAGCCTTGTATATACATAATCATCTTCGTTACAAACTCCGACCTGACTTATCCATTAATGGTGTTGAAAGTTTATTCGTCGAAATTATAAATGATAAAACTAAAAATATTATTATAGGTATTATTTATAGATCACCAAATAACGAAATAGATTTATTTTTAGACAGCATTGAAATTTTTTCAAATACAATTATTCATGAAAATAAAAGTTTGTTCTTAATGGGGGATTACAATATTGATTTACTAAGTACGACAAACCATAATTCTTCTAGATTTCATAACACATTATCATTAAGTAGTCTTTATCCTCACATTAATAAGCCTACGAGAATCTGTAACACCACGTCAACTGAGACTTTAATCGACAACATCTTCTCTAACATTATTGATAAAAACTATACTAATGGCATACTTTATTCAGATATATCTGATCATCTTCCAATATTTACCATTCACGAGCAGATTGGAAACGTTCAACCAAAACAAAAATGCTATAGAACGCGAAGAAAAGAATCTCACGAAAATATTAATTCATTAATATCTGATTTATCACGCGAACAATGGCAAGATGTGACTTCGGTCAATGACGCGAATTTATCTTACGAAATGTTTTTGCATAAATTTCTTTATTATTATGATAATCGTATTCCCTTAGTTAATAAGAACAATCGCGCAAAAACAAAACAACCATGGATTACCAAAGGGCTAATGCGTTCTATACTCACCCGTAATCGCTTATATAAAATGTCCTTACGTAAACCAACACCACAGAACAAAGCAAAATACAGAACATATCGAAATACATTAACCACATTAATCCGGGCATCTCGAAAGCGATATTATTCAGACATACTAGAATCAAATAAGGACAGTAAAACCAAACTGTGGCGAACTATCAATGACCTTATTAAGAATAAAACGAAAGAACTCCCGACCGTTATTTCCGAAAATGACCAAGATATTAACGACCCTGAAATCATTGCAAATTGTTTTAATAAGTTCTTTACCAACATAGGCCCCAATCTCGCCTCAACAATACTTCCAAACGCTGGAAATTTTACAGATTACCTTCCAGAAAGTAATAATAATTCTTTATTCTTTACTCCCACGAATGAAAATGAAATACTGAATATTGTTCGATCTTTTAAGTCGAGTAGATCTTGTGGCCACGATGGATTAAGTATGCATTTACTAAAACAAATAATACATTTTTTAGTAACCCCCATAGTACATATTTGTAACTTATCATTATCTACTGGGATCTTCCCAAATTCTTTAAAGATTGCGAAAGTAATCCCTATTCACAAAAAAGATGATGCGTCCCAAATAAAGAATTATCGCCCAATTTCATTATTGCCCGTCATTTCCAAAATCCTTGAAAAGATTGCACATGAACGTTTGTATAAGTTTCTGGTTGATAACCACATTTTAAATCCTAACCAATTTGGCTTTCGCAAAGGTTTTTCTACAGATTTTGCAATCATTCAAACTTGTGACAAAATTATCGATTCTATTGCGAACAAACAGCACGTGATAGGAGTTTTTATGGACCTGAGCAAGGCCTTTGATACAATAGACCATGGAATTTTATTAAAAAAGCTACATAATTATGGCATAAGAGGAATAGTTCTTTCCTGGTTCCGAGATTATTTATCCCAACGTCAGCAATACGTAGCATTTCATTCAAGTACCTCGCTTAAAGGGGAAGGCTAGTAACTGATCAGTGGGAATCAGTGGAAATGCTGGGAGATGATCGTTCCAATCCTTATGGGATTCATTCAAGAGTTCATTGTATATCTATTGTTGTTTGAAAATGATTTGCTTCAGAACGGTCTCATATTCAAGTAATGTGCAGTTTAATGCTTCCAAGTTAGCGTCCCTGGTCAGTGACGGAGCATTAATCTGCACATTACTTGAATATGAGACCGTTCTGAAGCAAATCATTTTCACACAACAATAGATATACAATGAACTCTTGAATGAATCCCATAAGGATTGGAACGATCATCTCCCAGCATTTCCACTGATTCCCACTGATCAGTTACTAGCCTTTCCCTTTAAGTCATATATTACTTGCGGTGTACCACAGGGATCCATTTTAGGACCTTTACTTTTTCTTATATATATCAACGATATCATAAATTCCTCAACCCTTCTCACCTATGTATTATTCGCGGACGATACCAGTGTCTTCTACTCTCACAACTGTTTAAACACACTAGTTGATATACTTAATTCTGAGCTTGCAAAAATTTCTACATGGTTTAAATGCAATAAATTATCACTAAATATAGATAAAACGTGTTTTATAAACTTCAATACTTCACATTTGCAACCGATAATGCCTAATAACATTATTATTGATGGTATGCCCATTATTGGAAAAAAATCAACCAAGTTCTTAGGGGTAACCCTTGACTCCAACTTAAATTGGAATAACCACATTGACAATATAACCACATTAATATCCAAAGCCATTGGAATACTTCGGAGATTAAAATATTTTGTAACGGAAAAAGTACTCTTTATGTTATACAATGCATTAATCTTACCGTACATTAATTATTGTAATGTTGTCTGGGGAAACTGTAATAAAACCAAAGTAAATGTTATTTTTCTTTTACAGAAAAAGGCAATAAGAATATGTACCAACTCACATTATCTAGAACATACTGATCCATTATTCCTTAGACTAAAAGTTCTTAAAGTTGACGATATACACAAATTTCAAACAGCAATATTTATGTTCAAATACACGCAAAATCTACTCCCACTCTTCCACAACGCATTTTCCCTTAACAGGGATGTCCATGCTTATCCCACGCGCCATCGTAATGATTTCCATTTGAATAACCCTAAACTCCTATTAGCTCAAAAATCAATTCGGCATAACGGGCCTGATATTTGGAATTCACTCCCTCTCCACATAAAACAGTGCACATCTCTCTATTCCTTTAAGGCAAATACAAAGAAATATTTCTTGGCACAATATCATACGGTACAGTAATCATTAAACATGTACCTCTTATACTCAACAACAAGGCAATATTTGGTCCACCCCCTTTTCCTTTTCTTTTACTTTGCTGCTTGACCCTTCGCCCATATTATAACATATCCAATCATTTTCTTAGAAGTGCTGACCATCAACACTTTCGCGCTTCATCACCTGCACACGCACCCACAGGCACCTCTCCTGTTTACCAAGTAATTGTATAAAACTGGATTTACACGCACTTTAACATGGCCCATCTGTATTAGTGTTCAAGTACTACAATAAAAAATGGTAATTTAACTCTGGCTGTCCGTCTGCTCAAGCACGGCTTATAACGGCGGCCCTCTGCATCATATGTATATATTATATATTGTACTGTGAATTAAGTCATTATTGGCCATATAAACATTTTGTATGTTATTTAACGTTTCATTTGTCTTTACATACAAAATATGACATACTATGTAATATGTCAATAATTTTCAGAATTGTATTTGTGTAATTGAACCTGCCTTTGTTATTTTTGTTATTCTGAAAGAAAATATGAAATGCAGAAATAAATCTTTTTTTTAATATCAAATGGAGATGTTGGTACCTGTAATGAATGAGAATCCGGTGACATGGTGACGTTTTGGCGTCGCAAGTCGCTCTATTTCTTGTAATCTTCTTTCTTTACCCTTTGCCACTTCCTTTGATTTTATTTTAATTTCCTCAAAGATTTATCTTAAATGTTATGGCTTTTGTTTATTTTAAGGTGCCTCTGTCAGTATTGATACTGAACGATTTTTGTTAGATCACTTTACGATTTAGTAGCTGAATTAACAGTTCGATATATAGGCCTTATCTGTGTACATCTTGTTAAAACATCTCCTAGAAACTTACAGAGGATCAAGAGATTTAGACAAAAGTGCATTTGTCCATATAATGGCGTTATCATTTCTGAAGTGACTTCAAGAAGAAGAGTTTTTATTCAAACAAAGTGCACCTTACGATGAAAACAACTGTTATGCGGCGATTAAATGACGCAGTTTCGTTGAAATGTATTGATTAAATTTTTGTTAATCAGAAATTATGCTCTAAGATATGTTGCAGAAAGGGAGATGCAATGGCCAAGTCAGGGCGTTGTTATTTTTCTTGTCTATTCATATCAGCTGAAGATGGCGACGTCCGGCTCGTTGACGGGGATAACTCTTGGGAAGGTAGACTTCAGGTATTCCATGACCTGAAATGGGGCACGGTTTGTAATGATAGCTGGTCCTACGAGAATGCTCTGGTTGTCTGCCATCAGCTCGGCTTCGAAGGTGTCGTGACGCCTTACCGTGATTTTGGGCCAGGGTACGGGCCAATCCACATTGGCGGAGTGGTTTGCACGGGAAAGGAACATACCTTAACGAACTGTTCCCACAGTGAATGGGGTTCCAGCGGCTGCATATTTCACGAACAGGATGTTGGCGTTCACTGTACTGAGCAGACTTTAACAGGTAAGTGTTGCGGAAGTGCCAAAGTCAATCTTATATAGATATAGATAATGCTTAGAATCTACCTATATATCCTGGACATCAAATTTGTGTACATCTAGAATAGACAAAAAAAAAAAAAAAAAAAAAAACAAAAAACCAGCCATAATTCACCTGTTAAAACCAATGAAAGTATATAAATCAGATTATATCTCCATAACAATTATTGACACCGGCCAGCACTGGTGGTTACGCGATCTACTAGCTATATAATGTGTGCGCGATTCCCCTTCGATCGGTTATAGCTGACCGCACGCACGCATTGCATGGTCGTTTAAGAAGTATTTAGGGAAAAATAATGAAAGCGCGATCATTCGATACAAATATAGCAAATATGATACTCAGGGTATTGGTGCACACTTTCAGAGGACAGGGACTGGTCAAGGAACTGGTTTCGTCCCCAGAATAAAAATGTGGATATCATAACTCCTATGCTATGTCCAAATATCTGTCTGCGAAGCGTTGCCAGTCTTTCAAACTGTAACTATTTCAGACAAGTGGCCTAACTTATGACAGCCAGAACCAATATCGACAACGCCAACTACAATACACACTCAGAGAAAACATTCATTCATACATACAAACAGATATGAGTAAATACATGACATTATAATAAATGCATTTATATTATGTAGTTATGATATATGTTAAGAGATGATTAATGTATTTGGTTTATAGTTTTCTGTTTTTGAGTTTATTCAAAATATTCACAGGAAACATTAACAGAAACATAAATACAGGATTATGTTTAGTTATTAAACCTAGAAAATTATATGATGAAAGTAATTTATAATAATTTCCATTATGTATTACGTAATTAATAATGTCACTCTATATACCTAATATGTTACTTTTCTGTTTACATGTAATTGAAATGTGTATATGCATGCATATTGTAATATATCAAATCAAATCAAATCAAATCAAATCAAATCAAATAGGGAGTGTTTGATAGACTGGTAGAAAAGGGCACGGCTTTTAGTTTATACCATAGAAGAAGGCTTGGTTCCTTTTTCCCCAAAATCAGGCAAAAGCCATGCCAAAAATAGTAAGAACAGAGAATACAACGTTTGCCTGTTAACAAAGAAAACCGATGTTCCCTGTACATTGGAACTCATCTTTCTAGAGTCTTTGCTTTATTTTGAATGTCCGTTGAGTGCAGGTGAAGAAGGTGAACTACGTCTTCGTGGCGGCCCGTTGTATGGCCAGGGACGAGTCGAAATCTTTCACGACTTTCAGTGGGGTACTATCTGCGACGACGGGTGGTCGAAAAATGAATCGTTGGTGGCTTGCCGTCAACTCGGGTTTGATGGGGTTGTCACTGCGATAGAATACTTTGGGGCTGGCAAAGGACCGATCCACCTGGATGAAGTTTCTTGCACAGGCGCTGAGTGGCGATTGGAAGAATGCATTCACGATGGTTGGGGTACACACGACTGCAGTCATTACGAAGACGTGGGAATATACTGTTCGTACGCTAGTAAGAAAATCTTCAAAATCCTTTTTTTTTTTTTTATTGCTAGGAATGAGTGAAAGGAAAGTTTGCAAATTACTTACTTCTGTTTAATATTGACAAGTGAAATCCCGAGATAATTATAACGCAAATAAGGTCAATTACATTATTCCGTATAGTGCCAATTGTCATTTTCGTTCGATAAAATCAGATAGCAGTCTGGTGCTTTGTTGTGCTTCAGCTTCATTTTCAAAATCCTTGAGTCGAAGACTTTTTTTTTTGTTGGAGACGTAGCCATAAAAACATCCTGCTTTTTTATTGTTTCATGCAGTGACTGAGCCAGGGGAACACATTGGATTGTTTGGATGGGCGATTGCACTTATAGTTATTGCGTCCGTGGCTGCTTTCGCTGTTTTTGTTGCCATCATCGCATGCCTATGCTCGATGAAGGAGAAACCGTGGCGAGTTGCGACTTCAGGAATTCAAGTCAGTGGTCAAACCATGCCCACTGGGCACACTAACTCTGTAGCTTTAGCCCAGAATGGGGAGGTGTATTACAATCCGAATGGTATCCCCCCGAATGGTATCCCCTTGAGTGGTGGGGCCTCACCTCCTGATTACTCTGAAGCTATGGCAGACTCGCCCATTCCCTACAAGCAACCCATGGACACTAGCGATCCTAGTGGAGGTATGCCAGTGCAAGCGGGAGGAACGAACATGTCTTCTGTTGATGTTGGGACAATGGATAGTAGTTAATCAGTACATTATTAATCCCTGTTCCGTAAAATTCAGATATTCAGGGATCATTGTATGACAGCTGAGGAAAAATAAAAAAGAATCCTCGGTTTTGATGATGGTCCGTATTGCGTCATCGTCACAAAAAGCTTTGTGCATCTTTGCTTGCATGCAGTGGCTGATGATGTTTTCCCTTTTCAGCAGCTTTAAGCTGGTACCTCACTGAGCCGCGAACATTTGCGAACGTAGCGAATTTGAGATTCGCCAACTTTTTTCACGAATGTTTTCGAAAAATCAAAGTTCGCTTCTGCCATTAGTGACAGTTAGCGAATGGTAGCAAATGTTAGCGACAATTTTGCAAATGTTAGTGACAGTTTTTCCAATATTAGCAACTGTTTGCAAATCCTTCGCGACAATTTGCGAATGTTTTTGGACCTAGATAAGTATATACCAGGCGAGTATGTGTAGTCAGACCCATAAAACGAACGTAAAAACTTCCCCTGAATTCAGATCTCATGTGACAACCGTTCAAGATGGATTTCCAGTATATGGAAATAAATTTCTGCCAAGAAGAGGCTCAACGTGTTACTATTCTTGAAGAGCTGCTTTGTCTGGCTGCTGCTACTTACTATTGTGCAGCATAAGAGAAAGAAAATAAAGAAAAACAAGAAAGGAAGAAGAAAAGAAAGACTGTTGGGGTCAGAGAGTGGTTGTTGCAGAGGACAGACTTTGGTCAATATGAAAAGCTTTTGCAGCAATTACAATCATGATGGAGATGTCAAGAGCTTCGAGAACTTTCTTAGAGTGGAACCATGTCTGTTTCAGGAGCTTTTATATCGCCAGCAGTGGCGAATCAAATAACAATATTAGCGATACCGTATTACGACCGTTTGTGAATTCTTGTACGAGTGTTTTGCGAATGTTTGCAATTGTTAGCGAAAACACAAATTCGCAAAGGTTCGCAAAGAAATTTTGAACATGTTCAAAAACCTTGCGACAAGAAAAACTGTTTGTGACAATAAAAACCGTTTGCGAACTTTCTTGCAACTGTTAACGAACCTTTTGCAACCCCTTACGAACCATGGCGAAATCCCAAATTTGCTACGTTCGCAAACGTTCGCCGCTCAGTGAGATATCCCCTTAAGAAAGCTCTTGAAGCTCTTGACATCTCCATTAGGTAATTGCTGCAAAAGCTTTTCATATTGACCAAAAGTCTATCCTCTGCAGCAATCACTCTCCCCAAAACAGTCATTCCTTTCTCCTTCCATTCTTGTTTTTCTTCATCTTCTTTCTCTTAAGCTGCAAGACAGCTGTAGCAGCAGACAGGCAAAGCAGCTCTTCAAGGACATCAGCACGTTGAGCATCTTCTTGGCAGAAATTCATTTCCATATTCTGAAAATCCATCTTGAACGGTGGTCACAAGAATGCAGTGGAAGTTTGTACGTTCGTTTTATGGGTCTGACTATACAAAATCGCCTGGTACTTTTCCAGGTCCCAAAACATTCGCAAATTGTCGCAAGGGATTTGCAAATAGTTGCTAATATTTGCAACACTGTCGCTAACAGTTGCAAATTTGTCGCTAACATTTGCTGACAGTCGCTAATAGTCGCCACCTGTGTTTCGCAAAAATTTAGCAAACATTCACTCAAGTGGTGCTAATTGTCGCTAAATGTCGCTAACACCTTGATTTTCGCAAACATTCGTCAGAAATGTTGGCGAATCTCAAATTCGCTACGTTCGCCGCTCAGTAAGATACCAGCTTTACGGAGTGCTCTCCAAGGTTTGATATGGTGTTAATGATTCACGGTGTCACCTTTTGCATGTTTTGCAACCTGACAGAATGTGTTAACTGAAGGTCGTTAAAATGATAGTACCCTCAGCAGTGCACTGTGATGATCAGCTATATCAAATCTGTGGTGATCGCTTTCGTATTTTCTCAAAGGAATTCACTCTGTGGACTAGTCTTTTTACTGAAATGTCATAAATGTAGCGTTGTGGTATGACCATGGATAGAACAAGTGGTGATATATGCGTGTTCTTCTCATTGCTATTCCATGTAGAAATAAGAACAAAAGACAAACCTAACAATAAAAAACAACGAATTAAGTTACAAGATGACCCTCTGGAATCTTTTACATCTTTCACGCCTTAATGATCAATAAAAGCTAAAATAATGAAGGAAAATGAAGAATCTTCTGTGAAATCCAAATTCGAAAGAAATGCGAGAAGGAGCAATTTCAAAAAAAAATGTTAGGAATTTGAATTAGGATTTAGGAAAATTGCACATGACGGTCGGTTCTTGAATTAGTGTCATGAAGGCTCTCAAGTTAATAAGAAAACAATAAAATAAAGTTACTCTGTTCATTCAATCATATTTGTGCCTTACTCCCTATGTCATTTGAAGTTTGAGTTGACTGAAAATTCTTAAATTCTTATTTTCCCCTTTTGTTCCTCACATTGATTTTGTTTCAGGTTATAAAAAGATAAATAGAATGAAAACTTGTTTTTGTTGTTTCAGTCGTGTCTCTTATAGTGTGAAAGTGGTCTTTTGTTATCATTCGTACATAATCTTCATGCGTATAAGTTAAATTTATATTGACCTACTAATTCGAAAGCCAAATGAATTATGGTACTAAATACATTTATTTTTATCAGAATATTTCATAAAAATATCTTCTCCTTTTTTGCTGAGTGTATATATGCCCATATATCGACAATCAATAAACATCAATGGACATTGTTGTGTTGCATAACCAGTGTGCACATTTGTTTATTCAAAGTATTTTCTATGTTGTGGATCTGTCAGAGGACCGAAGCCCGAAAGTCTATAAAGGGTTTAATAGAACACAACAACGTCCAATGGTGTCTATCGGTTGTCATTATATAATAAGAGTCAATACACCCCCTACCATCACATACATGTTTATGATCCCCCTACTGCTAATAAGTTGTATGCGTTTTCCTGGTCAATTTCAATTACTTTTTCCATATCTAATTCATGAATGTTCATTGAAATTCACACAGCGCACGCACGCAAAAATCATATTCGAGCATTGGCATTCAGAATCCGAGCGATCAATTTCATTTAGGGGAGCTTTTCGTTTCCGTCAAATCAAATTGACGATTTGGCTTTCAATTTCAAGAATGCTACCACTGCAATTCCTACTAGTGCATTCAAATTCACGCGATACAAAGTCATGTGATAGTCCCGATGAGCTTGTTTGGAGCGTTCCATCTCATTTTCAGGCGATCACTTTCCTACTCCGTGCAATCAATTCAATGAGGAAAATGAAATAGATTTTTGAAGAAAGGAGAAAGGGGTATAGTACACAACTCTTTAAAGTTTGCATAAAATTATGATTGTTTACAGGTTCTGTAATTGTTCTGTGTTCATTTATTCTTTGCTTTTCAACTCAAGAAATGTTTAAGTTGTAAGATCCAATCAGAAGTACATAAAAAACACAGCGACAATAATATATAATAATAATTATATTCTTTAAAGGGGATGGCTAGTAACTAATCAGTGGCAATCAGTGGGAATGCTGCGTTAACGATCGCCCTGTCACTGTACAGGCATGCTAACCTGGAAACATTAAAAAGCACATTACTTGAATATGAGATCATTCTTAAGCAAATAATTTTCACACATCAAAAGATAATTTACTCTTAATTGAATCCCACAAGGATTGGAACAATCATCCCCCAGCACATTCCCCAGTATTTCCATTGATTCACGCTGATCAGTAAATACTAGCCATCCCCTTTAATGATACCGAGTACTGACAGCGCCCCAACACTAAACACACAATGACAATGCATCAAATTAAAGACAAACAAACACACAGTGATATCACATAGTTTCGCAAAAGTAAACCAATAAGATAGCAATAAACAAACAAGACGGTTACAATGATCCTGCTATCAGTTTCAATGTCGTCGAATTTTTTTCTTAATTTTGAAGGCGTTGATCAACCTTCCCTTTATGCTTTTTTGAAGATCTATTTATAACGCCTATAATATGTTCCTGCCATTTTTCGCTCATGAAGCCCGAGTTCAAATTTTAGAATGAACAGGTGGATCTACACTTGTATACCGCAAAATGAATAACCTTCAATCCTTTTTTATTTTTGCAACCCAAAGTGGTTGCAGTGAGAAGAGAAAGAGAAACTTTAATCCCCTGCCAATACTTCTTGGTTTATCTTGCATTATGTTATATCCAACGGTACATATAAAAAGGGGTTAAAAAGATGTTGACGACGTTTTGGTCATCTTTTGAATGTTTCCATATAATCTAAAATTAAAACAAAGTTATTGCTTTTAGAATTGCTTTTATGTTGTGTTTGTATGATGTGGAATTGTTATACTTAAAGTTGAACTTTTTTTTTCTGTAATGTTCCAATGTTTTTCTGTGTATGTGTTGTTCTTGTTTCTTGTATGCTTTTTATCAGGATGTGGAAATAAATGAAATGAAATGAAATGAAATGAATTTTTTAAAGAATACTCTGTAGATCGCCTAAGATAGGAAAGATAGAATACTTCTCTCTTCTGTCTGATCGCAGAAACAGAAATGCAAAATGGATGCTCAGACCCTGACTACCACGAGCACATTATAATTCTCATAGAGATTCTTATTCTTTTCGCTATCCTTCACGATGAAAACAAGGAAGCATTCGATGCTTTTATTTCTCCCGTTATCATAGCCTTCATTATGTTTGCTCTCCATAAACTCACTGAAGATATCACTTTCTTCCGATTACAGATTCTAAATATATGTTAGGTTGAAGTTAAGTTGGAGTTGGAGCTAAGTCCTGGAATGAGTTACCTGCTATTGTCAAAGAATGTCCTACATTTTCATCTTTTAAACGTAGATATAGAATGTTTTTAATCCAAAGTGCAGCTGAATTATAATTATTGGGATATTTGCCTTTTTGTTTTGTTTTATTTTGTCTTTTGTGTGCATTTTGCCCTTTTTGCAATTTTGTGTACAATTTCTAATGGTATCTATTCATTCTGAAAATGTATATCTTTGATTGCAATATGTAGCCTCATTTGTAAGGGAATCGGCCTTGATAAGTCCTATAACATCATGGTCTTTTCTGATTCCCACACATTCTAATTATAGCTGTTTGCATCATTCCTTTTGTTTTTTTTAATGTAAACCTAATGTGCAATATATGTTACGTCCATGTACATGTACTTATGTTTTTTATACTTTTTAGCATGTGGAATAAAATTGAATTGAATTGAATAAAAAAAAAGTAAAATACATAATACTAATTTCCACTCTATTTTTAAACGTGACGCAGATTGTACGTTAATCATTTGCTTCAAATTGAATGATAAGACGCTCCTCAAGAACCTCATTTTCTTGACGTCCCTGTCAAGAACCTCATTTCTTCAGCGCACAATAATTTACCAGCTCTTACCTGTATACATTCCGAGTTCAAAGTCTATTCACCAGGTATCATAGATAAGGAGTACTACACACTATATCACACTATATCAAGTTTGGCTACATAAATATGAATTGCCGCCTCAGGTAGAGGCAGTGTGATAGCTTGTAGTTGAAAGAGTAAAAGGATAAACTCGCGATTGAGGAGCGGGACTGTTGAGGAGACACAAAAATGTCACTGTGTGTCAAAGCATGGATCTACTCTCGTTGCCCTATAGTCAAACTATGGATTCTGGGGCTTCTTTACGGGATGACGTTCGCCGATGTTGGTAAGAGCTGTAGTGGAGTCATTGTATCTTTGATAATTTTATGACCCATTTGTGATAAGGGCAGCTTCCGAATTTAGTATTTTCGAACCGTAAGATGAAGAAAAAAATCACTGGTAGGTGGTATGTACTCGGAATCACTTAGACTACTGACATCGTCAATCAATTGGTCCGTATAAGGTAAGCATACGGGGGATTATCGTATGTTCCTTTATTCAAACAATGAAGCATTCAGCTGGGACATTAAAAAGAGGCCATTGTAACTGAGCAGAGTGGAACTGGTAAACATACGTTCACATAAACATTTTCTTTTCATTTTGCGCTCACATCTGTTCATCAAGAAACAGGGCATCACAAAACGAACGAAAAGTCGCACCCCTTATTTTACGTGCGGACTCAAAAAAGATGAAATGGGTCAACCAAGTTAGTCTTGAGTTTTTCACACTCTCTGAAAAAGCTATCCTTCTTCTACGTTATTCTTAAATTTGAGATCATAACATGAATAGGAAAGTGTGTTTTGAGCAGTTTTTCTACAACCCTTTTTGTGGGGAGAGTAAAATGATCAGGTATGTCTTAGAGGCCCATTTTTATTTATAACCCTTCGCACGCTCTTCTTTTTCATGTCAATTAACTTTTGAAGGTACAATAAATGCTACTGCTTTGAAAGTTGGGATTAATCATGGCCACAATGTGTTAACAGCACATACTTAATTTCAGCCTAATCTGATAATCTCTTCATTGCTGTTGGTCCGGTGGTTTACATCTTGCTTTTTGTCCCATTCATCGGACAGCTAGCACCGCATGGTAAAGATTAGGCTCTTGAATATAGACCCTGCATTTCAGAGCCTCTTTTCTCAGTTCACACTTTTCCTGAGTGTGTGCTTTCTTTCAGTATTTAGATAGATAAGGGGAGTCCTTTTGAATTGGGTTATACAGCATTTTAAAGCTGAGAGTCTGCTCTTTCAGAGTCTGCCCTTAACTAAAAATCCATGTCTGGCGCCTTTTTGTTAGTTTCGTGATGCGGGGTCACATTTATCATTTAAGAAAGTTTAGAAACTCTACTTAGTGATATCAGAGCCAGGTTTGAATCGACCTAATTTGAAAAATGAAGTTATCCTCCTCTTCTGGGTATTGTAATGCATTACAAAAAATAAACAATCAAACTCGACACATACTAATCCTGATTTATTCGACACTTAACCCTATAAAGCCCAAGGGGGGGGGGCACATTGTGCCCCCCCCCACCATATTTTCGTTTGCCACTCCTACACCTTTTACTCGATTTCAACCAAATTTGGTGACTTTTCCTAAAATCTTATTGCAAACATTTTGATATATAATTTAGCTATGTCCGATATTGCTGGTTGCCATGGCAACCGTAACCTGACAACCATGTTCGTCAGATTTTGCATGATTTTCTGTTCAAATTTCAGTTAACAATATAATAATGGATGAAATGGGGGTTTTCTTGGCTATTATTTGCTGAAGGACCAAAATGTGAAGTTATTATGGTTGTGAATTACCCTGAAATGGTCTTCTTATTATTTCCTTTATTTTTTATATGACATAGGCATCAAACAATAGACATAATAGAAATAATCGAAAATACAGCATTTTCCAAAGACTACCCTTTTATTTTGTGTTATCTTCACACAAGCTTTGCCTGTATTATCATTTCTTCATCATATTATCAATCTGCAAACTCAAAATTTCAATATTTTGGAAATATGGAATATGATACCAATATATGTACCCATTCCAAGCAATACATCATAGGTTTCATATATTTCTTTATATTGTATTGAATGGCACCCCCACATGTTGACCTTGAGAAATTTCAACAGTAACAAATAGTGAAGGTTGACTTGCTTTTCCTTTGTGGTAAATATGAAAATGATTGATATGAAATAAAAACATATATACTTGGGATATAGAAATAAAAAGAAAAAACATGATTTTAGCGTATTTCCTATGTATTTCTTTGTATTTTGGTTAATAGCGCCCTCAGTGGATGACCTTGGGAAATTTCAAATGTTGGGTCTTGTAGAGTATGAGTTGCTCTACCTTTGTGCCAAATATGACGGTCATACATCAATAAAGAAGTTATATAGGGGGGGGGGGGCACAATGTGCCCCCCCCCCTTGGGCCTGGAAGGGGTCAAAATAGCTTGGGCTTTATAGGGTTAAGACCGTGTACATTTTCATTGTGTGATATAAAGGTTAGAGAGATCATGTAGGTGTCAAACCTAAAAAAAAAACAAACACCTGCAAATTATCATCTGTGATATGTAATACTACACTTTTCGCCAACCACTTTCGGTCTAACTCTATAATAAAGTCTTTTACACATAGAATTTAAAAGCACAGGGAAATCTGGACGGACGGAATACTTGGTCTTGTCCTGTCATAAATTTGGTGACTTGAACTTCAATAGTAATATATATATATATATATTTTTTTTTTTTTAAGCTAAAAAGAAATCTAAAATCTAACTACTGTAACACGAGGGTTTCCATGTTTCTCAATGACTTCTCGTAGCTCCAGAAACAGGCGATATCCGTCTAGTCGATGGTTTGGGACCTCACGAAGGACGCTTGGAGATATTTTATGTCTATCAGTGGGGGACAGTATGTGGCGACTCCTGGGATATCGCGGAGGCATCCGTCGTGTGCAGACAGCTTGGCTTTGCTAACGCCACAGACTCCTTTCGCTATGCGTACTTTGGCAGAGGATCACCGACTCAGCCTATCTACCTAGATGACGTACGCTGCAGCGGGAATGAAACAGAGCTAACGGACTGCGAACACAATGGCTGGGGTAGTGATAACTGCGTACATAACCAGGATGTGGGAGTGAGATGCTTTATAGAGCACAATGAAGGTGAGAATCTAATGAAATGAGACCGTGCATCACAAAATGAACAAAAAGTCACAAGCAATGATTTTGTGTGAGGACTGAAAATAGGTGAAATGGTCAGCCCGGCCAATCTTGAGTTTTTCATATTTTCTGAAAGAGCAAATCTCCTGCTACATTACGGTAAATTTTAGGATCATAAAACGAAAAGGAAATTGTGTTTTTATCAGTTTTCCAACCGTTTATTTTTTTTAAGAATAGTGTGATTAGGTGCGTCCTATAGAATCCCCTTTTCTTTTCTTAAAAACCCTGTCCATACCCTTCACTTCCAACTTTTGATAACTTTTGAAATGATAATGCTATATACTGCTGTGAAGGTTGGCATTATTCATGGACAGTATATGTTGATAAGGTATGTTTAATTTCAGCTTAACCTGACAATCCCTTCATTGTTGTTGCTCCGGTAGTTTACATCCTGTTTTTTGTTCCATTCATCGCACAGCTAACATGGCTTGGTATTAGACCCTGTACTTCAGAGCCTCTTTTCTCAGTTCTTTCCAGAGTGTGTGCTTTCTTTCCAATATTAGGATAGGTTAAGAGAGTCCATTTGAATTGAGAGACATAATTTTAAAGCTTAAAGTCTGCTCTTTTAGAATCTGATCTTAACCAAAAATCCATGTCTGGCGACTTTTTGTTTGTTTTGTGATGTAGGGTCACAAATGTGAACATCCCTCACAAAGAGAGTTTCACAGTATAGGAATCATTCTTTTTTTCCTTGGGCAAGGAATTCTTTGCAGACAGAGAGTGGGAACGTTAATTCACTGATTCCGAAAGATTTGATGGTCCAAAGAGTAAACATTAGTCCCGATGTCACACTGTGTGCGATGTAAGCGAGAAACTAAAAAAAACACACTTTTTGTTTATCTATTTGCAAGGCCATATTAACCTGTATCTTTGTAATTAGGAAGATTATTTTTTTTTTGCACGGCTAAAAAATGTTTCACATGTACATTAACTATGATAAACCTGATTAAATTGAATTCTTTCCTTTTTCGAACCTCCAAGTCACAGAGCCGTATTTTTATGGGTTGACCTTTTTATCGTAATGTATAATACTAATCCGTATTTTTTCATAGGGGAGAATTAAAAAAAATTACGCATGTTTAATTATTGCTTTCTTTAGTACTTACCGAATTTTCGACATCCTCTTAATTTCTAAATGTTGACTGATCTTTAGATTGCCATCACATTTTTAGAGATCAAGGTTGTCTATTTTTCCCACAAATTGGCAAATGTTTGTATATTTCGTTCTGTCTTTTTAACCGTTACTTTCCATCTATTTTCATCTCTCATAAAAGATGTTCAATGACATTCAGCCGTGCCAATTTAATAATAAGGAAATGAAAATGCGAAAATTACAATCGGCAAATCGGCAGCTTGCAAAGAAAGAAAATTAGTGCGATTCTCAAAAGTGTTCACAAGTGGATTCATCGAGAATGGAAATACGGTACAAATGTTTCAGCATGATGTAATGTATATTTTGAGTTTCAGTATGATCGGTTATATCTACGTCTCGCCAGGTTCTCATCAAGAATTTTAGCTTGTACAACACTATTGTACTTGGGACTGAGGCAAGGGCAAAACTTGGAATATATGTGCAATGGAGGCTGTGGAAGGCGCATGGTATCCCATAAGAGGGAGATTTTGCATTTTCAGACCTGAAATTCAGCGATATGGTGCACTTTGGGTATTTCTTTTTTTTTATTTTTGTAGTATTCATGAACTAGCTTTTATATTTTTGATATTGAATTGATGATGTCTCGTATACATGTTTGTGAGGGAATATTTGTGAAAATGTCGATAAAAGAAGTTTACTAAATCTATGGAGGGGAACCGAGCATGCAGGGGAAGGGTAAAGTGAAAGATTTGGAATTGAAGTGACAGATATATTTTCGATCTCCAAAAGTTTGCTAAGTGTATATTGTGTATTGTGGGGGCGCTGTGGCATAGTGAATAAGACTCCCGACCCCCGATCGGAGGACCCGAGTTCGAATCCCACCCAGTAGGCCTGCGGATTGAGGCTGAATTTGGGGGTCAACTGGCAACTATCGTATAACAAACAAATTTTGTAATTTTTTGAAAGTATATGTCTTAACAAACTTACCGGTAAAATTTACCCGAAATTTCTGCGTCGGAACATGCTCAAATGACGTCATCAATATGGCCACCCCAAAACCAAAAAAATCAATGAGAATTTTAGGATATCTCAAGTGTTCATTATACAACTGACATTATAATCATTAGATAAGTTGCCAGTGTATGTATTTCTTATTTCCTGCCTTTCTTCAAACAAAATTGGGCCCATTTGTGACCTCTTTAAAAAAAATCTGAGCCCAAATTAGGTCATTTCTATGGCAACTTTATGCTGAAAATAATGCAACACCCTCTCAACGATGAACACCACTCTGAATTTATATAAGTATGTAAATTTAATAGACTAGAGTTGAGACCTAACCTGTGAGAGACCATAGCTACCATGGTTACACCCAAATTTGCCTGTAGCCATTATAACACAGCTGTCCAGATATCACAATTTTCATTATTAGTGGTGTATTATGTATATTCCATCTCAGTAGCTCGATTACATTTGTTGTTTTTTCTTTTGCATTTGGCACAATCATAAGACAATCTGACATTTTGTTCAAGCCAATTAGGCATAGAACATATAGATTAAGTCAATTTCTCATACTAGATGAGACCCTCCTCCACCTCAGCCCCCTTGTTAGTTCATGGCTGTTCCTTTCTTACAGTCCTGTAGGGTGTTTCACCAAACTTCTCATTGGTTTCAGTTTCACTTCACTGGTTTCAGTCTCGCTATCTCACTTTTTTGATTATGTTTCAGTCACGAGGACTTGCTAAGTGAAACTGAAAACACTAATTGACACTGATCTCACTGAAATCAATCGGTGAAACGGGTCTTGCATGGATTTCTGTACGATATCAAAGCAAGCTCATTATACTCGATGGACTACTACAACAAATACTGTACTTCTGAAAGAAATGAAGCACTGTTAACAGAAACTGGATACACATTTTTGTCATAGATCACATTAGTCCAGTCAAAATAGGGTTTCACCCACTATACTATACAATTGCAGTAGGAAATTCTACTGCAGTGCTACTTGTTATGGGCTCCTAAACACCTTACTCAAAGTCCCAAGAAATCCAGTGGGGCATAGTGGCTAAATTTCCATAATATGCAAATTAGCACCCATTATGATAAAAATACAGTGTTTCCATGAAAACTATACTTCTAGGTTTTAGATTGGAACACCGAAAGTGTTGAAACCTATGTTTATAATGTCAGTTAGTGCGATGCAAACATTCGCCATGACAAGTACATAGTCTTGGCCTCATTTGCATAATATGCGAATTAGCTCCCATAGGCCTAATGATAAAAATACAGTGTTTCCATGAAAACAATGCTTCTAGGATTGAGACTGGAACACCGAAAGTGTTGAAATCTATGTTTACGATGTCAGTGCGATGCAACTATTTCCATGTACATAGTCTGGGCCTCATTTGCATAGTATGCAAATTAGCTCCCATAATGATAAAAATACAGTGTTTCCATGAAAACAATGCTTCTAGGTTTAAGAT
This sequence comes from Diadema setosum, assembly GCF_964275005.1. NCBI lineage: Eukaryota > Metazoa > Echinodermata > Echinoidea > Diadematoida > Diadematidae > Diadema > Diadema setosum. Next base: position 7,717,396 of record NC_092691.1, on the reverse strand, counting down.
TGGAACACCGAATATGTTGAAACCTATGTTTGCAATGTGAGTTAGTGCGATGCAAACATTTCCACGTATATAATCTCGGCCTCTTGCATAATATGCAAAGGGTTCCGAGCCAACGGAATATTCTAATGCATCAAAGTGCCCGATATGAGCATATCAAGAGTGTTCAAATATGATATTTCAGTTTCTCTTCACCAAAAACAAACTTTACAGCCTCAGTAAACTAGCATGAATAATATCATGAAATTAGAGTTTGTTATCCAACAGATAATGACAGCTTAAAAGTACTAAATTAAACAAGTGTCAACATCTATAATTTGTCTAATTTTGTAATGAATGAACTCTATTTGGAGGGTGGTTTGCTCGAATCTTGATGATTCATCTCTTGCATCCTTGAGGGTTTTGAGATATTGAAGATGGCACAGTCAAAGGAAACCCTGTAGGTAGTGCCCAAAGTCACCCCAGTCGATCATTATTATCCCCACGACCATTTACACAACATGCATCAACCAACGCGATTTCCTTTGTTTTAAGCGTACGAGATTTTATTTTTAAGTCGTTTGTCCGTCTAGCAAAGACTCTTTTATTTCCATGAAATAGAATTGGCAATGACAGAGACATTTTCCTACAATGTGTATAATTATCTTTAAAAAGTGGTGCACAGTCAAAGCGACTCGTAAGGAGGTACCCGAATTCATCCCTATACCCTCACGGCTCGGTACAAAACATAATTATACACACGTGAATACAGCTGTTTGAAGCGAAAAGACTCTGTTCATAACGTCCTTTTAGTTTCATTTCCATTAAAATTCAGTGGAAGTTATAGAAGAATTTTTGTTTTACAATATCTATAGGGTAAAAATGGTTCACATACGAAGGCAACCACGTGGAGGGCGCCCAAAATTATCCCACCCAAAGGCAGTCTAAGACATGCAATAATCATGTACCAACGCAAATACATAATTATGTTCTATGGGTACATGCCTTTACACAGTCCTTTTGGTCCTCTAGCAAAGAAACTTTTATTTAATGAAATTCAATGGAGTCAACAGACGATACATTGCTCTGCAATTTTGACTTACACTGACATAGTTAAAGTGGTATCATTCGAAGGGAGCGTACTGTATGGGAAGTACCCGCATTAATCGCCTCTATACATGACCCTTTGTAACGCAAATATCAACGCAATTACAGTCGTTCCAAAAGTCGTTCCTTGAGTTTTATGACTATCACTTGAGTTTTATGTGTAATTATCGTATGGTGCTATAATCATTGTAAATTCTTTTCATTCGACATAGTTTTACGCACCTCACTTTCTTTTACAAAGAAAGTGATGTCTCGATCTGTTCTTGTTGAAAATGAAATAAAAATTAAATTGAATTGTATTGAATGGGATTCCTGCCATATCAAGACACTTTTTTTTTTTCTATAAAAATTGCCGGGCTAGAGATAACATAACAACATTGATCTACAATATAATTATGCAGTCCAAAAGGTTCGCTTGCAAAGACCACCTTAGGAGAGGTGTTCAAAGTAACTCCATGCATCCTAAAGGCGATGAAAAACATGCAGTATACAACCGAGAAAAATGTTCCATGGTTATACTTCTGAAAAGCTCTTTCGCCTGTGTAGCACATACGCTTTTATGTTCGTAAAATGCAATTAAGGTGATATAGGACACGTTCGTTTACAATATATATTTTGTCAAGCCCTTCGGAAGTGCCCAGATTACCCCTACCCTAACCGTCGTGGTCCTGAAACAGATTAACAAAACATGCATTTATGCCGAAGCAAACTCACCTGTACATGCATGTAAAGTCGTTTTGGCGAGTGGTATAAAGGCACTTTACTTTTCATGATTTTTAAATGGTAGAGACACTGCTTTGCAATCATCATACAGTCAAAGGGGTGCACATTCAACGGCAACCGAGTGGGATGTGTTCAAAATCATCTAACCCCACGGCAATATAGAAACATACACTAGCATATAGCACAAATATATTTCAATTTTCCATGCCTTCACATATTCCCGATCGTTACGGTTGTAGAGCAATTGCCCTTTTGTTTGTAAGAAATGCAATATAATTACAAAAAGAAAAAAAATGCTCTACATTAACTACATTGTCAAAAGGGTGAACATTCAAAAGCAATTCCTTGGGAAATCTCCAGAATTACACCGCCGCTCAAGACCCGTAATTACATCACACGGATACTATGAACGCAAATACCGACGTTCTTTCGTGCATGCATGGTTTTAGAAGTACTTGCAGCAATACAGCTACACACTTTTATATCAATGAATGTTGTGGAAATGATAGGAAAAGCATTGCTTCAAAATATCTATTTAGTGGGAGGATGCACATTATATGCCAATCCTGTGGGATGTGCCCCCAAAGTGCACCACCCTCATGGCAATATAGAAAACATTGAATATCATTAACGCGAATACACTATATGTTCCAAACATACATGTTTTCAAACTTCGATCGTGCCGCAAATCAAGGGCACTTTTGTTTTCAAAAATACGTTGTAGTTAATAGAGGAGACAATGCTCTATAATATCCATATCGTCAAGAGGGTGAACATTAAAAGGCAACCCCATGGGAATTGTCCAAAGTACACCTACGCTCAAGCCCCCTTAAGACAAAATATAGATATTAGCAACACAAACATCGTTGTTCTATAGCGTGGATGGTTTTAAAAGCACTTCCGGCAATATAGCAAATACACTTTTTAACAATGAAAAGTCATGGAAATGATAGAAGAGGTTTAACTTTACAAGATCTATGCAGTGAAGAGGGTGCACATTAAATGGCAACCCTGTGGTATGTGCCAAGAAATATTCCACCCTCACGGCAATATATAAGACATATAGAATCATATAATGCGAATATGATTATGTTCCAAACGTGTCTGTCTTCAATATGCCATCGTGCCGTACAGCAAAGGCACTTTTGTGTCCGAGAAATACAACTTAATAGAAGAGACATTGCTCTACAATAAATATATTGTCAAAAGGGTGAACATTTAAAATTAATCCCTTGGGAAGTGTCTAAATTCACACCTAAGCTTACGCCCTCTTGTTACAGAACACATATATTAGCAACGCAAATACCGTTGTTTTAGCGTGAATGGTTGTAAAAGTAGTCCCGGCAATACAGCAAATACAATTTTCATTGACGGGAAGCAATGGAAATGATAGAAGAGACTTAACTTTACAAGATCTATACAGTGAAGAGGGTGCGCTATAAAAACGGCAACCCTGTGGGATGTGCCAAAAATACTCCACCCTCACCGCAATATAGAAAACATTGTAATATCACATAACGCAAATATATATGTTCCAAACGTACATGTTTTCGAAATTCCATCGTGCCGTATAGTAAAGGCACTTTTGTATCCAAAACTGCAACCAATTACTAGAGGAAGCATTGCTCTACAATAACTACATTGTCAAAAAGGTGAACATTCAAAGGTAAGCTTTGGGGAGGTGTCTAAATTTACACCTACGCTAACGGCCTTTATTACAAAATACGGATATTAGCAACGCAAATACAGTTGTTCTAACGAGAATGGTTTTAAAAGTAGGTCCGGCAATGCAGCAAATATACTCTTACATCAATGAAAAGTCATCGAAATGATAGAAGAAGATTTACCTTACAAGATCTACATGATAAAGAGGGTGCTTATCGAAGGGCGACCCGGTGCCGTGTGCCCCCAAAATGCCCTTTATCCTCTTGGCAATATAGAAAACATATATTATCCTATGACGCGAATATACAATATGTTTCAAACGTACATGCTGTCGTGCCTTATAGCAAGGGCACGACTGTTTCCAAGAAATGCAATGTAATTAATACAGATTGTCACATAGTTCTTTACCTCAAATGTGACATCCATATTGATATATTTTGATAAACAGAATACACAAGCAAAATGACACTTGACAGATATGTTGAAATTGCACTCTCATTCCATTGCGTAAACCTGTTTCCGAAGCTCTTTCTCGTTGCCATGGAAACAATTTTGGTGACCATGATTAGCCTTACAATGAGTTGAGTCATCTAGTGACTGGATACGTTTACTGGGCACCTACTTTTTTGAAAGTTATTAAGCTTAATTTATAACTATTTGCGTAGAAAGAATTACATTTTATCATTTAGGGTATTTTTTCATGAAAGCGTTACCATGGCAATGACTATATTTCCCCTATATTAACACATGATTAAGACGGAAATTGGTTCGGCATTTCTCTGAAACCAACAAGACACATAAAAAAACATACATTTAGGCATTCTTATTATATTTCAACAAATGAAATAAAAATTATGAAAATCATTATGAATTTTTTTGTTTATTTCTACTACGTCAGTGTAAGGTTGCTATAGAAACGCTACTGGTATGCGTAAAACTCACCAGCTCAACTGAAAATGAGCATGATTGATGGCTGATGACCTGAGGTACATGAGAAATAGCATTACTGTAGCTAGAATTACTTCTTTTCCGAAATATTCCATTTTTATTATTAGAGATGTCGAAGTGACAATTACTCTGGCAAAATTGCAGTTCTTAAGAGGCCATTTTGATGACGTCATTTGAGCATATTCCGATTAGATTTTTTTGGGTAAATTTCAGGTGGGATATTGTCAGGATGTATACTTTTTAAAAAAGTTAAAATTTGCTTGTTATACGATAGTTGCCAGTTGAGCATTTTTTAAGCCACTTTTTGGCCATCGTCTGCAGGCCTACAGTGCTCACGTCCTTGGACAATATGTTTTTACCTACTATGTCCCTCTCGACCCAGTCGTATAAAGGGTACCTGGCAACGCTAGGAAAATAATGATAGCAGGGCCCTCTGGTAGAGCAGTGGCAACAATGAAGAGGCTATATACCCTGGGTAAATAAGACCACATTATTATCATTATTATTATTATTATTATCGTCATTATTATTATTATCATTATCCTTATTATTATTAATATCATTACTATTATTATTATGATTATTATGATTATTATCGAAAAGTGTTGAAGGGCACCTAACATGGGAGGGTGTATCCCCCTCCCACAACAAGATATTTTGCATTTCAGAATTGGAATTCAACGATATGGTGCACACTGTGATTGATAATTTTCTATTAAGAAGGCAAAGAATTTTCCAGATCTGAATAATTGTTTTGACAAAACAATATATTTGCCATCCCAACAATATGTTCGCATATCTTCTCCAAACGATGGAGCTTTTGCACTTTTAGAATTCATATGAAAACATCGTTAACAAGCGGGGAAAGGGTACATTGAAAGATATCCCCTCCCACTCGAGGGAACTTTTGAATTTGTTGGAAAAGAAGTGACAGATGTGGCGCACACTTTCGATGAAATAATTCTTATTTTGAAATTCGTCAGTGTAATAAGTGTATGAATGGGAACCGAGAGATGGAGATTTTGCTTTTTCGGAATTGCAATTCTACGATCTGGTGCTGAATAAATATGTGGTCAGGTTTCTATCAGTAAAGCAAGACAACCGTCCAAATTTCTGGATTGTTGGAGAAGAAAATATGTTTGCCCCTCACCACTCATATGCAAGAAAGATGCCTTACTTGAGAATTTTCACTGGTTATGAATAACTTAAAAAAAGGCTTCGAGCGAGTTTTCTTCATTGTTTTTAGTAAGCTATGAACACGATGAGGAATCTTCAACTTCCGAAATTGGCTGAATTAGTTTCAGATACGGTTAGCAATGCACTGAAAAGATTACATAGTTATAATACTAACAGCCTTGTATCTATGCTTTTGACTGTGCTGAAAAAGCAAAATACAAAGTTGTCTTTAGTATCATTTGATCTAATTTTCGTGTCACTTTACATAATAACTTCCTTTTCCGTTTCGTACAGCTATCGAGGACTTAATGGGAGTACCTTCTATCTCTGAAGTTCAGGGGCCATGCGTGTGACTCAGAGAACAGTGTTTGTAGACCAACCGACATTTATGTTAAAACGGATGCACAGGTTAAGAATATTTTTTCACCTCCATGTTTTGACCTCTTTTCCGCAGAAATGGAAAAAAACAAAGATACAGTCCAGTGCTAATGATGACAAATCTGTAAAAATATAATGGTTCATAGACCACAAACGTTTTCAGTCTTTCTTCTTCCATGACAATGCTATATCCTGAACGCCTTCCAAGACGTACATTACATGAATACATGTACATTAGAATCTAATGGTCTTCGGAAACCAATTACATGAAATGAAAATATGAACGCAATTCAATTTTGTATCATCTACTGCAAGGTGACATCAGACTGGTTGACGGTCCGACGTCTAGAGATGGCCGACTTGAAATCTATCACAACAACGAATGGGGCACTGTGTGCAGTACGACCTGGGGTCCCGAGGAAGCAGAGGTAACCTGTCGTCAACTAGGGAATGACGGAGTGAACAATGTGTACTACTCTCCTACACCTGGTAATGGATCTATTCATCTGTCTCACGTGGGCTGTACAGGAAATGAGACTGAACTCGTCAACTGTAACGTTACATACGGTGATGATGGTAACAACCCATGTACACACAGCGAAGACGTGGGAATAGATTGCTTTAATTTGCTAACGGATCAGTCGGGTAAGTTCAGATCTGAAATGCACACCAGAATTTGCCTTTTCATAAATACTGTACTTGTCAAGATACTTGGTAATGATATCTTATCAGTAGGTATATAGAAAGTCGCAATTAGGAAAATAGAACATCATTCATACACCGAGGTCAGCGTTCTCAAGAAAACAATGCAAAAACGTCTTTTCCATAATATATGTATATCCCCTTGTATATTTCTAGGATGTGTTCAAAAACGACATTGACTTCAAAAACGAATAAAACAAAATTCAAGCAATTTGAAATACCGTTTACTGAAACTAGGTATGGAATGCAGGTTTGCATTATATTTGAGTAAGTTGTTCTAACTAATGAAAAAAAAAATCTCAACAAGCAAAGAAGGCCTGTCTGCCAGAAAATGGTGAATTAATGTTGTATGTAAAAAGTGAATTACTGCCATTTTTCACATGAAGTAAAGTTTAATAAAAGATGTGGTCATCATCAAAATATATGTATTTTCCTTTATGCTCGTTGAGGAGGGGCTGATTTTAATAGCTACAACACGCATTCCCACAGACCTCTGCCCGAGTATACTCGGGCATCCGAGAGCAACTTTCTCTGAGGTGATATTCAAACTCTATGCACATTCATAGCCATTGCAGACTTGCTCATAACATGTGCTGTCCCCATCTATTGGCATCTTTTTAATTTTTACTGAAATAATGTGGAGAACCTTTAAAGCATATCAATTTCTTCTACCTATCACACCATATCCAGGTGGTTGATACCATGAAAACTATGATTGATTCATATTTTGCAGCTATGGAAGGGGACATTCGCCTTTACTGGGACTCAACACCAAGGACACAGTACTATGGTTACGTGGAGATATACCACGGTGACACTTGGGGTACTGTATGCGTAGAAATATGTGACTTAAACGTCGCGCGAGTTGCTTGTCGGCAACTTGGTTTCCTGAATCCAGGAATAGTGTGCGGTAGCAGATGGAATCCAGGAATTTCTGGGCCTGTCCATCTTTCCGAAATTAGATGTACCGGGAGCGAGGATGCACTTTCTCACTGCCACCACGATGGTTGGGGGAACAACAACTGCCGGCACACCACGGACATGTGGCTACAATGTTTTCCCAGCTACATCGGTACGTGTCTATGTATGAAAATTCGTTATCTTGGCTTTGAAGTGGAATATAAGATCAAACAAGCGCAACAATCAAAGAAACAATCAAAACAATCAAAGAAAATGCAACCACCCATGCTATATTACTACTGGTTGAGAAAGTCGCATACAGTCGGTCTGTTTCTGGACTACTCCAAGGCCTTTGAAACAATAGATCACGAAATTCTCTTGTACAAACTAAATCATTACGGTATTCGTGGAAAGGCCTTGGAGTGGTTCAGAAGTTATCTTACCGGTCGAACTCAATTCGTTTCAGTAAATAATCATGACTCTGAAACAAATTGGATTTGTTGTTGTGTTCCACAGGGTTCCCTCTTAGGTCCTCTTTTATTCATTTTATATATCAATGACTTCCGGAACTCATCTTCTCTGCTGCCTTTTCTTCTGTTCGCAGATGACACAAGTCTCTTTTATTCTCACTCAGATCCTTATGTTTTGCTCGATTCTTTGAATAATGAACTTCAGTTGATATTTGAGTGGATTCAGGCAAATAAATTGTCGCTTAATATAAATAAGACTAATTATATTGTTTTTTAGTAACAAAATAGAATTTCTTCCAGGTTTAGTATTAGTGAACGGAATACAGTTAAACCAAATAGATTCAACAAAATTTTGTTTCATCGCAAAGAATTGCAATGAAACTCGGTTTTTTTTTTTCTGGGACACGCTGTATGATATCGTGGACAGTTCCTTTGTAAAAACCGCTAAATGCGCTAACCCCACATAATTTTAGGGTCACTAGAGAAATATTAATTTAATACATAAAGTTCGAGTTAAGCCCGCCGCACACTACACGATTTTGCCCCGATTCACCGGTCTTAAGACCTTAAGACTACAAGTGTGACGTCACAGTCTTGCTATTTTCTAGTCGTGCGACTGGGTCTTAGCGCCAGTCGTAGAGATTTGACATGTTGAATTTCTACGACTGGTCGTAGGCTTTCAGCCATTCACAATGCAGTAAAATGCAAGCGCACGCAGTGCGCACTGCGCGCGCTTTACAGTCGGGTCGTATAGTGTGCGGTGTCCGGTCGTACGACTGGTCGTAAGACCCAGCTTGGCTTAAGACTTTAAGACCAGTCTGATCGTGTAGTGTGCGGTGGCCTTTAAGAGGCACATGGTTTGACTCATCTGTTTAACGAGTGGGGTATTTGACCTTCAAAATATCATTCTCTGAACACTGATATGATATGATAGTCTGTTTCTTTTGTTTTAGAACACGTTTTTTTGTTTTATTTTCAAATGTTAAACTCAAATGTGTTTTACAGCAAACTGTAATTCATTTACTGTTATTAATGGCGTTTTACAAGGAAGGAGGACTTTACTTTATTGATAACACCCATATATTACTAGAAATTATGGCATATAATATTATAAAACCTGCGTGTACAGAGGTAACTAACCCTCATTTCAAGGATTTAAGGTGTATTTAAAAACATGTAAAGAACTTGAGTATCGCATTGCTAATAAGAATGGAAAACTTGTACTTCATTTCCGTAAATGGAGATTTGACATAATATGATGTAAAGGTATGTTATTGCGGTGAACACTCTGAATTTAACATATTGAAGCGATATTATTGTTTATGACTATACCATTGCATATGTACAACATTCTTATTGACTTTATTCTATGCTGCTTTGCTTTGATTCTCTTCATTTTTTTGACTTAATTTTTTGTTATTATTTATTATTAGTAGTATTTTTATCATTTCGAATTTTGTTATGATGTTTTGTAATCTTGTTAATTTGATCAATAAAAACTCAATGAAAAAAAAAATAAAACCTGCGTAAACCCCCCCCCCCCCCCCCGGCTAAATATTGGTTATTGGTAATGTTAGAGTTAAGATTAGGGTTAGGGTTAGGTTAAGGGTTAGGAGTTTGGGTTAGGGTTAGGATTAGGTTCAGGATTAGGTTTAGGATTAGGGCTAGGAAAAGGGTCCGGGGTAATGGCCCGGGGGTAATTGCCCTAGATCCACCAAAACAGCTACTAACATCACCGACTGTTAAACCAAGAAATTGAACAAAATACACCTGTTTCAGAATTTAAACGATTTCCAAGAAATTTTCCATGCAGCAATTTGTCAAACGTATTACCGAGTGACATCATATTCGATTTTTGTAGATTTAAGTGATAATCTATTTACATCTACTCGTTATAATGTTTTATTCAATTTTAAATTCCTGGTAATTACTGGTGCATTGGTGTTTGAATGAGAGAAAAAAAGTGATTAGAATCACCTGTAAGTTCAAGTATACTTCCATGCGGAACCCCGCAATCAATTTGGCTCAAAGAAGATATTTCATCGTTTAAGAAACCTATTTTCTTCTTTGTCTTGCAAAAAAACTTCTTAACCACTTCAAGGCCCATGCAACGTGTGGTATAGTAATTGAGTTTATAAGATAGAATGCCATGTTTAATCATGTAGGAGGCCTTGGAGAGGTTTTGACTTTTTTTTAGATTGGTATTAACCTATTTCCGATTATCAATTTAATTTTCTGCAAAAGCATAATAGATACCATGCAATCTTACCTGTTTTAACAAAGTTTTAAAAAGCCATTAATGAATTTTATCATACTATTGGAGTTATCCTGGACCTACCCAAGGCTTTTGATTCTATCGACTGTGATTTACGTCTCCATAGAATATATATATACACTGAATATATATTTTTCATGGTACCGTAAGAAAGGCATTGGAGTTGTACATGAGCTACCTTACTAATACCAAACAATATTTTACTTATCAATGGTTATACATCTATTGCGTAGAACGTCAGTTGTGTTGTTCCTCAAGGTAGCTTGTCTGGACCCCTTTTATCAAGTTGTTCTTTATGAACGATATATTTGTCGAATTCATTTTAGAATTCTCTTGATAGTAATATAAAAGAAGCTTAAGTTTGAAGGCCTTTACCTTTTAATTTAAGAAAGTTTTATGAAATTTGTACATTTCAGAATGAGCTCTATCTTTGTATGCCTTAATTTTTACCGCAATCTCTTATCGTTTTAATACAGATTTTATACTTCATTAGATTTGAGAGCTTATACTCTATCTCAATCCCTCTTCCTTATCCCTTTTCTCAGTCTGTCTACTATGTAGATAGTCTCTACCCGTAATTTATTCCACGCTTTCACCTTTCCTTTTTATTCGATTACATGAGAGCTGTCTCGTTTGCTTTTGTGTTTGTGTGTGTGTACTTCGTTTCTGTCTTAATACTTTACCTTCTTATGCCTCATTTTATCAGATTAATTTTTTTTTTTTTTTGTAATTAGATTTTTTTTTTTCTGAGGGGAATACATAATACAATCTCTGCTTTTTAGGCAGTTTTTCGGTATTCGCCAAATTTACAAAATTGTATCAATGTTCTTAGTTTTTGTTTTTATTGCATTGTTGTATTGTTAGTATGTGTATTCAAATGTTTTAATCGTATGTGTTGGAAATTAAATAAACGAACGCAACGCAACGAGGTTCAGGAAGACCCCGGCAGTTAAAGATAATTTCGCATGTGATGAACCATGTTCTTTGCGAAATCCAAATTGATTCTTTGACAGAAGATAAGTATAATTAAAAAATCATATTTTTTTTTTTAGTTTATCTTGATTTTGATTCCTTCATTCTTTTACCATAGGTATCTTGCTGTACGGATTGCAACCGATAAACTAAACTCCTATACATGAAGTATCAAATTAGTGTTCTATTGATTCCTTTGAATACAAAAAAAAAAATGACAATAAAATTCTGAAACAGATTGACGATATTGAGGATTTAATCGACTTCCACTCATCTCAAATAATGTGCACTCTTTCCGGCTCACGTCTTCAAATCTTTTGCTTTTATTTTGATCTCATCTTCTGTTTAATAATGTTATTCCAGACCGCTTCTGCAAGCCATTATATAAAATGCCCTACGTCATATGTCAATTCTGAGTATAAACTATCCAATGTCTCTTAATGTCGCTTCATGAATCATAAAAATAAAAAAAAAACAAACAAACTTGGCAGGCAATTTTCACCTCTCATTTTACTCTAGAATTCCTCGTGAAATCTGATTAAGACTAGAGAGTATCAAACATGTCAAATACTCAAATAGTGCTCTCAGTTTACTGTAAACCCAGTGAACCTTCAAATGTATTTTTTTTTTCTTTTGGATTGAAGAAGGTATTTTGCTTTTTTATTTAGGTGATTTTCGCCAAAAGGTATTAAGTAGTTGTTCCTTGATCTGAAATGTTCTCCAACGAATTGATATACAGAAGTTAAAATGGTGATGTTATGGCGGTGTCATTTTTGTATCGTTTTTATGCTACCAACATATAAAATCAGGTGAAGATGGCGACGTCCAACTTGTCGACGGTGAAGGTGCTTGGGCTGGCAGACTTCAGGTTTACCACGACCAGAGGTGGGGTACGGTTTGTAATGACAGCTGGTCTTACGAGAATGCGCTGGTTGTCTGCCATCAGCTCGGCTACCAGGGTGTAGTTACGCCCTACCGTGACTTTGGCCCAGGGTATGGTCCAATCCACCTTGGTGAAGTGGAGTGCATGGGAAACGAACATACCTTGACGGCCTGCTCGCACAGTGCATGGGGTGCCAGTGGCTGCACATCCCACGAACAGGATGTTGGTGTCGAGTGCACGGAGGAGAGGTTAACGAGTAAGTGATATGCTTGTGTATGCCTTAGGATTAAATAATTAAGTGGAATTGCTTAAGGGTGAGACAGGTTCTGGAGATGGTGTCTCCCCGTCAACGAAAGGGTGAGTGAAAATTAACTCTGTCCAACTTATGTCCAACGGACCTTGATTCTCTCTAACCCTATCTCCCAAAACCATGGTTATATTCAGCTCAGCTCCGTTTGTAACAACCAGAAACTAAATAAAAAGAGTTTGTTTTGTAAATGCTGGGAGAGGGTATGGCTTCAGGATTACGGCAGTAAGGGGTTGGGGACTTCAATGTCTCCAAAGAAAACAAGTGTAACGGCAAAAACATAGCAGGTATTACATATTGCCTATTGACTACCTAAACGGATACTTACATATATTCTGTATTTTGTGAGCCTTCTATCTGTACTCTTTTCATTCCTTCTGACATGACGTTGTGTTGAGTGCAGGTGAAGAAGGTGATCTACGTCTGGTTGGCGGTTCTACATCCGACCGGGGACGAGTCGAAATCTTTCACGACTTCGAGTGGGGTACTATCTGCGATGACAGCTGGTCGAGAACTGAAGCTGTTGTGGCCTGTCGTCAACTCGGTTATGATTGGGTTGTCAATTCAAACGAATACTTCGGGGCTGGTGAAGGACCGATCCACCTGGATGAAGTTTATTGCACAGGATATGAATTGCGATTGGAAGACTGCAGTCATGATGGCTGGGGTGCCCACGACTGCAATCATTACGAAGACGTTGGGATCCACTGTTCGCATGGTGATACAAGCACTGGTAAGAACATCTATGGAATTCTTTTCGACCGTAAAAAACGAGTGAAATGAAATTTTCTATCAGCTGTTTATTATCTAGCCTAAAAATCATGAAGTAATCATAATATAGTAACGCCAATGTCCACGATTAGACATTTTCTGCATGTTCAAGTTGATTGTCAGTTGCCGTTGATGTTGTATTTTTACTTCCTGACCTTGTTTCTTCAAAGTCGTGGAAAGGAAACGCTCTCTATTAATCTATTCATGATTGTTGTTGTTTTTTTTTACATGTTACATGCAGCTTTACCACCGGAGACCCATGTTGAGTTGGTAGGATGGGCGATTGCACTTATCGTAATTGCAGCCGTCGTTGTGGTGGTCTTTGTTGCTGCCATCGTCATATGCTTATGTTCGACAACGAAGAAACCGGGGACCATTGCGACTTCAGGAATTCAAGTCAGCGGCCAAACCATGCCCACTGGGCACACTAACTCTGTGGCCTTAGCACAGAATGGCGTGATGTATTACAACCCAAACGATATGCCGACGAGTGGTGGGGCACTGCCTAATTACTCTGACGTCATGACAGACTCACACATTGACTCCAAACAATCCATGGACATTGGCGATCCTCGTAGGGGTATACCACTACAATCAGAAGGAACGGATATGTGTTCTGTAGATATTAAGACAAAGGATAATGTTTAATCTACTACATATTGCTCATAGATGTTCGATGTACTTTTAGTAAAGGACAGAGCAATAGCAGCAGAAAAAGAAGCAATCGATCCTCTGAGTTTTTAAAATTATCCTTCATGCGTCATCGTTACAACATCTGGGTACATTTTGTATTTAGCAGCTGCTATTAATCTTGTCAACGGTATTGCCAAGATTACGGAGGTTATTACTGTTTTTTTTAATATAACATTGCCTTTTAGATCCATTTTGTTACCTTTTGCAGCCTTAAAAAACACTGGCGACAATTTTAACTTGAAAAATATACTCTTATCAGTTCATGAAGTGTAGTTTAGGTCGCAATCAGCTGTATAGATGGTCAGTCTCTGGAGATCATCTTTGCCTGATACAAAATGTCTCTGAGGACTAATCTGAATTTATGAAATAATTTTGATAGGAAGTAGTATTATGCAGTGATCATCTTGAATCATTGCGCTTTACATTTCGTACTTCTATCTGATGTGATACCAACATTTACTTTGAGGTGTGCACATTACGGAGTCTCAAAGGTCTCAAATTCAAGTGATGTGCAGTTTAATGTTTCCAGGTTAGCATGCCCGGTCAGTGACGGGGCATTAAGCTGCACATTACTTGAATATGAGACCGTTCTGAAGCAAATAATTTTCACACAACAATAGATATATAATGTACTCTTAAATGAATCCCACAATAATTGGAACAATCATCCCCAAGCATTCGCACTGATTCCCAGTGATCAGTTACTAGCCTTCCCCTTGAAACATAACTATAAATTCAAAAACATGTTTGTGTATGATGATGTCATGTAAATTGCTAACAAACAAAACAATATCGAATAACAAACAATTACGATATTGGCGAAAACAATTAAGAGCTGAACTTACGTACCCTTTTGCAGTTCACTGTGAGTCCGTGTGTGTTCAGCGCGAGGATTGTGACCTGATTTTTTTTTTTTTTTAGGTTTCTAAGTTTTAGTTAAGGTTTTCAAATTTTCAAGCTCATATACATTTATTCAACTCAGATCAATCACAAAATACAGAGGTACATTAAGATGAAAAAGACCTATACTGTGATTATGATAAGGAGGACATGTCCCGAGAAGATTCATAAAGGCCATTTCACACCTTTCCGGGCAAGCCTTGCGTGCAACTTGCGTAGAACAATTTTTACTACCCAGAGGTCCCCGCAGATGACCCGCACATGACAGTACCTAGGACGTATCTCACCCGTAGTCGCTCGGAGGTGCGCACGCAAATCCTTTTTCCCGCAACCATGTTAAGGTCCTCTCACACCTTTCCGGGCAAGCTAGGATTTGGGCGAGTTTTGCATGTGTCTTAATCGCTAGACGCGTTATACTTAAGTTCTACTTGCGGGTATTTTGTGTGACCTGCGTGCCAGGCGCCTGGGGACTGACAACTTTAATAGTGAAGGAATTCGTCTGATGGAATGGCAGGAAACCAACAGAATGTCAGTAACTTGGCCGCATACGGGGAAAGCGAAGTGCCTGCGTGGGAGGTGCCTGCGAAGTGCTGCTAATGGAATCCAACTGGCGCTCTGCGTGGACCTCTGCGGGCAATGCCCGCGACTCACCCGGAAAATGTTTTAACAAATTTCAGAATATTAAAGTCGAAGGTGACTGAAACTGTTGCCTTGTTCTACATTAACTCTGTTCTAACATGTGTTTCTATGACTACAAAAGAAAGCTCGAACAAACGGAGAAAATCGTGAAAACTACAGTGTACAAAGGCTTAGGAGAAAATATCTATGTAGTACTGACGGTAAGGCAATGATATGGATATCATAGTAATGATAGTGGGTGTTTGTTTTGCCCCTTACCAGTCTGTCTGAGTAATATAAGGGCACCATAAATTCCTCAATCAGCATGAACAGAAAAGAAATGAAAGGTCAATACTTTAAGATGCAGTGTTGAAACCCATTCATGAGAAATAATAATTTTTGTTTTAATCATCTCATTAGAAAAGGTATTTTTGTCTAATGGTATTAATTCTGTTTGACTCTTGAATAAATAAGACACTGATGAGGGACAAGAAGTACTTTTTAGAACATATTTTGCAAGACTAACACGCACGGGAAAAAAATCCAGTGAGACATCCATATAAATCATTGCAGTAATAACGAAAGCTACCATGATAATGAAGTACATTGTGGTATGTCTTGACCTCGATATAATCATCAAAAATCAAACTTAACTTTAAAGGAAACCAAGACCCAAAGAGAAATGTGAATTGAGTGAAAGCAGCAACATTGGTAGAACAAATCAGTGAAAGTTTTAGGAAATCGGAAAATCGATGCAAAAGTTATGAATTTTTAAAGTTTTGGTGTTGGAACCGCTGCAGGATGTGGAGACTACTTGAGTTTATGACATAATTATGTGTGGACAACAACTATTAAGAATGGTGCTTATATTTTATCTGTTTTATCTTATTGCAGTTCTATCTGGGGAAACACGTATTCTTGCCATACTCAAAGACTTTTTATGCTACAAAAGAAAGCAATTCGAATTTGTAAAAAGTCAGATTATAGAGCATCAACATCTAAACTTTTTAAATCATTACACACTCTTAAATTGGCAGATTTGAGTAAAATACAAATATGTTCTTTTATGCAACGTTTCCATGGTAAAACTCTTTCAACTTATTTACAAAATATGTTTTCTGTGAACTCTGATGTACATAATTATTATACAAGATCGTCAAATCATTTTCATCGATGGCGTTTTTTTAACCGATAAATCTAAATATTCGTTGCGTCATACTGGTTCCGTTTTATGGAATACGTTAGAACTTAGCAAATTCAAAACACAGTTTAATAATATGTTCAAAAGGCAGTACAAGAAGTTATTGATTAGTAAGTATTGATTGGATTATATGTATAGATGTATTGGTCTTTCTTCTATTTGTATTATGGTGTTTAATGTTTTTCTCTTTTTTCCTTTTTTTTTCTTTTTGTTATAATTGATTTGATTTTTCTACGTGCATACCATTTTCCGATCAACCAAACACATAATGTTAATGAGTTTCTGTTTTCTATGTACCTATGATGTCTGTTTTCCCGATGTGTTTTTTTTTTATTCTTTTGTCTTTATCATAATCCCACCTTGTTTTGTTGTCGTTTCCATTGTTTTTAAACTCACTTTTTGTACAATTTGCTCATATTCACATGTATTTTTGTATTATATATTGAATCGGAATTAAAGAATGAATTGAATTGAATTGAAAAAAAAATATAAAGAAAATTCAACATGTTTTCACTTTTCTAGCAAAATGAAAGAGCACTTGACTAACCGCTTTCAAAAAACATGGGGAATAATTACTACCCTTACATATGTCAGTATTAAATTGATGGAATGAGTCATTTTCGTGAAAAAATGAATTTTTGTGGAATTCCCTTTATATTTTCTTTATATTGTTGTCCACACATTACGTCATAATCTCTAGTAGTCTCCTCATCCAGCGGTTCCAACACCAAAACTTTAAAAATTCATAACTTTTGCATCGATTGTCTGATATTCCTCAAACTTTCACTGATGTGTTCTACTAATATTGCTGCTTTCACTTAATCCACATTTCTCTTGGGTTTTGGTTTTCTTCAATTACATATTAAACAAAGCAGTAGCAGAGGAGGAAAGTAATTCATTTGTTTTGTGCTCTTAAATATACAAATGTACTACAATGCTGAAGAAGCCAACATTCAAACTTGTTAAATTTCATTTATCTCATTGCATCTAAAGGGGTCAAAAAGAGTTGGCGGCGACATTTGAATTCTGCTTGATTCTGTATCATTTAATGAGTAACATCATATGAGGTTTAACCCGATAAACCTATCATAAAAAAAAAAAATCTATTTTTAAACGTGACGCAGATTGTAAGTTAATTGTTTGTTTCAATTGAGTGATAAGACGCTCCTCAAGAATTTCATTTATCTTACAATCTTCAGATCGTCATAAATTACTTGCTCTTCCCTGTGTACATTCTTGGTTCAGAGTTCAAAGTCTGATTATCCGAATCTCATAGACAATCACTGATATTTGTCACTACACATATTATGTCAAATTTCGTGAATTGCATGTATGAAATGCATGTATATATGAATTGCCGCTTTAGAAAGAGGCAGTCTTTCAGGCAGTTGTTGAAACGATAAAAGGATAGACTCAGGATTGAGGAGCAGGATCGCTGAGGAAACACGATAATGTCGGTGTGTGTCACAGCATGGAGCTACACTTGTAGCCCCATGGTCAAACTATGGATCCTGGCTGTTATTTGTGGGATGACATTCGCCGATGTTGGTAAGAGCTCTAGTGAAGTTGATCGTATCACATCCCGTTTGTGATTTGAATAACTTTCGAATTTAGTACTTTCAGACGGGTTTATGAGAATAAAAAGAACGAAATGTAAATGTAAATCTACCTCGCAATTGTACTTCAGAAGATGTAACGAAATGTGAAGCAACGGTCTCTCTTTTGGGTGTCATCTTTTAAAGCGTCACATCTTACCCGTGACATATGCAAAATTTCAACAAAATTTATTATCTTCATTGTACAACACCACTAAAGAGCTTAACAATAAATCCAGAAAATGCATGTCTTCCTCCAGTTTTGAATCTTATGATAAAAAGCCTTAATTTGAAAAGTTATGTAACATCTACTCACTAATCGGAAGGAAGCCTGTCTATTGACAAATCTCCCTCTTCCGTAGCAAATAAGAGGATCGTTAATCCGCGGTTTGGGAGATTTTTTTTAACCTTTTATCGCAATGGAGAATCTTCGGAATAGCAAATAGCTCAAAAATGTGTGCTTTCTTGATATTGACGCAGAAATATCCCTTCCTTTGAGTATTGTTCTTCCTGTTATTTCAGTGATTTAGATAGTTAGATTGGTTAGATCTTTCCCTTATTCAATCAATGCCTCGTATTGTGGCAGTTCTTTCGTACTATCACTGGACATCATCGTTGCATTTGACTGTTTCGCCGTATTTTTTTTTTTACTACACGTGTAGCTCACGCCAGAAAGATCGCCTCCATTTTCCCTGCTCACACATACCTTATTATAATCCTGTTAGTAACATCGTTTCCTGTGAGATAATGCATAAAACCGTGTCTTCAAAGCTCTTTCTTTAAAGGTTCTCTTCTTTCTGATGTAGCACACTATTTCATTTGGATTAGCCACTCATGACGACGAGGTTTCGTAAACATCGAACATTGCCTAATGATATCATTCTGCTTTATATTGCAAAATTATGTGACTGATATTTTATTAGGCGGAGTAACAGCCTAGCTGATTTGAAGTTTGGGTGGAGCTGTTCTTGTGTGTGTGTGTGTGTGTGTGTGTGCGTGTGTGTGTGTGTGTGTGTGTGTGTGTTTAAAGACCTACCCACTCCTTGCAACTGATTAACAGCTTGCCCTACATCGACGTAAATAAGCACTGAATTGATCAGTGTTTTAGTAGTAGCCATGATAAGAAATCATGGGGGTACATACTCGAGCAGGATTTGAACCTACGACCTCCTGATCACCGGACAGGCGTCATCTCCACTAGACCACCGAGCTTTCGCCCGAAAGCAAGTGTTGGTTTTAATCCTTATAGCAGGCAGCGGGTACTGCTTTGTTATTCAAATTCATGATTTTCTTTCGTCGAAATGTTTTCATTGCAACTGATTGACAAATTGCCCTACATCGACGTAGATAAGCACTGAATTGATCAGTGTTTTAGTAGTAGCCATGATAAAAAAAAAAAAAAATCATGGGCGTACATACTCGAGCAGGATTTGAACCTACGACCTCCTGATCAGGCGCGGTGGAGCACCCCAATTTGCATCTCATTATCGCCCCGTTCTATTTGAATTTCCAACGGGCATCCACGGCTGCCCGAAACTGTGTGCATGAAAAAGTCAAATCTTTACCTTCTCCTTGTGCCGCTATGCGTGCCGCTAGTAAACTCAAACTTCCCACACTATCTAAGTTTTTAAAAACCTTCCTTTTGATGAAAAAATTATGAAATTTGCTGCACTAGAACTTGAGATATTAAAGCGTTTTGAAAATCACCTCTCGCAAAACATGCTCTCTGTTTTTTTCCGACTGGACTATGGCCGGGCTCCAATGTGTCCGAAAGTGGCAACATAAGTTCATCAGGCCTCAATCCATATATGGTGAAAGTTTTCGCTTTGTACCACCTGTACTTTTTGAGAAATCAACTTGTTTCTACAGGGTTTGGAATAGAAAATTGTAGTCGGCGAAACAATTGAAAATGACGTCATTTCTTTTCCCGTAATATTGGGCATGCGTGGTACGTGAGATTCAGGATTTCGTGCTCATTGTTGGTATTGTTGGTTTGCATGTGACGCAGTCAATTTTGCTGAGTGTCGCACGGCGGTGATTGCTGAGCTGCTGCCGCGCACGCTGCATGCAGCAATGCGTTGTGTGTGCTGTGACATGCAACGCCACAGTGACGCGATTAATTATACATGGGACCGACCTGTACGCTTTGCGTTCGTGTCATTTTTGACATCACCTTCTGTTTTTTTCCGACACAACCATGGCCGGGAATATTATGGTATGAAATTTAAAATGCAAGCAGATAAATAAATTTCGGTGTACTTTGTTTGAATGGCGCTTTTGTTCCGCAATCACACTTCGTGAATTTTAGGATGATTTTCGAGGCATATTTTTGGTAATTTTGCTCGCCAGGTTTTCGCTAAAATTTCACATTTTATCATTGTCAAATCCTTTAATATGTTATATGTGCATATTCGGACATGTTTTCAAATTCAAACTAACTCAATTTTAATCCGAAAATAGGTTTCCTGAAATTGTTATTAGCTTGAGAAGTTGTTTACTTTTTCTCAACTACGCGAGTACATGTTGTTTACTTTATGCAAATGAGGCTCGGCTGCCGATGGATTTCTGCGAGATAATTGGGGTGCTCCACCGCGCCTGTGATCACCGGACAGGTATGACGGGCCTGGAGTGACGAAATTCAACACAACCATACAACTATACAGCCATGGAATGGATGTCAGGTTTTATCCAATAAAAACGCAAGAAACCGTACAACTATGCAACTGTGCAACTATGCAACTGTGCAACTGTACAGCCCTAGAATGCCTGTATGGTTGTCACTCGTACGGACCGAAGTGCCATTAACCGAACAACCATGCATCCCTACATGCATTACGGAACGCCTGTAGGGTTTTAGCCAATCAGGACGGGAAAAACCCGACAGACATACAAAAATACATGAGTGTAGGAACGGCTGTAGGGTTTTAGCCAATCAGGACGCGAAAAAACCGACAGACATACATGCATGGGTGTGGGAAAGACTGTAGGGTTTTAGCACACCAGAATACATTAAACTCGACAGACATACACACATGCATTAGTGAGGGACGGCTGTTGGGTTTTAACCATTCAGCCTTTCCCTCTGCACGTAATTAGCCTTGGGGCTCTGCTAACCACTGAAATCCCCTGACAGATTTATTATACCGTTGGTGCAATGGTCTCCATTCTTTCCACATCAAGGGTTCATGACCTGCCCTCCTAAGGCAGGTGTGGACGTATACTCAGGGAGGTGCTTGGAGAGAATGAAACTTTACATGTGTGCATGTGTGTATATCTGTCGAGTTTATTGCATTCTGGTGTGCTAAAACCCTACAGCCATTCCCACACCCATGCATGTATGTCTGTCGTGTTTTTCGCGTCCTGATTGGCTAAAACCCTACAGCCGTTCCTACACTCATGTATTTATGCATGTCTGTCGGGTTTTCGCGTCCTGATAGGCTAAAACCCGACAGGCGTTCCGTAATGGGATGCATGGACGTATAGTTGTTCGGTTAATGACACTTCGGCCCGTACGAGTGACAACCATACAGGCATTCTAGGGCTGTACAGTTGCACAGTTGCATAGTTGCACAGTTGCATAGTTGTACGGTTTCTTCCGTTCTGATTGGTTAAAACCTTACATCCATTCCATGGCTGAATAGTTGCATAGTTGTACTAATTTTGACTCCCCTCGCCTGCCATAGACAGGCGTCATCTCCACTAGACCACCGAGCTTTCGCCCGAAAGCAAGTGTTGGTTCTAATCCTTATAGCAGGCAGCGGGTACTGCTTTGTTATTCAAATTTATGATTTTCTTCCGTCGAGATGTTTTCATTGCAACTGATTGACAAATTGCCCTACATCGACGTAAATAAGCACTGAATTGATCAGTGTTTTAGTAGTAGCCATGATAAAAAAAAAAAATCATAAGCGTACATACTCGAGCAGGATTTGAACCTAGGACCTCCTGATCATCGTACAGGCGTCATCTCCACTAGACCACCGAGCTTTCGCCCGAAAGCAAGTGTTGGTTCTAATCCTTATAGCAGGCAGCGGGTACTGCTTTGTTATTCAAATTCATGATTTTCTTCCGTCGAGATGTTTTCATTGCAACTGATTGACAAATTGCCCTACATCGAGTAAATAAGCACTGAATTGATCAGTGTTTTAGTAGTAGCCATGATAAAAAAATCATGGGCATACATACTCGAGCAGGATTTGAACCTACGGTGAAAGTTATGGTGAACCTATGGTGAAAGTTTTCGCTTTGTACCACCTGTACTTTTTGAGAAATCAACTTGTTTCTACAGGGTTTGGAATAGAAAATTGTAGTCGGCGAAACAATTGAAAATGACGTCATTTCTTTTCCCGTAATATTGGGCATGCGTGGTACGTGCGGAGAGCTGTGGATATTTTTGGATAGTTACGGATAGTTACAGATTGTTATAAATAATTATGGACAGTATTGTTTTCTGTGACGATCCCTGCTAAGTCAGTGTATTATGACAGCAAGGTTATCACATATTGGACTGTCTTACATTGTACACTGGCATGACTGGGGAAAACCGAAATTGAATTACGTACAAGTTGTGAAAAAATTCGTAATCCTTTAATTTGCTGTACAGTGATAAAAGATATATGAAATGTTGAATTTGAGGTTTGAATTTTATTTGTGCAACTCAAATATGAATAAACTTCATAAATGTAAAGAATACATAACATAATTATACCACAAATATATACAATATAGATCGATAAGTTAAACATCAGAGTAAGAAAATTATTACTCACAGTCATGGAATAGACAAACTGTGGTTACGTTGTCGTTGTGCAGCGATATTCATGACTTATTTGGTTATGTTAAGGAGATTTTTATAATAAAACAATGCTTATTAAATTTCCAGAGAAAAAAAGACATCAAGACTTCAAACACCCCTCCCACACCCAAGTACAATATATATACAAAAAATGTAATACATATTCCATGGAGCGTAAAATGGGTAAGACTATAGAGAAAATTCGTTCTCAGTTTTCAAGTTGATTTATGTCACTTCCAACTAACAAAATAATTAGAAATACAATGAAACACTCGAATACACAGATGTCAGGAAATCAGTACCACAATGCGATGAACAGAATAACATCGTAAAAGAGATACAGGTAAATTATCAACAGAGATACAAATAACTGTTACGTCACTGTTGTGAATGCATAAACAATATTGCTGGAAATGGAGGAGACTGCTAAAAAGCAGGGCTTGTAGAATGCAGTCCCCTCATACAAAAAAACCCCACATATATATAATTGCAAAAAACAGCAACAACAACAAGAATTTCCCTAAACGGTAGTAAAAAAAAAAAGAAGACAGACAGAGTAATACACACATACAATACATGCACACATACCAACGCACATTAACAAACACAAAGCGGCTCTTTTATAAGGAAAGATTGATGAGAGGATAGAAAGATAGTAAGGAAGGTAGGAAGTCCGAGGTGGAAAGGGCGGAGGAGAGGGAAATGGTGGGTCATAACCAGGGCACTGGAGGCACAGAACCACGGGCTCGCTGATAAACAAAAGAGTTGTGAGGTAACCGACGCAACAACGATTTTGAAAATCAAAAGTAAAAAAAAAAGAATTAATTATTTTTCTGCATACGAAGTCTTCAAATAATTCTTTAACTTTAAAGAAAATGTATTAAAACTTAAAGCTTCTTTTATATTATTGTCAAGAGAATTCTAGAATTTTGGTCCAGAAAATGAGAATAAAGATTTTGCAAAAACCGTCCTAGTCAAAGGCAAATGATATTGATGGGATTGACGGGTTGGATATGCATGAACAGTTTCATTCTTTAAGAACATGGAATCAATCAAAAGGGGGAGAGAATGGTTAGTGAATTTGTGCATGAATTGTCCTAATTGCAAACGATTAAGGTCAAAAATTTTCAAAATATTATTTTCGTGAAGTAAATTATTAGTATGACTTCTCCACAATTCGTGAAAAAATGATACGAAGAGCTTTTTTCTGTAATAATAATATTTCTCGGTAAATTTTCCGGCGAATTACTGAACAGCACGCATTTTGTTTTCTTTTTTTTTTTTGCAAATTTATTGACAGTTTGTTCGCTCTTATCTAATGGAGTAACTTCGTTAATTCACCGTTTAAAGTATCAATAATCGATCAGAATCAGAATCAGATAAAACACAGTATTATCATCCGCAAACAATATGAAAGAGAGGATGTTTGAAGAATTTGATGTATCATTGACATATAGAATTTTGACATGGACATAGAGAATTTTATATAGTTATCGCTGTCACACACCTTTCCCGGCCAGAAAAGTGAATGAAATGCTGTCACCCCATCCCTTACCCAAAATATTGCCTTTTCGTAAACAATATACATTCAAAGAGTGCAAGAAAAAAAAAGTTTAGAACAAAGGGTCAACCGATGTCATGAGTATATGGGTGCAACCTAAAATGACCATTTTGTGGGAGAAATGTCATAATTTGACCATGCGGTTCTGCCTCTCCACTGCTCCGACTGTGTTGTAGCATTCCTTCAGGTAAATGCGCTGCAGCTTGGCAACACGAGTTATGTGGCTTCCCACGAGTCTCTGTGTTCCCATGCCAGTGGAAAACGGAAGGACGTAATCGTCCGCAGCATCGGTAGCTGTCCTCAAATATCCGTAAGCGGACTAAAGTGTTGAGATACGTTAACTTGCGGTTACTTTCGGATACTTCCGGTGGACGTAAACGAACGCAAACGGACGGGAGGTGAAATTTCTTGCGGATGGTATGCGTCCAGGCTACGGATAGTTACGTTCAGTTACGGAAAATTACGTTTGGTTGCGGTTACTTGCGTAAGTCTGCATCCGTAGAATCCCTCTGCGAAATTTTGAACATTTCAAAATTTCGCAGGCTTGGCGCCGTCATTGTGCGTTTCTTTACGGATGAGTTACGGACAGATACGTCTACATACGTCCCTGCGGATGCCTGCGTCCACGCTGCGTCCCTCTGCGTTCACTCATTCGTATCTATCCGCGGCGGACGTAACCCATCGCAAAGCACTGTGTGACTGGGGCATAAGGATTAGAACCAACACTTGCGTTCGGGCGAAAGCTCGGTGGTTTGTGGAGATGACGCCTGTCCGGTGATCAGGAGGTCGTAGGCTCAAATCCTGCTCGAGTATGTACGCCCATGATTTTTTATCATTTCTACTGCTACCCATTCCTGTTCTTAATTCTAAGTTTAGCAGCGTAACCTTCAGCATGAGTGTTCTATTTCATTTTCGTTTTCATTTTTTTTTCAAAATGATACTTCCTTTTTCCCCCAGCCATGGGCTTTTTGAAAGTGTGACTGAAAACCATACAGACACTTCAAACGCAGTTAATGTTACTTTTGATACGATTACGCAATCATGAAAGGTGCTTTTCATGGGTTGAATATGGTGCTTTTTATGGGTTAAGTACTCTGTAAGTTTGAATATTCATAATCTGATAATCCCCTATAAGTTGAAGAGAACTACGTCAAATTTTCTTTTGTCTTGCACAAAATTAAGAAGTTACTAAGTACACTTGAATAATCCATTACCTTGACAAAGTCGTTTCTCTAAAGTAATATTCCCTTACGTTCCATTTGGTAAGTATAATTAGGTGTGTTTAACGGGTTCAAAGTGTCCAAAGGGCATACGTTAAGCACCATTTGCATCGGACATGTGTGCCCAATAACCAGCGTATTTTCCCGTTCATTTTAAGTCAAACTATGATTTATTTCATTCTCTACGAGAGGCAACTTTATATTTGGCGATAACAACGGTGGTCGCGGGAAAAATAAAAAATGTCTCGTCCTTTTGACAAACACATTGCTAGCGTGGAAGTGCCAAACAAATAAACGAACAAGAAAACAGTCTGCATGTATACATTATTAGACCTTGCATCACAGTAGTAATTTCTGTTTTTTTATTAATAGGAGCTCAAGAAACAGGCGATATCCGTCTCGTTGATGGTTCGGGACCTCACGAAGGACGCGTGGAAATTTTCTACGACTCTCAGTGGGGGACTGTGTGTGACGATTACTGGGATATAGCGGATGCATCGGTTGTATGTAGACAGCTCGGCTATGCTAGAGCCATCGACTACTTTCGAATAGCGTACTTTGGTAGAGGATCACCTAATCAACCTATCTACCTAGATGACGTACACTGCAGCGGAAACGAAACTAAGTTAACGGACTGCCATCACAGTGGTTGGGGAATTGAAAACTGCGTACATAACGAGGATGCGGGAGTGAGATGCGATATAGTTCACAACGAAGGTAAGATTCTAACGAGACCATCACACTCGGAATCGTTTATTGCTTGGGCAATGAATCATTTAAAGACGTGTAAAAAATAATAACAAATGTAAAACGTAATTCACTGGTTCCGAAAGATTGATGTTATTGTTTTTTCTTTTCCTTTCTTTTTATCTTTTACATTTTCTTCATTAATTTGTAACGACATATTAACATGAATTCTTAAATTTAGGGAGTATTTTTTTTTCTGCCAGGGCTAAGTAATGTTTAACATTAATTCTACTATGATTCAAATTCAATGGAAGTTTTCTTTTTCGAACCTTCAAGTCTCAGAGCCGTTTGTGAGGTTCCATCTTTTTACTGTAATCTACATTGTTTCCATAGGGTAAAATAATAATTTCTCTCCATTTTTCTGCTCATGTTTTATAATTTTCTTCACTTGCAGAATTTCCGACGTCCTCTAAATTTTCTTTTTTTCCCCCGATTTTTACATTGCCAGCGCATATTTTTAGACATGAAGGTGCCCTATTTGGCTTGTGCCGAAAGGGTGGGTTGGGTGGTGGCGCGTCGCGTTAATGGGAACACCACCCTTCGTCCAAAGCCCCCCCCCCCCCCCCTCCCCCGGTTTTGCCGAAAGGGTGCGTTGGTACTTTTTCTCATGTAATATTAAAAGACGAGTTTTTAATTTATATTTAACCTTCAAACAACCATTTCAAAGATGCTATCGTCCGGATCGGTTTACACTCTATTACAACTTGGTCTACAGCCAGTTGGTCTAATAGACTGTTTAATATCAGTTGGTCTAATATATACCAGTTGGTCTATCATCATTTCGTCCAATTACTGTTTGGTCTAATTGCTATTTGTTGTTTAATATCAGTTGGTTAAATATGAATTCAAAACTCGTCTTTTAACCCTATAAAGCCCAAGGGGGGGGGGGGCACATTGTGCCCCCTACCAGATTTTCATTCACCACTCCTTCGCCCTTAATCCAGTCTTAATCAAATTTTTTTCCCCCTTCCACAGGGTGTTTTATTCATACACATATTCAGAAAGTCACATTTACAAATAATTTTTTTTTTTTAAATACAAAACAGAATAATAATTTGGTTATCGACAAACAGTGGCCTACTGCACTTGTACATATAATAACAAAATTTCTTTAACTTTTTTTACAACATATAACTTATATCATTCTTTTATTTTATTGGCAGAAATAACCATGAAAACACTATGAATATCATGTAATTTTAATATTCAAAAGCACTTAAAGGGGAAGGCTAGTAACTGATCAGTGGGAATCAGTGGAAATGCTGGGAGATGATTGTGGCAATCCTTATGGGATTCATTTAAGAGTTCATTGTATATCTATTGTTGTGTGAAAATGATTTGCTTCAGAATGGTCTCATATTCAAGTAATGTGCAGTTTAATGCTTCCAGGTTAGCGTCCCTGGTCAGTTACGGAGCATTAATCTGCACATTACTTGAATATGAGACCGTTCTGAAGCAAATCATTTTCACACAACAATAGATATACAATGAACTCTTGAATGAATCCCATAAGGATTGCCACAATCATCTCCCAGCATTTCCACTGATTCCCACTGATCAGTTACTAGCCTTCCCCTTTAATAAATAAAGCCCATTTTTTCACAAAATTTTTTTCTCTACTATTCATTTGACTTATACATTTTTCCATCTCAAAATAACATTTTATCTCAGATATTATATGTTCGAATGACGGAACGGTCTTTTTTAATTTCGGTGAAAAAATTTTCTCTTCTTATAACAATCATCATACAGTTTAATGCACTGTTGTTGAGACCATAGAATCCGAATAACTTGTGTTGGTTTGTAAATACAATTTGTTTATCTATCTTCAAAAGTAACCATCGCTCAAACTTATTCCATATATTATTTGAATAAGGACATGAACAGAATATATGCATTATGGTTTCCTCACTGTCATTACAAAACGTACACTTTTTATCTGTTACAAAACCAAATTTTAAAAGAGCGTCTTTCATATATAATATTCTATTGAGAATCTTAAATTGAAACCACCTCATATTAATATCAATAGTTGATTCAAAAGGAATTAAACAGTATAAAGACCATGTTTCATCATCAAGATCCAACATACTACTCCACTTAACAAAACTGTTACAATGTTTTGACGTGTGTCTTAACAACGTTTGATAAATATCAGAACAACCTTTCTTATGTTTCAGTATTACATTTAAACCATGAGGAATAAAAGGGTCTGCTATTTTCGACATGCAGTTTTTTTCAAATGATTGGATAGAATTACACAGTCCACCGTGCTGACGAAAGTTAGTTTGTATACCAAACTTCCTCTGAAATTCAAAATATGAAAGAAATTTTCCATCATTATCTAACAAGTCATTTATAAAACGTACACCTTTTTCACACCAAGACTTAAAATATACAGTGTTATTATTCATTTTAATCAAAGGATTATTCCAAAGAGGCTGGCTTGCCCAATTATCATTTGTATTAATTTGTAGAAATTCTGAAAAAGCCAGAAGTACCTCTTTCCAAAAATCATTAGACATTACATTGGCAAGTTTTTTGTAGTACAGTGACCCCATAAATAAATGAAACGATACTGGTTGGGGCAAAAAAGAACGGAACATGTGGAACGTATAATTTTCAGTCTGCGGATCACAAATAAACCTTCTGATCCAGGATATTTTAAGAGATTTAGCATGCATGAAAACATCAATCATTTTAGTACCACCATGACAATATAGCTGGCACATTTGATTTCTATTTATTTTATCGGGTTTATTTTCCCATATGAACGAATAAAAACAATGATTTATATCTGTCAATGTTTTAAAATTTGGTTCAGGAAGTGATAACAACAAATAATTTAATTTTGACATCAATAATGATTTAACTACAGTAATTCTTCCTAAAACAGTAAGTGATCGTTTAGACCAAGAGGTCATTGTGTTTGTAATATCTTTCATTTTTTCACAATAATTTTGTTCAACCATTTCATATAATTTAACTGAAAATTCTATTCCCAGGTACCTAAAGTACCTACCCTGAAAAATCCAGTCAAAATTACAATCTTCCAATAATTTAATTCTACAATTCCGATTCTTTCCTATCCATATTATTTTAGTCTTTCTGGGGTTAATTCTTAAATTCGATATGTTAGCAAAAGTATCAAAAATCTCAAGAGCATCTTTTAGATCCTGATCTGATCCGTTAAGTGTTAAAAGTGTATCATCTGCGTATTGTAATACTTTAAAATTTTTTTCATTAATTTGCAACCCAACCACAGAATTCGTGTGCCTAATCATAATTCCAAGAATTTCACTGACCAACAGAAAAAGGTAGGGTGACAAAGGATCTCCTTGTCGACAGCCCTGTTCTATTTTGAATCTATCTGTAAAATAACCGTTCACTAAAACACTGGAAGTAGCATTGTTGTAAAACAACTGAACCCATTTTTTTCATAGATTGGCCAAAGTTAAAAAAATCTAAAACTTTAAAAAGAAACTTATGAGACACAGAATCAAAAGCCTTTTCGAAGTCAATTAAAAGTAACAAACCTGGTATATCATGTAACTCTGTATATAAAAGTATATCATACAGTAAACGAATATTTTCACCAATGTATCGACCTTCCAAAAATCCGGTTTGATTTCCATGTATCAAATATGATAAAAATTTCTTAAATCTGTTTGCTATACAACCAGATGCCAGTTTATATATTACATTCAATAAAGAAATTGGACGCCAATTCTTCAGAAACTGTCGGGGTTGATTTACTTTTGGAATTAATGTGATTACTCCCATTTTTTGTGCTGCCGACTTTTGTCCTGAAAAATAAGCATAATTTAAGGAATTTAACAAAAAAGATTTTATTTCCTTCCAAAAAACACGATAAAACTCCACGGTAAAAGCGTCTAATCCGGGAGATTTGTTACATTTCATATTTTTTAACACAGAGTATACCTCTTCTTCATTTAAGGGACCTTCTAATGATAACGACATTTGTTGTGATAATTTTGGTATGTCAGAAGATGACAATAATAAGTCTAAATCTACATCTGTGGTTTCTTTTTCTTCATACAAACAGGAATAAAACTTAAACACTTCTTTCTGTATATCGCACTGATTCATAATAATATCATTTTCACAAAAAAGCTGACGAATTTGTCTATTAACATTATTTTGTTTTTCCAAGGTTAAGAAATACTTTGAGGGCTTCTCTCCTAATTCCATCCACTTAATCCTGCTTCTCATTGCGATTCTTTCACTTTCTTTTTAGCGTAATATTTCAAATTCTTCTTTCTGTTTATTTATTTCATCTAATATTTCACTTTTATCATTACACAATAATAATTTTTCTTCTAAATCTTCTATATTTTTCTCCAATTCCTTTTCTTTATCAATATTTTGCTTTTTAATATAAGAAGCGTAAGAAATAGGTTCCCCACGTATTATCAGCATTAAAGTTTCAAAAAATAACTGATCATTAACAGTCAGCTGACATTCACCAATTACGTTGTCATTGTGATCAAACTGGACACTTCTCTTTGCATAAAATATAATTTATAATTTGTTTAATTTTCTGAACATATATTTCATCTTTCAATAAAATATTATTAAATATCCAAAACCCTGGTCCCCGTTTAAACTCATTAAGATTTAAACTAAGAGAAACTTTAGCATGGTCAGTACGGTAACCTGAAGAAATATCAGTGTTACTAACTAAAGAGAGCAATTCGGAGGATATTAAAAAGAAGTCTAATCTACTTTGCTTAAAGGGATTTTGTTGCCGCCACGTATAACATCTCTCATCCGGATTACATATTCTCCATGGATCACATAAACTTAAATCATTTTTCATTGTGTCTAATTGTTTTTTGGCCCTAGGGTTATTTACATGTACATAATTATATGTATCGAGGGTTGTATCCTGAACTAAGTTCCAATCACCACAAAGGATAGTATGTGGGTTTTCGAATTCTAATATAATCTTTTGAAGGTCAACAAAAAAAATCAGGTTTATCAGTATTCGGACCATATAAAGATACAAATGTCAGATTATATTCATATAATTTCAAATCTAATATCACAAAGTTTCCTGTTTTATCTATCTGAACTCTATTAACTTTTACTGGGATTGTGTCTTTAAATAATATGGCGACACCTCTTGAATTTGAGGTATTACATGAAAGAAAACATTCACCTTTCCATTCCTTACGGATTTCTGCCTCAGTGCTCGGTATAAAATGAGTGTCTTGAATACAACAAACATCATACTTTTTTGACTTCAGATACGACAAAACATCTTGCCTTTTTTGGCTATTCGCTAGGCCACGACAATTCATCGAAATAAATGTTACATTATCCTGCATTAGGTAAATATACTTTCAGAAAACGTGCAAAAGGACAACCTGTGGAAGTAGTTTTCAAATGAATAACACACAATAGACTACAAAAGACAAATAGCAAAACACACACGGGAGAGGGCGTGCTAACCAAAACTCGGTTGCTTACCCGAAGAGTCTCAAGCGACCCCTCAACAACAATTAAAAATAAAATAAACCCAAAACCCAAAAAGAAGCTCCATGGGAACACCTACCCCCAGAGTACTTAGAAAAATGTTTGCAAACCAAGATGCCACGAAATGGTGGCACCTCTGCGTGAAACAATTAAAATTAGCATGTACACACTGCTTTCAAATACTAGTACACCCCTGTAGCCCGCGTATGCCTCGTAAAAACGTATTCGTGTCTGTCATGCATCTCGGGTCGAGGGAACCCTGAAAATACTTCAAACAAAACTACCATATGTGACTGTGCACCTCAAAACGAACATAAAGTCGCACACACTGATTTTGCGTGAGGACTGAAAATAAGTGAAATGGGTCAACCTAGCCGAACTTGACTTTTTCATATTTTCTGAAAGAGCGGGTCTTCTTTTACATTATGCTAAAATTTGATATCATAAAACGGGCAGGAAAGTGTGTTTTTTAGCAGTTTATCTCGAACATTTTTGGTAGAATAGTGTGATTAGGTGTGTCTTTAGAATCCCTTTTTTCATTTCTGAAAAACCTTGTCCACACTCTTCAGTTTCAACTCTAATAACTTTTGAAAGGATAGTGCTACTGCTTTGAAAGTTGGCACTAATTATGGACAGTATGTGTTACTGAGGCATATTTAATTTCAGTTTAATCTGATAATCCCTTCATTGTTGTTACTCTGGTGGTTTACTTCCTGTTTTTTGTCCCATTCATCGCACAGCCAGCATGGTTTGGTAAAGATTAAGCGCTTGAATAGACATTGTACTTTAGAGCCTCTTTTCTCAGTTCACACTTTTCCTGAGTTTGTGCTTTCTTTGCAATATTTAGATAGGTTAGGAGAGTCCATTTGATTTGAGTTATACATCATTTTAAAGCTTAAAGTCTGCTCTTTCAGAATATGGTCTTAACTAAAAATTCATGTCTGGCGACTTTTTGTTTGTTTTGAGGTGCAAGGTCGCATATAATGTCATAAACATGTATTATGCATACATGTATGTATAGACATATAATATAATATAATATAATAAGTTTTAATCAAATTTGGTGACTTTTCCAAAAATCTTATTCCGAACATTTTGATATATAATTTAGCTATATTTGATATTGCTGGTTGCCATGGCAACAATAAAAGTGACAACCATGTCAGTCAGATTTTGCATATTTTTCTGTTCCAATTCCAATTAACCATATTATAATGTATAAAATGGGCGTTTCTTGGCTGAAATCTGCCGAAGGAGCAAAATGTGAAGTAATTATGGCCCTGAAATGTTTTTTCTATTATTTCCTTTGTTTTTCTGTGACAATGCCATAAAACAGTAGATATAATAGAGATACTTGAAAAATAACAGTATTTTCCAAAGATTGCCATTCTATTTTGTGTCATTTTGATTCCTCCACCCAAGTTATACCTCTCTTTATCACATTATCAATCTGCAAACTTAAAATTCCGATATTATTGGAATATGAAATATGATAACTATGCATGTACCTATCCCTAACAATACATCACAGGTCTCATAATGTATTTCTTTATTTTGTTATGAATAGCGCCCCCATGTGGTGACTTTAAGAAATTTCAACGATAACAAATATTGAGCTTTGACTTGCAGATCATTTGTGGTAAATATGAGAAATATTGGTCTATGATAAGACATACTGGGGATAAAGAAATTATACAGAAAAATCATGTTTTTAGCATATTTCCTATGTATTTCTTTATATTTTGGTAAATAGCGCCCTCTATGTGTCACCATGAAAAAAAAATCACGTATGCGGTCATGTAGACTATGAGTTGCTCTACCCATGTGCCAAATGTGACGATGAAACATCAAACAATAACATCAAAATAGCTTGGGCTTTATAGGGTTACATGAGAAAAAGAGAAAAAGTACCAACGCACCCTTTCGGCAAAACCGGGAGGCTTTGGACGAAGGGTGGGGTTCCAATCAACGCGACGCGATCCAACGCTCCCAACGCACCCTTTCGGCAAAACCGGGGGGCTTTGGACGAAGGGTGGTGTTCCCATTAACGCCACGCGCCACCACCCAACCCACCCTTTCGGCACAAGCCTTTCTAGTTATCCCCGAACTGTGTGTTTGGTTATGACTTTGTAGACAACACAAATTTTAACCTGAACTATATATCTAGTTTTATCTCTAAACATTGTAATTGCTCTGCGTATTGGCAGTACTAGAAATAGCAATAATAGAGGAATGCATTAAATGCCAATTGCCTTGAGTTTAATTCAAAATCCGAATTTTCGGGGGCCTCCTCCTTCGTCAGGTATGACAGTGCTAATGAATTTTCACAGTGATATTACTGTTATAGCAGTTATAACAGTCTACAAACCTCATTATTTCTATTCATACTGATTAACTTGATTAAGGAAATTTACATCTCATTACCTCAAGCCGAACGCACATGACATTGCGTCTTTCATAGAATTATGCGTTCATATCTTACAGCTATACCGTTTACTCTGCGGGAAAAAAAAGCAAGTTACAAAGCTGCTTGTGCTACTTGTATTTGATATCATTTTCGTAGAACCAATGCATATGATTTACTCTTTTCTAGTGTTGTGCAGCTACAGAGGACTTTATGGGAGTACCTTTTATCCTAAAGTTCAAGGGGCATATGGGTGGCTCAGAGAAGAATCTGTATAGAACAACAGACATTTATGTTCAAACGGATGCACAGATGGAGAAGATTTATTCACTTTCATTTTCTTGACTACTTTTGATCAGGAGCAGACAATGGAAGAAAAGAAACCTAAATGCCCGTGGCAATGATGGCAAATTTTAAAGAAACGGTTCTTTTTTGCTTATGGCATTGTGATGTTCTGAACTCCTTCCAAGACGTACATTTGAATGCATGTACATTAGAATATAACACTATTTGGATATCAAAAGCTATTATAAATATTAAGATATAATGCAATTCAATCTTGTATCATCTCCTGCAAGGTGACATAAGATTGGCTGACGGTCCGACGTCTAGAGACGGTCGACTTGAAATCTACCACAACAACGAATGGGGCACTGTGTGCAGTACAACCTGGGGTCCCGAGGAAGCAGAGGTAACCTGTCGTCAACTAGGGAATGATGGAGTGAACAATGTATACTACTCTCCCACACCTGGTAATGGACCTATCCACCTGACCCACGTGGGCTGTAATGGGAATGAGACTGGACTCGTTAACTGTAACATTACATACAGCGATGATGGAAACATCTCATGTACACACAGCGAAGACGTGGGAGTGGATTGTTACACTTTACAAAGAGATCCCTCAGGTAAATTCGATTTTAGAATGTACACCAGAAATTGTCTCAATTCCTTAAAGATAGATATTTTCTGACATGAAATGACAGTTCATAATGAGGTCCGACAAGCAAGGTACAAATTCGCATTATAGGAGAATGAGCATCATACATACACACTTTAAGGTCATGTTGCTCCGTAAAACCATGCGAATACGTCTTTTTCGTTTCAAAAAAAGTTTTACCCCTTCATAATTTCTCGGGTGTATTCAAATACGAAATCTTAACAAAACAAATGAAACGCATTGTCTGCAATGTGAATTACCGTTTAATACCAAAAATAGGTATAGAATGCTGGTTTACGAGATATTGGGGTCGGCTGTTCCAAATCGTGGAAACAACTTTTGTTACCAAGCAAAGAAAGCCTGTTCGTAGACGAATGACATATATTAGTGTGTCACATTTCGTATGTAATCAGCAATTTACTACAATTTCTTTTTTCATATCAAGTGGAGTTTACTTAAATTCCGTCACCACCAAAGTTACTGCTTACCACGGAAAGCGAATGTCTATGAGGTAATGTTCAAATTTGATGCACATTACGACCATGGTAGACTTGATCATATCTGCTAACCTCGTCTGTTGGTATCTTCCGCATTTTCACTTATAAAAAAAAAAATATGTGGAGAGGCTATATAAGATGTACGTTTATATGTATATATGATATGTATATATGATTAAATATATATATATATATTTATATATTTATATAATATGTATATATGATTAAATATATATATAAATATGTACAGCGTGTCCCAGAAAAAACGAAACCGGGTTTCCATGCAACTTTTTACTGTCGAAATCCTACATTTTCTTTATGAGATATACATAAATGAAAAGATAAACTTTTCTTCTTTCATTTGATGTACAACTTAATGTTCATTGTTCATGCATGACTGAGTTAGAACAATGAACAGTGGGGCTAGCAAATTTTCATTTGCACGCGCAAATTATGACTTTAAGTGAATTTTTCAGACTTTTAACGTTACGATTTTGAAAAACAAAGTTCATTAGCCAAATATTCATATTTTCTTCTTTCATATGAGACCTAACGCGTCAAATATGAAAAACGCATGCTTGAGAAAAATTTCCATGATAACATGCTTTATTTCTACCGATTCTATATACTGATAGTCGAAAAACAAGCATTCAGCTCTCCCGACTTAGCATTAGACAATGGGCTCGTCTGCACCATTGAATTCACACAAAACAACCGCAGTGCTACAGTGAATGTTGTTCGGGGGGGGGGGGGGGTATTTACAGAGAATGCTGTATGAGACGGAAAGCCCTTTGTTGTCATTTATTATAAAATAAGCTATGAGACATAACCAAAATTATTGAAGACTAATATCGTGAGTATGCTCAGGCTTCACGCAGTCCAATGGCTATGGCAAACAACATTACAACAATGATACACATTTTGA
Organism: Diadema setosum; assembly: GCF_964275005.1. Classification (NCBI taxonomy): domain Eukaryota; kingdom Metazoa; phylum Echinodermata; class Echinoidea; order Diadematoida; family Diadematidae; genus Diadema; species Diadema setosum. Next base: position 7,680,548 of record NC_092691.1, on the reverse strand, counting down.
TGATTTAGTATTTAAAACTTATTTCCCTGTTTTCATTCCTCTCTACATTTCTCTCACGCGTGGTTAGTCCTTCATCACTGACAGGATTTTGAAGTTTTTGAAAGGGGAGGTGAAGTACAAAGAGAGGGTACATCACTTTATTTATCACTGAACTTGCGCTTCTAACATTTCAAAGGTGCAAGTGCAGGGCAGAAAGTCGTCTTTTTTTTTCGGGAGGGGGGGGGGGGGGGCTCGGAAGGTTTTTTTCGGTCCGTTTCTCCCACCCCACCTTCCCAATCATTCCGCTGATGAACACCAACACCCTTTGCTCTGTAGTTAGCTGCATGGTCAGGCAAGCTCATGATCATGTGCTAATTTAAGACCTTATTCAAAACTGAACAGTCAGTAACAATCTCTTTTACCCCCTCCCTTCATGTTTATGTAAATTCATTGAAGCATGAAGGCCATTGTTATCTGCCAAGTTGGGCATATCGGGAAAGCTAACTGGCTCCTTATTTATTATCTATCCATCTGGGTAAGATGGAAGCATATTTTCAAATTCAGTTTTCTAGAGCAGGCGTTGACCATTTTTGACGCATGGGATATCATATGAAAAGAAAAAAATGGATAATAAGGCTATGATTTTATTTCATTTTTTTTGCAAAAGATTGCTGAAAAAGTCTGAAAAACTCATTCAAAGTCGACATTTGCTCGTGCAAATGAAAATTTAGTAGCACTACTGTCTATTGTTCTAACTCGGTCAGCACGAATTTTGAACAATGAGTTGTGCATCAAATGAAAGAAGAGAAGTGTATCTTTCAATCCATGTACAACTCATAAAGCAAATTTGTAATTATGATCGCAAAGAATTGCAATGAAACTCGGTTTCGTTTTTTCTGGGACACGCTGTATATATAATACATCATTATATAATTATATATGTATATAATATTATATAATAACACAAACATGTTGATTTCTTTTGAGGATCACTAATGTCCGATGGATAATGCCGATTAAAACTTTGACGGATTCATATTTTGCAGCAATGGAAGGGGACATTCGCCTTTCCTGGGACTCAACACCAGAGAGATATGGTTACTTGGAGATATACCACGGTAACTCTTGGGGCACCGTATGTATACAAGGGTGGGGCCTATACGACTCGCAAGTTGCTTGCCGGCAACTCGGTTTCTTGACTTCAGGAATATCTTACAATAGCAGATCGAATCCAGGAATCGCTGGGCCTGTCTATCTCTCTGAAGTTAGCTGTACCGGGAGCGAGGTTGCACTTTCCCACTGCCCCCACGGTGGTTGGGGGAACAACAGCTGCCGGCACACGGCTGATACATGGCTATCATGTTCATACGACTACAATGGTACGTGTCTATACCGTATACGAATTTCTAAATGTTGCCTTTGAAATGGAAATCAATTGGTGGCGTCGAGATCAAACAAATACAACGATACAAATTACGAATGAATATCGGACAAGAAAAAAGCGGAATATCCCTTTTACGATTTCCCACTTTTTCCACAACAAGAACGAGACGTTGCTTATTGAAGAAAATTAAATGACATTTCGCAGGCATGGTACTGAAAGTCGCCCAATTTCTTGCACATTAACTTTCTTTCCTCTTTGTGACACCTCTCTTATTTTTATTCTATTTTCTTCAAAGATGTTTTCTAAATGTTATTGGTCAAATGCATGAATTACCAAAAAGCTCCCCCAAACTCTCACATTTTCTTTCTCTTCAGATATTAAGAGGTTAAATTGACATTTTAGTGTACACACGTGTATATCTGGTCCCCTGTTGTTCTCTCCTAGAAACGCATAGAGACTGGCGCGAAATGCGAAAATAAATGTGCGTGATCAAATTGCCGTTGTCTTTTCTCAAGTGACTTCCTGAAGAAGAGTTCATAATCTCCTTATCGAATAGTTCTATATTTGTTATGATTTTGCAATGAAGAGCTTTTTTTTGGGGGGGGGGGGTGGGGGGAGGGGGAGGGAGTGGGGGTGTTTGGGGAAGGTGGTTACAGTTGCATAGTTGTTTCATATACATATGAAAACTTTCACTATTTCAAATGTGCTATATTCACATGTGATGGTGGAAGTGAGGAAAACCTATACGATTTTTCATTCATTACACACATTCATTAATTCTTTCATTTTTTCACTTAAAACATTTAACGTGAATATAAAAAAAAAAAACCGTAAAAGTAATATCATGTTTCATGTAACATAGTACTACGTAGAAAGGCGTCCTTATTCAATCAAGGGTGTAAACATGCTGCTTAAAAGTGAACTTGTATATTCAAAATATGCAGTACCCTCGCTACAAAAACGGTACATTGCCACAAAACTTATAACATAAGTAAAAATGAAGCGAGCATCCCATGTGCAATAGTACACTTGTCATTATATCAGTGTAAGCACGCACACGCACATGCATACACACAATACTCACTCACAGTGGCGCCGAACAAGATTAAAACAACAAAAGAAAGTAGAAGTTTGTGGTCACCCAATAAAGGGAACAGTGAAAAAGGTGGAATAAGAAGCAAATAGAGGGAGAGAAAGAGAAAGGGGAGGGGATTCAAGTGAGAGAAAGCAGGGCAGTTTATTGTCCATGCAGGGATTACACCATAATAGGCCAAATAATAGTCATATTAGGCGGAAAAATCTGCGAATCCACATGGATTTTTAACGAATTGATCCTATAGGGATTTTGTAGATTTAGTACCTTTTGGAGCAAACACGGTGATGTACAACATGTAAGTGTTGTTTTGGTAATTGGTTTCTGTGATTTTGTGTATATTTTCTTGGGATAATGTCCACGCAATGGCATTCCTAGATCTCTCCAAAGAATTTATATTCATAGAAACTCACAGCTTATCTAGAAAACTGCACAGCTACACAGGACTTTTTTTATCCAGGTTTTTTTTTTTTTTTTTTTTTTTTTTTTTTTTTGATCCAGCTGGATTTGGCACCTTTAAGAATAAAACTTAAGTTTAATTGCTGGATCTCGCCTTTTCTAAAATACTGACTAATTTCAATTCTTTGAAGAACTACTTAAAATGAATAATATAGAAAAGTAGCTTTGAAGATATATGCATTTATCGTCATTTGGAAAGGAACTTCATGATATACATACTATATATGACCCTGTATCACAAAACCAACAAAAAGTCGTTAGACAAGCGTTCTTAGATAAGGGCAAATTCCGAAAGAGGAGATTTTAAGCTTGGAAAAGAGGCTCTGAAGGATAGAGTCTATTCAAGCGTTTGACCTTTACCAAGCAGAGCGTGTTGTGCAATGATTTGGAAAAAAAAAACAGGATGTAAAACACCATAGCAACAAAATGAAAGGATTAGAAGATCAAGCTGAAAGTATGCTTTGATAACATGAAGAGTTTGTTTGCAAAAACCGATAAGTCCATTTTTGAAGATTTTGAAGTACGGTCTCTGTAATAAAGTACAAAATAATACCTTTTAAATGATATATTGGTCACTACATATAAAGGTACATTTTTAAAGTTATGGTGAAAAGAAGCAAACAATTTCTTATTATTCTCTTTATTTTTCTTGACCTTTAATCGCAAATATATCCATTTGGCAAATATGGACTTATCTGTTTTTGCAAACAAACTCTTCACATATTCTGTACATGACTAATACCATTTTCAAACTAGTACCATCATCTTTCCAAAAGGTATTAGAGCTGAAACTGTAGAGTGTGTAAAGGATTAAAAAAAAATAAAAGGGGTATCTAAGACATATCAATTACCCTTATCTTCAGAAGCTGTTTTAAACAAACTGCTAAAACACAATTTTCCATTCGCATTATGATTCCGAACCTATTATGTACAGGAAGATTTACTCTCTCAGAAAATATGAAAAGCTCAAGATTGCCCAGGTTCATCTGTTTTGATTCCTCATGTAAAATTAGGATGTGCGACTTTTTGTTGGTTTTGTGATGCATGGTCGCATACAAATTATATGCACTATGACTGAGCCTAATATCACTGTTCGATGCTTAAACAACTTTAAATTCGATTACATTCTTATATTATTTGGCCGATGATAAGGATATTGTTTTTTTTTTTCAGTTTTACACAGGAAACCTGGCCAGAGTTACTTGTAGTTTTTTTTTTTTAATTACGTGATGAACTGTGAATACAACAAAACTAATATGGGTGGTTTATTTCCTTGTCTTGAGGGTACATTTTACAAAATCCTCCAAATCAGTCATTTATAATCACCGGATGAAATAAAAGTATGAAACTGAGGAGAGCCAATCTCCTCCAAAATCACAGTAATCCTGACATGAATAAATATTATAAACTGCAATCTTCCTAATCAGTACAACTTAATCGATCTTCAAAATCTTCCTAATCCATACAAATTTATCGATCACTCCAATCAATCATTTAAAAAAATCCAGCCGTTGTAATAATGCCTTTTCGGGGTAATGATGATGTTATTTTTCCACGTTTTCAATGGTTTTTGCCACATAGAAAATAAAGGAGATAATTGTTAGTTGTTCTCTAATTGCAAGATCCTCTTAATACGTTGAAAGACAAAAGTTAAAATGGTCGTGTTATATGTCGGTGTCATTTCCGTGTGTTTTTTATGCCAACAATGTCAAAAATTCAGCTGAAGATGGGGACGCCCGAATTGTTGACGGTGAAAGTGCTTGGGCTGGCAGACTTCAGGTATTCCACGACCAGAGGTGGGGCACGATTTGTAATGACAGCTGGTCCTACGAGAATGCACTGGTTGCCTGTCATCAGCTCGGCTACCAAGGTGTCGTGACACCATACCGTGACTTTGGACCAGGATATGGTCCAATCCACCCTGGTGACGTATAGTGTGCACGGGAAACGAACATACCTTGACGGACTGCTCGCACAGTGAATTGGGTGCCAGTGGCTGCACATCCCACGAACAGGATGTTGGTGTTCACTGTACTGAGGAGAGGTTAGAAGGTGAGCGATGCCAGTATATGTGTAAGTCAGTATTATATAATAGGGAGGAACTGCTGAAGGGTGGATGGGACTGGTCCTGAAGCTTGCCTCTTCCCCTTAAACGAAAGTTTGAAAATTATAATTTTTTTTATTGTTATATGTACGAATGAACCCTATGTCCAACGGACTCTCTGCAATTCTCTCAAAACATGGATTATTCTATCTAAAGCATTGTTATTCTGGACACGTCATCAGTCATATCCATACTATAGTCATATACTTATATCCCTACTTATACCCCTACTGCACGTTCTACTTATATCCCTTCTTAAAACACCTACAACCCACATTAAGAGGAATTGTTTTACGAATGCTTGAACAGAGCATCGCTTCAAGACTAACATAGACGAGATTTGGGGACTTTGTTTCTAAAGTCAAGCTAGTTCGATGCCACAATCAGTGCTGAGAAGATGTTGACTACCTAAAAAGACATATATTTTCTGTACCAAAATTGGGAGCCTTCATTCTTTATTGCTCTTTCATTTTCTCAAACATCTGTTGAGTGCAGGTGAAGAAGGTGATCTACGTCTTGTTGACGGCTCTACGTCCGGCCGGGGACGAGTCGAAATCTTTCACGACTTCGAGTGGGGTACTATCTGCAATGACAGCTGGTCGCGAAATGAAGCTGTTGTGGCCTGTCGTCAACTCGGGTATGATTCGGTTGTCAATTCAAACGAATACTTCGGAGCTGGTGAAGGACCGATCCACCTGGATGAGGTTTATTGCACAGGATATGAATTGCGATTGGAAGACTGCAGTCATAATGGTTGGGGTACACACGACTGTGCTCATTACAAAGACGTTGGGATCCACTGTTCGTACGGTGATATAATCACCGGTAAGAATATCTTTGGAATTCTTTTCGCCAGCAAAAAAAAAAAAAAAAAAGAAAAGAAAAAAAAAGAGAGAGAAATACACGTTTCGAAATGTTAATCATCTAGACCAGAAATCGTAAGGTACTTATACACATTAACGGAATTTGTATCCCTAATCAAATATTCTCTGCAATGTTAGTAGTTACTGGTCTGGATATGTATTTTGATTGTCAGTTGCCGTTCTCTAATATCTATAGGATATCTAAAAAAAAATTTAAATACTTTTCTTACATCTTAAGCTTGTTTCTTCACCGTCATGGAAGGAAAAGCGCTCTCTTTTTAATTGATTCATGATTGTACTTTTCATGCCATTGCAGCTTCTACACCTGAGACCCATGCTGGGTTAATGGGATGGGCGATTGTACTTATAGTAATTGCAGCCGTGGCTGTGGTGGTCTTTGTCATCATATGCTTATGTTCAACAACGAAAGAGCCACGGACTATCGCCACCTCAGGAATTCCAATCAGCGGTCAAACCATGCCCACTGGGCATACTAACTCTGTGGCCTTAGGACAGAATGGCATCATGTATTACAACCCAAACGACATCATCCCAGAGAGTGATGGGGCCCCGCCGCCTACTTACTCTGACGTCATGGCAAATTCACCCATTGCCTACAACACGTACAAGCAATCTACGGACATGGGCGATCCTCGTGGATGTACACCAATACAAGCAGGAGGAGCACATATGTCTTCTGTAGATATCGAGGCAGTGAATAACAGTTAATCTATTTCATTATTCATAGATATTCCGTGTATGCTTTAGAACAATAAAGGATAGAAGAACGACAGCGGGCGAACAATCAAAGAGTGCCCCTAGGTTTGATACTGGTCGTTTATACGTCATCGCTACGAAAATCTTTCGAGGTCTATATCTTTTTTTTTTCAACATTCTAGCAGTTGTAAATAATATTCTCATTTTTCCTAGTATCAGCATCATCGTCCAGTTTACGGAGTGTAATACCAGTTTTGATCAGATATAGTTGTCAAGAATCACTGTGTCACCCTATGCAACCTTAAGAATGTAATTATTAACGTTTTATGAAAAAAAAAAATCAGTACACTTGATAGTTTACATGTAGTGCAGTTTATGTTGCAAACACTGGTGGTCAGCTATAACGGTAATCGTTTTCTCGGGATTGCTTTCGTCAAATAATCAGATGCTCTCTGAGGACTACTCTCACTTCATAAAATGTCATAAGGAGAAATGTTTATCATTGTGAATAATAACGGATTAAAATTGACACGTTAACATGTAAATGCTTACTTGTAGGCACATTTTAGATGTATACATATCCGTGTTTATGATTTGTTTGTCTACCTCTCTGTGTATATCACTTGCACTCGAACGTTTTTAGATATTCAAGATTTTTGTGGCCATTTTGAAGGCCACCTTGGATATCTCAAAACCCTCAAGGATGGCAGAGTTGCATCAACCAGATTCGAATTCCGCTACCTCGAAATAGGGTAAAATTATGCCTTTTTTTAGTTCACTCACTTTTATTTGGAAATACTAAATTAGAATTGAACTTTTTGGCGTCCATTTTGGATAAATCGAAACTGTCAGTGATGCAAGAGTTGCATCACGTAGATGTGGATTCAGCACCCTCAGAGTAGGTTAGAATCATCGGGGCATTTCAATACTTCACCACTGTTAAAGAAATATATGGAAATTTTTATTTTTGGATATATTATATCGAATATCTCAAAATCGATAAGTAAGCGTCATCTAGATTCAGATTCAGGGCTCTGAAAGATGAAAACGTTCGTTCTTATTTCCAATTTTATACCATGTAAATAAGAACTTCTAAGAATGTTTGCGGCTATTTTGAATACTTCAAAATCACGCAGATTCGTATTCAGCACACTCGAATTAGAGTTAAACCATCTTTAAACATTGGGCGGACGGTAGAACAAGGTTCAGCCTCAGGCACCCAGGCTTGATAGGCCTACTTTAAAAATGTTTCCGTTTACAATAAATTATGTTTTTTTAATTATCATCATGTACATCAGTTAACAATTGTTCTAATTGTGCACAGATAAATGTTGAACATAATAATTGCAGTGTCATTCGATTGATCCAAGTCTTAAAGCTTTCAGTATATCAGCCTTATCCACCCTCGTGTTAGGTTCTTTTTGGTCCTTGCAAAGTATCTATTCTTTCTCTTACTATGTTCATTTGTATATAAATTTTGTATTACACTTTGACTTTTACTTTTAACATATTGTTAAACAATTAAATTTGTCAAAATTCTGTGCATTTTAGTATAACTATTTGTTACATGGAAATGAAATAATGGAAATTGAATTGCATTAAATTGTTTGATGCAGGCTTTCGTCAATTTCAATTACTAACAATGGTGGCAGCAACAAATGCTCTAGCTGCCAACAGATTTTGTTTATTATTAATGAATATGTTATAAGTGTTGTGGAGTGTTTGTGGAGTATCCCCCATCTTACAAGGTCAGTTGATAACTCGTCAAAGTCTGCATAGTTTCTTTTTTGTTATCATTGCAAAGCATGAATTGTTTTGATAATTACATTTTCATGACTACATTTATATCTTACAATTTTACATTACTAATTGATAAAACAATATGATTTGTCAGATGTACACGGTGTGTTACGTATTACATTCTGTTGTATTTGAATAAATTGAATTGTACATTGAAATGAAATTGATTATTGTTTGATGCAGGTGTATATCAGCTACTACCAACCTGTAAGATTCAATAAGCAACCTGTTACAATGCCTTCGCTTTCAGACAAACTCACTTTTTTTCTTTTCTTTTCTTTTTTTTCCCTCCCAGGACGATACCGCCTGCTCACAAAAAGTCATAAATTGTCCTGCAGTCCCGGGATAACGAGAAGTCTAATCAAAGAGAGAGAGAGAGAGAGAGAGAGAAATAAAGAAAAAGAGAAAAAGGAAATCACTCATCTGTACTTTTCTCAAATATAATAAGAGTAGAGTCGAGATAACTAATTTGTGGGGGGGGGGGGGAGGAACGCGAGTCAGATGATATCATCAAAGCAATCTTTCGAGAGTTGAACTGTGAATGGGATGTCGCCTGCCTGTCTCATTTATTCGTAGCACAACTCTACACCCGATCTGGGACCAAAATCAACAAGAGGAAATCGTGAGCAGTAGTCCTAACTATGCATGGGGACCTCTAGTGTAAGAATGGGCAATAGAGATGGTGTTCGCCTTTTGTATAAGATAATCAACGATCAAATAAGAGTTAATGGAAAGTGACTACAGAGACATGGCTTTGTAGACTCCGCGGTAGACGTTAGTGCATTGCACTCCCGTTGTGACGAACACGGTTATAACGAAATTCCGGTACCAAGAAAGTGAACATTTAGGCCGTATAATTATCCGCGCTTTGTTATTTGTTGTTTGCTTATTTTGTTATTACGAAATTTCGATATAACGAAAAAAAAAAAAAATGCCAGTCCCATGGACCTCGTTATGACGGGAGTCCACTGTATTGACATAACACGCACAGAAATTAGAAAAAAAAATCGAGATAAACGTAGAAATAAAATTTGTCGTTGCATTAGAAATAATTACGAACAAGTAGACCAGAAGGATTCTGAGCATTGGTGTAAGCATTAGTTTGTACAATTTCCGTGTATTATACATACATACATACATACATACATACATACATAAGTGTGTGTGTGTGTGTGTGTGTGTGTGTGAAATATCTTATGTTACTGTGTGCATGTTTTGTCTTCATGATTGAACGGTATTATGATTTTTACAGCGGGTCAGAGATACCATTGAAATCGCGCGATCTTTATGATCTTAGGGTATAAAGTTTTATCTGAGGCAATGAAATAATGATTGTGGCCTTTAAGGCTCTCGCTACTGATTATACTCTCCTTCATGTAGAACAATGGAAAACCACAATGAAATAGAACTCTCAACCAGTGGAGAAACTGACAACATGAAATAAATTGTCACCACGCTGTTAAACCTCCCATCAAGTTAGTTAATTAATGTATTTGCTGTATTTGACTGTAATGATATAATTATATATATATTGCATTGCACGGTGTGTGCTATGATGAAATTGATAATGTTCTATCTCACTTCTTTTATAAGTCAAAAATTGTAAATCCCATCAAATTGCAGACACGTTTTTCTTGTTGATTTTTCATCGACTTTTTGTTGGTTTTGTGATGCACTTTCATATTTGTCATCTATATTTCATCTATATGAATAAGAGAAATCAATATTAAATGCACTGAAAGTGTGATTCCTACATAATCTTCCGTCAATGAAATATTTGAGAAGCAAATCTTAATCCACTTGAACGCAACGAGATGGAGGCATTTTTGGAAGTTTGGCGCAAATGAATACTGCATCTCAAATCGCACCAGTTCATAACATGTGAAATGGCATATCAGCAAAGACGAGATGACTTCAGTGAAAAAAAAAGATTCAAGAGACTGGAATCGCGTTTCGATAATATACTTGGCATGCAATGTTGACTGCTCGATACCCGTAAAACTCTTTCTGTATCTTTATACGTTTCATCTATAATCTAGACTATTTGGCCGACACATTATACATGACATTGTGCTACATTTCAGGTCATTATCCATTTTGACATTTTAGTAGATATGATTAGCTTCCACCTTAAATGAGGTGCATGAACTTTGTTAGATCACGTAAATGCTGGAATCAACTCATATAGGCCTCTTATCACGGTGACGCAGTCTTCATTGCCTCATTACTTGGTCTGTTGTATTATCTGGATTCAAAGGTTGTTTATTCAATCTTGTAGATAACCTGTTCCGAGTGTTCTGTTCTGAGGTTTACTGGCATGCGTTAGCAATATTGACAGTGATGGCATAGACATCCGATCGACAAGTCAAAATGCTTACGTTTTTCAAAGCATGTATTCTGGTCCTTCTTTGTGGGATCGCATTCGCCCATGTCGGTAAGAACTCCTATTTAACTTACAGCTTTAATTTCTGTAGAGCCTAGGCCTACATTTAATAGTGTACATATCTTTCGCCATGATAGCAGCAAGAAGTCATGGTAGTAGGGAATACATGTAGTAACAAAGATGTGACTAGTTAAATTAATTAATCATACCAAAATCATTCGAAATTAGCACAGTACACCGATGGGGAGTACTTCAGCGTCTCGGCTGTTATGAACGATTTTTGTTTGAAAAAAAATGTCAAAATAATCTTTTGTCTATCTGTCTATCTATCTATCTATCTGTCCGTCTATCTAGGCAAATCAAGGAGATAAAAGGAAAGTCTTTCAGACTGTTTCAATTTTAGTAGATTCTGAAATGGTAGCTGATGGGAACATTTTAAATCGTGCTTTGCTGATGAACACATGATAATAATTTATTATAGATTAACTTGTAATGAGTTTTGAATTCGACAATAATCATGGTATATAGTATTATGGCTTTAAACCAACTCAATATATGTCGGTTTTGATCCAGCATGTAATATGATTGCAAAGTCAGAAAAACAGCCAAAAGTGTGGTCAGTTGCTTATTGATATTTGTCTTTGGTCTGATTTGGTGGTTTTGCAAAGCTTCCCTCTCAGCTAGAAGATGATTAAAATTGGACTTGTATCCTAATTATCTTTGATCGTCAGATATTATCAATTTGGAATATATTGGTTGAATTACGTATCATGTATTCAGTGTCGATCTTATTGCATCTGCCAAATCATTTTTTATTTTCAGGATCTGTTAACCAAAGAACTAAATAAATCTGTTCACAATATGTAGTACTGGCATATTGAAAATGTTGATGAAATGTAACCATTTATTTACCTGGAAATTACAAGATGATAGGGCTCGTTGCTGTAGTCATTGTGCAGAAAGCACACGTACATGAAAAGCAAAAGAGCATCTAAATGTTTTGATTCCGCTGTCGATGAGCGTATAACCCAATCAAGCGATAATCAATCACACGATTGCCCCACTACAAATATTTATTCTCTTGAGGGTTCCCACTTGGCCGAGTTACAGTACCGAGCTTTGGCGAGTTGTGGCGAGTTGCCTCAAAGGGGCACTCGCGATCACTCGCGTAAAGCTCTTCATGTAACTCGGGATAACTCGCGACAACTCGCGTAACTCGTAGTGATTCTCCAAAACTCCCCGTGAACTCGCGAATTTTTGAACATGTTCAAAATTTGCCCTAACTCGAAATAACTCGTGCTGAACTCTTTTAAACTCGTAATATACTCGTACTACTCGTAACAAACTCTCAATACTCGTACGAAGCTCGAGATGAACTCTTCGTAACTCGCCACCTTCAAGTATATACGCGAGTTCTGCTCGAGTTTTGAAGAGTGCGATACAAGCACTATAACTCTACTACCAGTATGTGTAAGGGGGAATTGCCCTCGAGTAAGGCGCGAGTTTAGATCGAGCTCTGCGACTTACAACGAGTTTTGTATTAGCTTATTCAGAGTGCATTGCACTGACCTATTGATATGGAATTATTCACATTTTCCCAGGGTTTTCAAGACAGGAGACATTCATTCAACCCTAATAGGTCATTGCCATTACATTTCTAGAACTACTTAAAAACGAAGACAAAAAACATGCCTCGCGGCTCAAGAAATCCAAGAAAAACCGGAGAAGGAAATGGAGATCAATCAAGCAATGGTAGAAGTAGAGGTAGAAGAGCAGGAAGAGACAGTAGAAACAGAAGAGATCATCCGTGATGAGCTACAGAGGGACTCCGGAAACCAAGCCTCCAAACAAGATCTACAAGACCAGGGCCCCATATTCATAAAAGATGTTAGGATAGCAACTAGCTCTTGCTGGAATGTCAACTTCCAATACCAACAACCAATATCAGGAAGCTGGATTCTTGTTGTTGCCATGACAATACATAATGACATTCAAGCAAGAGTTGTCATCATATCAACTTTTTGTGAAATGGGTCCCAAGTCCCTGTAGAAGAAAATGGGAGAAAAGACGCCACTGGAGGCCAAACCGAACAGCAGGGATTGCGCAAACTCGTAACGAGCTCGTAACGAGCTCGTAACAAACTTTTTACAACTCGATGAAAGCTCGCTTGAAGTCGTGCACAGGTAATCACAACTCACACCAAGATCGGTGTGACTCGTATCACGCTCAGATCGCTCGTACAGCTATTGTAGTAAACTCGATGTTGTCTCGTAGATCACTCATGCGCAGCTCATTAAAATTGACAAATTTCACGCGAGTTCACGCGAGTTCTCTCGAGTTCAAACTCGCGCAGCTCGGCACAACTCGAGATTCCAACTCGGCTAAGTGGGAACCTTGCTTTATGTTTGAACTGCTTGTCTAGATGACTGGCAAATTGGAGTTTCTCAGGAAAGGACAAGAATCAACTGGGAGAGCTTATTTTATTCTGTTGTTGACAGTATTTGCGCAGAAATTTACTGCAGTGCACAACCGGTGTAATTGAAAGTTGTTTTCATTCCCATAGTCTGGTGGATTGGACCCACTAACCTATACGCAGACAGCCAATCCAGGACAAAGGCAATTCTGGTCCCAACTGTGTACAATTAAAACTCTTCTCTTATATTTGCCACCTTTTTATTAATTTATTGGAAGCAGATCCCTCACATAATGGTGTCTTGCCTATATCAGACAAATAAAGACCTCGGTACAGTTATAATAATGATTATTATTACACTGACTGCCAACAAAACTACCTTGTAAATTGCTTATGATCTCAAGTTGGTCACACAGTGTACTCCTCAAGAGGCTTAAGATTGTTGTTACCAACCTCGTCAATCTTAAAATAACAACGACTTTACAAGGACCTGTCACGTACTTGCCTAGCATTTACGTCATCATGCGATCGATAGCGACAGCTAAGTAAATTTATGGTTAGTTTTGTATCAATAACTCAGTGATCAAAGTATTGTGCGGAGGAAATCTATTGCGCATACATACTCGACTTATGAAGAATTTATATGTCTACTCAAAATCATGATGCATGTATGAAGCATATAAAATTGAAACAATGAGACATGACTTATGATGTGCCTATTGTAAATAATCAAGTTAAAATAAGATTCTTGAAATAAATATGTAATGCATTGTTGATAACAAAAAGCCATGATACGAAATTGAGTGAATCTGTCAGTGTGTATGATATGAAGTCGAAATGAAATTGATTATCCTTAACACAAAATTAAAAGCCATTAATACCGAATATGGACCACGAGAAAAAAAAAATAGACGGCTAGAATGATTTCATTCGAACGTCTGCCAGAGGATTTTTATCTTTTTTTTTTTTTTAGATATAAATTTGGGAGTGAAAAGCATTTCTTGCGGTTTGTTTTTGCTTCGTTCGTTATATCGATGTGGTACAATATCATTATGTAGCCTTTGCCGTTATCCTAATAATTCTGCTCATTGACACCATACGGTGTTTTCTATCCTATGTAGTATACTTTGACAAATATGTAAAGCTAAAGTTTGCTATTCAAACAGAATCCCAGTGGAAAACGCTAGAAAATCGAAGTGACTATTTAAATGCGCAAACACTACAATACTAGTAATGTTTGAATTATTCATAGGAGTTCCTGCAGGAGCTGCGGATGTTCGTCTCGTTGATGGTTCGGGAAGTTACGAGGGACGAGTAGAGGTCCTCTACGACTCTCAATGGGGGACTGTTTGTCACAATTACTGGGATATCGTGGATGCATCGGTCGTGTGTAAACAGCTTGGCTTTGCTAACGCCACAGACTCCTTTCGCTATGCGTACTTTGGCGGAGGATCACCTGATCAGCCTATCTACCTAGATGACGTACGCTGCAGCGGGAATGAGACAGAGCTTACGGACTGCGAATACAGGGGTTGTGATGTTAAGGGCTGTATACATTACTATGACGCCGGAGTGAGGTGCTTTATAGATCACAGTGAAGGTAAGGATCGGACGAGAGTGAAGATCTGTGGGATTTGTTTTTACCACATATTACTCTTTAAATACTTTTAGGAGTAATAGTCAAACGGACACACACAAACACACATATATGTGACCCTGCCCCACAAAACAAACGAAAAGTTTGTTATTATTAAGATTATTAATTGCACAAAAATCTATAAGACACAATGGACCAAACCTTTGGAATACACTCCCAGATTATGTTAAATCGTGTAAAACTTTATATTCTTTCAAGGCTAGATTGAAAACTACATTACTGTCAGATTACAATCTATGAATATAGCATTTGAATATATATATATATTTTTGTATGATCACATTTCTTTTCCTGTAAATTGGATTTAAAACTACAATAAATATACGCAATGTTTCTGTGTCTATCATTTCATTTCATTCTCATTATCTTCAGCATCACCACTATCACTTCCATCTTCATTATCACATTTTTCTTCATCATTAACCTGTCAACATCATCATACATCACCATCATCATCATCATCATCATATTTCACGTTACTCTTATTCGTACCTATGCACTATACATATGTAAAAAACTATGTATTTACAGTGTTTTATATTTTGTAGTATTTCTCCATTCCGCAAACAATATAATTTTTTGTGTATTATGTAGATAGGTCCCTGGGCTGCCACGTGCTCAAGCTTTTGCTTATAGTGGCAGTCCTTCTTCCGCATAATTTCTCAGATAATTATTTGGAAAATTGGTAATACGATTTATAATTTGTTAATGAAATTAATTTACACATCGATTTTCCTTCTTTGAATCATGTACTTGTAATCTGCTTACTGATATTCCATGTGATATTACGGAAAATAATTTTGATTTATGTATGAAATTGTGTTGGAAGAAAAATAAATCAAACAAACAAACAAACAAAAGTCGTTAGACATGGATTTTTAGTTTAGGGTAGATTCTGAAAGAGCAGACTCTATGCATTAAAATGATGCATAACTCAATTTAAATGACTCTCCTAGCTTATCTAAATGTTGGAAAGAAAGCAAACACTCTGAACTGAGTAAAGAGACTCTGAAGTAAAGAGTGCTATTTAAGCGCTTAATCTGTTTCAAGCCACGCTAGCTGTACCATGAATTGGATTTAAAAAACAATGTGTAACCAACGGAGCAATAATAATGAAGGAATTATGAAATTAAGCTGAAACTAGGCATGTTTTATCAACAAATTTTGTCCATGGTTAATGACAACTTTCAAAGTAGTCGCGTTATCCTTTCAAAAGTTATTAGGTTGAAAGTGAAGAGTGTGTGCAGGTTTTTTTTTTTTTTAATATAGAAGGGGACTCTATTAGAAACATCCAATCACACTGTTCTACAATAAAGTGTTTGGAAAAACTGCTAAAAACACAGTTTCGGCAAACTTTAACATAAAGTAGAAGAAGACTTGCTCTTTCAGAAAATATGAAATACTCAAGATTGGCTCGGTTGACCGATTTCACCTATTTTCAGTCCTCACACAAAATCACTGCGTGCGACTTCTTATTCGTTTCGTGATGCGCGGTCATATATGTAAGCATATACTGCTTCAGAATTATTTGAGAAACTGCGAAACTACACAAAATGGCATAGACATTTATAACCTTTGTGCTTATTACAAAGTATTGTAGCAATTGTGGTCGTGTCTTTATTTGCATACGTAGCACTTATTCCAAATATGATTATCAATAAAGATTACTATCGGGAAGTGTATAGCACATCTAGTGGAAGTAGACATTATAAAAAGAAGAGTAATGGTATACAGGGATGTTTTACGTTTACGGCATTCATATTACTGCTAAAATCCAAGCTATTGTTTTTAAGTGAAAACTTTGTTTGCTCATGTTTATTAGGGAATTTGGGACCTAGCTGAAACGTATATGCGTAATTTCCTGCATATGACCAATAAGAAACTAAATGGTGTAGTATAACAATAACCCTAGTTTGAAGTATAGATATTACACTGGATGAGATCCTTGCGTTGAGTAATGTTTTCATTGCAATGATTGGCAATTATAAAGAAACGATAAAGGAAATCATGGGCATAACAGGATGCGAACAGAACAACCTTCTGATCAATGAACACTACACCATCGACCTTCCTCTCGACTACCAGTGCTGGTTCTACACTCACACACACATACACACACACACACACACACAGACACACACAGACACACACACACACAAACACACAAAAATATTCGGATTGTTTTTTACTCAAGTACGTGAATAAACGTTGACACTACAACGACATAATTCTGCGAGTATAACTCAAATGTATAACTCATGATTGAAAACACGCACTATGGTGAGTTTTATCATTATGACATTATAACGACTTGCCAAATGAGTATTATTTTCACGCAATCTAGTGAGTTATTTTGCCAATATGTTGCGTAAATTGCTCCACTTTATGTGGTGAGTAAAGTTCTGCTTTCTCAAATAGTTTGTAATTCCAGGTTTCCCTCCAGCACTCTTTTATTCACTCATCACTGAATCATATAACTCGTTTGCTAAATACAGAAGTAAACGGAGGATTGAATGGTTGAATGTAAATGACAATTATGAAGGCATTTCTTCTTTTATTTGATAACAGTTGAAAGCATATCAGGGATGTAGCACTTTTGACACTGTTGAGTTCTTGAGATAAAGATGCTATACAAACGTGTATGCACAACAACATTGCATTATCATACACCTGTATTAAATGAATATTCGACTTTGACATTTCTTGACTGCAAACAACACGTAGTTAGTGCTGAATAAATGGAATACCAAAATGGTCAGTCATTTCCTGGAAATGACTGAAACTTGGTCTCAAGAAATTGTTGGGAACATGAAAATTTGTTTTATAACTCTTCAAACTGTGTGAGGACATGTTTTCACTTTATTGATTGTTTGCAGGTACGACACAGGTATTTTTTTCTTCACTGGACCTTCAAAAGAACAAGGGAGAAGGGGAAGCAGCATATGAAAGTATTGTATTTTCCCAACAATGTAATCAAATTCTTAACATGAATTTCATTCTGGAGTAATTTAATTATAAAACTGATAAAATCAAGATGATGGATAGGCATTCATGGGACCAACTATACTAAAAACATGTTTGGTAATAGGAACCTGCCTTAATGACCTTCCTTGTTAAGTAAAAGGTTAAATAAAAAAATATGAATCCAGCATTCGAAGCTTCATGCCACGACATTCTTGCCTTCGTACTGCAGGTATTCACGTATAGAATAGCACAGTTAGCGCTGCAGGTGTCAATTCACAAACAGTAGACCTCCTTGGTCATACACACTGAAGCATGACCGAGTACGATGTGGAGCTATGAATATCATGTCATAGAATTTACATTTAATAAAGTAACTTTGCTTTCAGATTAGTTGTCACAGACTTATTAGCTATGGAGCCATATAAGACTAACATCCAGTAGTCGATATGTGCAAAGTGCTTGTAATTGGGGACAATTTACGGCTCAAACTCGATCAATGTGTCAAACTCAACACCCTATACACCGCGAAGTATCCAACAGTAAAAACAGTGCATTGGACTACACAAAAGTCACTTATTTGTCCAGTTGCGCAGCCGTTTCTCATTTGCTCTTGGCCACTACTTTTCAGCCTTGGTCCTTTTCTTTGGATGGTTTGTTATGCTATTGAATTTTCCTTCATTCCCCCCCCCCCCCCCCAATTGCTTGGTCAAAATATGATGAGTTTTTTTTTTTCCAAGTTATTTGTCAGCTTTGTGTGATGATTTTAACAGGAAGCTGAAAGCCAAAAGCCACTTGTAGTGTTCATAGATTAGGTCAGTGGACAATGGTAGAGCGGTCAATTCAATACTGCTTTCTGATTGGTTAATTTCTTTATTGTTCAAGTTCAAGTTTATTTCATATTTCCACTTTCTCAGTGATGGGATTACAAAATGATTGACAGTAAAACAAGAGTATAAAATATATACAACCATATCGTATGTTTGGAAAAGAAAGAAAAAAAAACATATCAAACACAAATGTAAATGGTCATTAATATCTGAGGATATCACAAGTCAATGTCAGAAATATGATGGGGTCTACATAAAAGCAATGATGCTTGTAAAAACTGTAGGTTCTCGAATTCATAGGCGTGAAATTATACGGAGAGCGGACATGTTTATCTTAACCAGCTTAAATTGTACCAGTGCAAAATCAATTTTAAGAACTATTGACCCACATGAATATCGCTTAAACGAGACTGTACATATTTCGCCGCGTTTACAGAAGAGTGCTATAACGGTACCGTTAGGTAACTTGGAGCTTCGGAAAGAGACAAAAGACTGGGGGTATTTAAAAAAAAAAATGTTAAAACCGGGTAGTGTGTATCCACTAAAAGTAACAGCAGTTTTAATTTGCGTTTGAAGGTGAATAGGGATAAGGAAGAAGTAATATCTTGAGGGAGGTCATTTCAGTATCTAGGTCCAGTAAACATAATTGTTTTCCTTGCAAAAAAATAGTGCGAGTACGGGGGAAGGTGATAGGCGTCACTCTGACGAGTGGGGTAACAATGAATAGAACGATTTCTTTTGAACATGTGGATAAAAACAGTGATGTCATTAGATTGGATGTGGTACCTTTTGAAACTGAAATGATTACTTAATGTTATTTTTTGATACTTTCTGGTTGGAAATTCAGCTTTTTCTTAGAATAGGTGAAAAAGAGGTCCTAAAAATGAGTACATTAAGACCAAAAAGTGAATTTTGATGAAAAATGGATGCAGTACCTTTTGCAACTCTAAATCATCCATATACGATTTTGCATATAAAAGATGTAATTGATAGGGCAAGGTATGAAAAAGTGTTTATGATGTTACTGAATATTGTAATGAGGCAACATTTGTTCTTTCATTTCTTTTTTTTTTTGTCATGATAAAGGAAGTAGTACCAACGTTTTGGTTACAATGCTAACATAAACCACTAACAACATACAAAAAAAAAAGAGGATACCTACTCAGATTTTCATTTCACTCAAAATTACTTCAATGAAGGCCATCAAATTTGATCCAGTATTAGTTCTTCAACCGATGAAGGTAGTAACGCTGGTTTGTTAGCAGTGACACTACCCTTATATCATTAGCCTTTTTTTCAAACATTCAACAATACAAAGTTCATAGGACAACAGAATTTAGTGTAACATTTTTACTGAATTAGAAAGATTAGCATGATCAAATGGATTGCTCCATTGGACTTTCAAACTTATAAAATTCATATCTTTATACTGTATTCCTCAGTAGATGGAACTTTCATTACATTCTTACCTGATTAGTTATCTTTATCATCATTTCGAGAACATAATATCTTGGTCTTATGCAGCAGGTCGTGGTGAATAAGCAGTCTACAAGCTGCCATATGCTTTTATTTTGTGGTTTGATCTCATTTTTCTACGAAATAGATATTCCAAAATAAAAAAAAGAAGCTCAATGCAAGTCAAGATACTGAGCATTCAGTTTGATTAGTACTCACCGGATGCACAAGATAATGCATTATTCATTTGATGACTCATCAATTTATTTCTTTTTTTCTCCTATGCACTAGCTGAGATGTCCCACATGTACTTCATTAAAAACATAAGAAAATGTCTGACTGTTATGAATGAAATATTAGAAAAATACAAAAATATGATCGTCATTAAATCTTATATTTCTTTTCTGTAAGGTGACGTAAGATTGACTGACGGCCCGACGTCTAGAGACGGGCGACTTGAAATCTACCACAACAACGAATGGGGCACTGTGTGCAATACGACCTGGGGTCCCGAGGAAGCAGAGGTAACTTGTCGTCAACTAGGGAATGACGGAGTGAACAATGTGTACTACTCTCCCACACCTGGTAATGGATCTGTCCACCTGTCTCGCGTGGACTGTACTGGAAGCGAGACTGAACTCGTTGACTGTAATGTCACATTCAGCGATGATGGTGACATCCCATGCGCCGACGTGGGGGTAGATTGCTTCACTTTGCTAACAGATTCCTCAGGCAAGTTCTGAATTTGAATGCGAAATATAATTAAATTTTCTGATCCCTATAGATAAATTCTTAAATGAATCTTAAAACGTCGGATTCTACTAGACCAATGGCATTAAATAATTTTCAATTCAATCTGTTACTTTTTGGATTCTTGTGATATTTTCATGGTCATTTTCAAATTCATTACCTTCACGTTATAAATTGATGTTAAGTTAGTTTCAGAAATAAAAAAAGCAAGTTTATTTATATTGGAGTCGAACATCGGTTATACTTTATGACAACAACTATTGTATGTTCCATTATAAGCATAGAAAGCCTCTTGAAAGACACGTGCTTGCTTATGATCAACGATGTTGCACCATCAGTAAATCGGTACCATTTTGTTATCATAAACTGCAGCTTACTAGCTGGTGCTTTGAATCACATACGTAACTACTTACCGTTTAATAGTAACAGCAAATATCTTGTGAGGTATAATTGTATAGGCCGAAAGTAAAGTTGATGAGCATTAACTATCCGGTAGAAGACTTGTACACAGCTGGCTGGTATTTCTATTTTTCTGGCTTATGCTGTGTTTCCACGAAAATGTCATGAAGGTCTTCCAGAAAGCATGGCGTTTTACATTTTTAGCCCATCACACTTCTATGCTTTGATTTGATTTGATTTGATTTGATTTATTGGTTCCTGCATGTGGTAATGGATAGAATTTATGTCTAACGTCTTTAATTTATTTATCTAGTTATGCATTTATTTATATTTCTTCATCTCTTTGCAGCGACAGAAGGGGAAATTCGCCTTTCCTGGGGTTCGACGATACCTGCATTTGGTCACTTGCAAATATACCACAGTAACTCCTGGGGTACAGTTTGTACAGACGGTTGGGACGATTACGACACGCAAGTTGTTTGCCGGCAACTCGGTTATTTGCCTACAGGAATAATTTACGGTAGCAATCCTGATCCAGGATTCATTGGGCCTGTACATCTATCGGAAGTCAGCTGTACTGGGGACGAATATAAACTTTCTAACTGCCCCCACGATGGCTGGGGAGACACCGGGTGTCGACACACCAAGGACGTATGGCTTCAATGTTCAGCCGATTACACTGGTACGTGTCTATTGATAAAATACAATGTATATTGCGTCAACTTCAGAATAATGACTTCAAGGCGGTGCACGCATGATCACACCATGCAAAGACAACGATGAAAGGTACATGAACGTACGAAAAGAGCAAGAAAGAGATGAAAGCTAACAGATTCATTTATGTTTTATTCGCAGAACAGTGATGATGGTTACTGTCATGAACAGAAAAAAAAAACCAGGTGACATGGAGAAGTTAGTCCGTTTGCTTACAAACTAATATCCCCCTGTTAATCAAAATCTACAATGTATTGATTATGTTTGACTTAAAAAGTATCTTTAATGTTCTCGTTTATTTCTAGCTTCCTTTGTATTATATGCACATGGAAAACAATTAATAGTGATATCGTCACCATATCTAATTTACATGGGTTTTTGTGATTAACATCAGTCAGCCACATATTCAACTTCTATAAAAAAAAAAGCCACAGCGTGATTTTATTGTATGTCAGATGATATTGAAATGTACACTGTTGTGTTAGTGTCTGACAGCCAACGGAACATATAGCGTTTACTCTTTTAGGTGTAAGCATATCGTCATTGTTTAAAACACATTTAATCGCACCGCGCTAAAATCAAAACAGCAATGGGGGGCTTAATCAAGATTCAAATTCACATATTACTATCTATTGGAGATACAAGAATGATCTTTGCTATCGCGGGATCCATCTGAAAATTAGTCTAATATCTTTGATGTTTAACAAAATTAGCAATTCATTGCCGCAAAGCCACCGATAAGTTTTAGTGTTCTGATTCTTGTACTCTTATCAGTACAACTGTCTATGATGACTTCGACTTCCGTGTTTGTCATAGTATTCATCATTTTACTATAAACCTATGACTTTCTTTATTTTCTTAATTTATCAACGGGGTGGTTCTCAGTAACTTCCCCATACTTTTACTTTCTAATGAAGGTAATGATATAAAAGTTTCTGGGTCAATATTGCAATGAATTTGATCTAAAGAATTCCCTCCAAAACTGGATTAAGCCTACACAGAATCAAACGCTGTCAAATGCACCTCGAAGCTTCAAGCGTAATAACATGCACTACCAGCTCATTATACATGCAAAACACAACGCATCTTACTTTTTGAGGTGTCTATTATGCAGTGTTTAAATGACGCAATTTCGCTGAAATATATCAATTAGAGTTTTGTTTATCAAATATGATTTAAAATGCGTTACAGATGAGAAGATGCAATGACCAAGTCAGGGAGTTAAAACTTTCCTTGTCTCTTCTTATCAGCTGCAGATGGTGACGTCCGGCTTGTTGACGGGGAGAACTCCTTGGGAGGTAGAGTTCAGGTATTCCATGATCTGAAATGGGGCACGGTTTGTAATGACAGTTGGTCCTACGAGAACGCACTGGTTGTCTGCCGTCAGCTCGGCTACAGAGATGTCGTATCGTCCTACCATGATTTTGGTCCAGGGTACGGTCCAATCCTCCTCGGTGGAGTGGTTTGCTCTGGAGATGAAAATGCATTGACGAACTGCTCGCACAAGGAATGGGGTGTTACTAGCTGTACATCGCACGAGCAGGATGTCGGTGTTAAGTGCACGGAGAGGATACCAGGTAAGTGATGTCATTTCCCCCAAGTCAATTTTGTATGATCAGATGGAATTGCTTAAGACTGGGAAATGTTATGGAGCGGGTTTCTTTGTCTTAACGAACAATTGAACAGTAACTCTTACGGATTTCCAACGGATGTAATGCAGCGTCAAAAAACAATAAGAAACAAAAAAATAACAAAATCAATTACCAATGACAGCCTGAAACCACGGATAACGACAAACGGGTTTGTAGAAACAGTTTTAACAAGGAGTGCAATATGTGTTGGGTCCAGCACATGCCATGTCTTCTGAATATTGAAGTCTTTATTCCGTAGTTTTCGAATTCTTTCCGATGTCCGTTTAGTGCAGGTGAAAATTGTCGTCGGATCGGAAACGAGTCGCATCTTTCGCAGATGACAGCTATCATGGCTGAAGTACTCAAATAAATCTTCTGTGGTATACCACTATAGTAACACGGGTTTGATGTGGTTGTTTATTGCAAAAGGAGCGATTCAACATAATTAGGATTCTTGCACGGGTTGGGAGTGGCTATTGGAAGACTACAGTAACGATTGATGAGTTAAGAATGAATACACTGTTAACTATACGCGTGTTACAACCCCTTTAGAACTCTGTTGATTGGAAGCAAACAAATAATGGCTACCATCTGTTCATCTGTGTGTTACACCTATGAATTAAATGATAACTTTTATGATAGCAGTACCATTTATTGATTACCAGTTGATGTCAATGATTGTTCACTTCTTATTCGACTTATTTCTTAACAGTTCTGTGGAAAGTGCTTTCTTTTATTCATCGAAATCATTGTATTTCTGTTTGTATGTGTGTGTTCCGTGCAATGCCGGTACCAGACAACCACTTCAAAATGGCAGGATGGGTGATTGCACTTACTGTACTTGCATCCGTGGTTGGGTTCAGCTTTCTTGTTGGCCTCATCGCATGTCTTTGCTCGATGAAGGAGAAACCATGGCGAGTCGCGACTTCAGGCATTAAAGACAGCGGTCAACCCTATGGGTATACTGACTCTGCGGCATTGGCACAGGATGATGTTATGTATCGCAGCCCAGATGATATCCAGTAGAGTGATGAGACATCACCTCCTGATTATTCAGAAGTCATGGCAGACGCACCCATGCCTACAAGCAAACCGTTGACATTGGCGATCCTTCTGGAGATACACCCATACAAGCAGGAGGAACGGATATGTCTTCTATAGATATTGGGACAATGGATCGTAGTTAATCATTACACTATTTATCCATGTTCCATGAATTTTAGATATTCAAGGTTCATTGTATGGCAGCTGAGGAAGAATCTAAGGCTCGAATTCACGAAGGTGGTACAAATGAAACCGTGGTTTAAACCATGGACAAAGACCGTAGGTTTTTTTTTTTTTTTTATGGGGCTCCAAGTGTGGCATGACGTATTTTGTAACAAAATCAGTTTACGAAATAGGCCGTGCGACACTTGGTGCCCAATAAAAAAACTACGGTCTTTGTCCATGGTTTATCAACCATGGTTTCAGTTGTGCCACCTTCGTAAATTTGGGCCTAAGAGAGCCTTTGGCTTTGATAATTATCCGTCATGCGTCATCGCTATCAAGATCTTCTTTCTTGTATTAAGATATCAGCATTTTTTTTTTTTATAAATTGTGTTCTCAATCCAAAGAATAAGTGCCCTTAGCAGTTAGCGTATTGAATAGTTTATGTCGTAAACACTGATGATCAGGTATATATCGGTAATCGCGCTCTCTGGATCGCTTTCGTTTTGATGTACAAAAATACTCTCTGAGGACATGTCTAATTTTACAGAATGTGGTACGACGTAAATTTGTGCAGAGAACATGGTGAGCTATAGCGCATTGCATTTGACATATTGAAATCTAATGATGATAAGTACTTGTAGACACACTATAGATGTGTACATAGCCGTCTTATCATTTTCCCCTGTCTGTTATTTTCTATAAACACGACGGGCATCCTTGAGGTTTTAGAGAGATTAAAGGATTGTTCTCTCTCTCTCTCTCTCTTTTTTTTTTGATGGTCACCATGAATGTCTGAAAAATTAAGAGTTGCATCCACCAGATTCTAATCAAAATAAATCAAATCATTTAATCAAATCAAATCAAGACATATCAAATCAAGCCAGATTCGCATTCAACAGTCTCGAAAACTTCCATTTATTTTCAGTTAATTCACTATACGGGAATACCTTCATCAAAATTTCAATTTTTGGTGGCCAACTGGGATACATCGAAATCCTCAGAGACGCATGAATTGCATCACCTTAAGTCGCATTCAGCACCCTAGAAGTAGAAATATATGTTTTGTTGGCCATATTAAATGTCTCTTGATTTTAGCGTTTTTCTTGTATAATTCTTTATATTTTGGTAAATAACATCCTAATGGATGACTTTGAAAATTGTCAAATGTCAGGTCATGTATATAGAGTATGCGTTGTTCTACATATGTGCCACATGTGACATTACTAAATCATATAATAAAGAAATTATAAAGGAGACACAATGTGCCCCCCGACAGATTTACACTACTGTATTCAATTATCATGCATCAGTTAACAAATTTAGAAGCAGCTCCACACAAATGAATGAATGGAAAATATATATAGATTCTTTATCTTCGTTTATTCGTACATTTCTTTTTTATCATACTTTGACTTCTATTTCTTATACAAGCTGTCTATTAAAGCAATTTGGTATGACAGATGTATGCATGGTATTATGTACTACTTTTTTGTTGAATGCAAATGAAATAATGGGCATTGAATTTGATTTCATTTTTCTGATCAAAGCGACTCAAAAACCAATAACGATAGCATGAACACATGCTCGAACTGCCAATATATCTTCTAATGAATATTCTATAAGAGCTGCGTTTTGTGTATCGAGTGATCCGAATCTTATAAAATCAGTTAATCACTCTTTTACGTCTATATTATTTCCTTCTTTGCTATCATTGTATAAATTGCTTTCCTCTTCAAATATTCATATCCGCATACATTTTGTACAATACATTTGCTTGTATTTCTTACCAATTGTTTAAACAATATAATTAGTCAAATGCATACTGTGTATTACACATTGCCTTGCCAAATAAAAGAAATTGAATTGTGCATTGAAATAGAAGTTAAATTATTCTATGCATACTATATTTCATTAGCTACTACTAGCTTGTAACATTCATTCTGCAACATGTTAAAATGCCTTTACTGTCAGGCACATCTCACCTTTTTTCTTTTTTTTTTGGCTACATGGAACAATAAAGCCTGCTTTCAAAAGATAACTATGAATTGTCCTGCACGATAAACGAAAAATCTGATCACAGAGAGAGAGAGAAAAAAAAATCTCTCATATTTCAGTTTCTGAACTGCTATAATGAAAGGAGAGCCGAGATAACCAATGGTTTAGAAGCAAACTTTTTTTTTTGGGGGGGGGGGGGGGGGTGGAGGGAACCCAAGTCATAAGATGTCGTCAATGCAAACTTTCCCAAGTTGAACTGTGAACGGGATGTCGTTTCCCATGCCTTTAATAACGAGCTTCAGGTCTGTGACGCGCCCCCTGTTAGAGACGACACCTATTACCCCACAAAAGGTTGACCAAACAATATTATGTAATGTTTATGAAATGAGAGTTTTTGAAAGTGCTCACACTTCAGTATTGATTTCTCCATTGCGCCAGTGGTTCTTTTTCATCGAAACAGTTCATTAACAGTAGCAGAATTGTTAAAGACTCTTGGTCTACTCCCATACAAGGCTGTTTTGCACATTCCACGAACACATAATCATAGCAACTGTGGTGTCATGTAAAAGATAATTGATATGGATTTCTTATAATGTCATATCTGATAAAATAATGCAGCGTAACATCTCCGATTTCATAAATGATTGCAGAAGTTGTTTTAAGGGGTAAAATTGTATGTATGAGCAAGGAAGGAAAAAACTTTGACATCTGTTATTCCTCTCCCTGTTCTACCTTTTCGGAAAAGTGCAAGAGTTGAAAAAATTGGTCTCCGTCGGGAATCGAACCCGGGTCTTTGGTATGAAACGCCAACGCCATGGATTTCAATTAAGGGAGTATATTTAAAGCTTAAAAATGATATATAACTCACTTCATATGGACTTTCCTAACCTATTGAAATATCGGAGGAAAGCACACACACTGGAAAAGAGGCTCCGAAGTATAGGGTGTATTCAAGCGCGGCTAATCCTATCAAACAGTGCTGTGTGCATGAATGAGACAAAACATGATGTAAGACTCTACAGCAACGACAATGAAGAGATTATCAGACTAAGCTACAATGCTTGTCAAACATCAAAACGGAGATGGAAACCAGATCCATTTTCCGTTTTCTGTATATGTTGATGTTTTTAGATATTAATTACATTTTATTTTTAGTTTGTATATACGGCTGTAAGTCCATATCTATCATATTTTTATGCCACAGAGTTTTTCATGTGTATTTCAGTATAATTTTGAATTATTGTAAAGTATAAATGTGACCCTGTACCTCAAAAAGTCGCCAGACATGAATTTTTAATTAAGACCATATTCTGAAAGAGCAGACTTTAAGCTTTAAAATGATGTATAACTCAAATCAAATGGACTCTCCTAACCTATCTAAATATTGGAAAGAAAGCACAAACTCAGGAAAAGTGTGAACTGAGAAAAGAGGCTCTAAAGTACAGTGTTTATTCAAGTGCTTAATCTTTACCAAACCGTGCTGGCTGTGCGATGAATGCGACAAAAAAAAAAAACACCAAAAAAAAAAAACGAAGTAAACCACCAGAGTAACAACAATGAAGGGATTATCAAATTAAACTGAAATTAAGCATGCCTCATTAACACATTCTGTCCATAATTAATGCCAACTTTCAAATCAGTAGTACTATCCTTTCAAAAGTTATTAGAGTTGAAAGTGAAGAGTGTGGACAAGGTTTTTCAGAAATGAAAAACGGATTCTAAAGACACACCTAATCACACTATTCTACCAAAAATGTTCTAGACAAACTGCTAAAAAGCACACTTTCCTGCCCGTTTTATGATACCAAATTTTAGCATAATGTAAAAGAAGACACACTCTTTCAGAAAATATGAAAAAGTCAAATTCGGCTAGGTTGACCCATTTCACTTATTTTCAGTCCTCACACAAAATCAGTGTGTGCGACTTTATGTTCGTTTTGAGATGCACTACGCATATCATAGTCACGTAACTACGTCCCAATTAGCACTAAGGAGGGAAAACATAAGGACATTTATATATAAAAAATAATTAAGAAATAGCTCATTGAAACCAGCTTAACTAAAGCTGAATATGGGCTATCCAGCCTTCTTCTCAAGATGGAAATGAACAAACAAATAAACAAACAAACAAACAGACGAAAACTTTTTGAAGGAATCCATATATTCGTGGACAGCAGTATACGGTGCTGAAGGAAAGTGCTTTTGATATTGAAAGAATGAATATCATTTAAATGTGTTGGTGCAGCATGAGCAAAAGCAAAAGATCACTCTCTAGAAAAAATGGTCTGAATAACAAGATAATGCTAAAGATCTTTACATGTACAGTCAATGTAGTGATAAAAATGTTATCATTTCTCACTATTATCTCTATTATCGATCGTGGATGCCACTTTTTTGTTTCAAATAGAAAGGCATTAATTTAGTTTGTTTCTTTTGTTTGGCTAATTCCATGCAATCAATTGAAGGGAGAGTAAAGGTATCATTATTTGTTATTTAGATCTGAGTCAATATAATTTAGAGTAAGCAACAATGAATACACGGAAAATGGATTCATATCTTCCTTCACTAAAATATACAAAAAGTAAATCTCCACCGACGTGGACTCATTGGTATAGGAAATATTTTTTTTTCGAAGAATATCTCCAGTAATGCTGCGTCGCACCAGCACAGATCATGAAAAACGGCAAATTATCACTATTGGGACGCTTTTAGGACTCATTCAATATTGTTTCGGTTTATCAATAATTTAGGTCATTTATCCAGTATACTATGATAAATTCAAGGTCATTATCAACTTTGCCTTTTCAAAGGACTTGATTACTTGCATCTTTGATAGGGTTCATGAACTCTGTGAGATCACGTTATGAGCTCGTATCAACTCCTATCTCTGTGACGTAGTCTTCCTTCTCTCATACGTGTGCTCCCAAATTAGCATACTGGGTTCAAAGGCTGTTTGCTCAATATCGTCGACAACCAGTTCTAAATGATGATTTGCGTTTAACAATATTTGGTGAATTTTACTGGTATGTAGACTGCCTTTGCAACTGTGACAGCAATGGAATAGGCACGCGATTGACAAGTCAAAATGTTCAAGTTTCTCAAAGCATGCATTCTGTCGCTTCTTTGTGGGATCACGTTCGCCGATTTTGGTAAGAGCTCCTATTAGCTCCTATTAGACATTCTATGTATGCATTATCAAATGTACAACTTTAAAAAAAAATGTAAGGCCTTTACTATGTTTGTACTGGCATATCTTACCAATTTTAGCAGAAGGCAGTAAGGAGCAATTCAAAATGTAATATAAAGATGTAAGCTGAATACAATTACAACATATCTTAATGCCTGTTCACCATCCTGAAATCATGTAAGACTGATAATACTTATCCATGGGGCAAACGGCGCATGTCTATACCTAGAAGTATTCCCGTCGAATTAGCGTGCCAAATTAATTCTGCATGAAAAGATTTCTACAGATTTAATGGAAAGTACATATTGATTTGCCTTGTAACTAACTTGTAACTGCCTTGAAACTGGTTTGTAAGTGTTTAATAACAAAACTTCATAAATTCATACTGAACTGTAAATAATGAAAGTCAAGTATGAATAATATTATTATTTACGTCGATATAGGGCAATTTGTCAATCAGTTGCAATGAAAACATCTCGACGGAAGAGAATCATGAATTTGAATATTATAACGATCTCAAAAAGTTCTGATGAAATAAAATACCTTAAAGCAAAAAAGAATAGATCAAATGATTAAAAAAAATGTTGTAATTTGGCCACGTTGCAAAAAAAGATTTAGCCGTAGAAACACGAACTTATATTCCAGAAAACGAAACTGAAATGGATTTGTGACTTTGTCATGCCATAAACTCGCCTGGGCAGATGTTGAGATGGAATTATTGTGTTTCGAAATATAATGACTCTTCCACTAATGTAGTTCAAGTGACATCGAAATAATCATGATTACATTTTACAAGAAATCAGAATTCTAGAGAGCAACCATTCATTATATTGTATTATTCACTACTATAATATAGCATCATCATGGAGAATAATGTTTGTTTTTACAATATACGTATACATGTGTATCATAATTACTCCGTGGCATATATTTATAGCGGTCTTATTTTTATTTTATTTTTTTTTTTCTGAAGTGCAGAATTTTTTTATATGAATTATTCCCGTAGTATTATGCGAATATCATCTCAAATATTGAAAACGGGTATTTTCTTATACCCCTGTGTAAGTGCAGGATTTGCTACATTTTTGTTTTACGCTTGTGCAATACAGAAAGGGAAAGTGCGTATATTATGCACATTCTTTTATATAAGATCCTGTGTGTGCATATGTGTATGTGTATACAATTATGTGGTGGTGTGGTTATGGTGCGTGCGTGTGTGTGTGTGTGTGTGTGAGTATTCAAGAATGCAAGTTGATGAGCTCATTATAGTTTGACCAAATTTATTCAATTATATGTATTAATGTATGATATTTTTTTATGTCGTGAAACTCATATGCACTCATGTAAACCCATATACAATTCTGTCCTATGGGTGCCATATATGATTTGAACAAAGACCGTTATCTATCTATCTCTCTCTCAATCTATCTATCTATCTATCTACCTGAGGATAAAAGGCATGAAGCTTCGCCTCAGTATGCTGTTCACGAATTTCTGTGATTTGGTGGTTATATTTTATAAATGGGACTATGCCAGATAGTGTTTTCATAATCTGTTGCATACTAATCAGTTGTACTATAATGAAACGTTGATCTTTGCTCCACAAAATTGTCGAGGGACAGCTTTTATTTATACAAATATTCAAAATCTTTTTTCATTAATTTGGAATAAAAAAATAACAGTAATGATAAACCTCGAGTACATATATATATATATATATATATTCAGTTTCGAATACTCCTGAAGTAGGCGTAGGACGCCGAAAATTCCAGTCAAATAAATTCATTCTTAAAGAGGGATGGCTAGTAACTGATCAGTGGGAGTCAGTGGGAATGATGGGGATGATTGTGGGATTTATTTAAGTGGAAAATATTAAAGTAATGTGCAGATTAATGTCCCGTCATTGTACAGGCATGCTAGCCTGGAAACATTAAACTGCACACTACTTGAATATGAGACCATTCTGAAGGAAACAATTTTAACACAATAGATTATAATGTACTCTTAAATGAATCCCGCAAAAATTGGAACAATCATACCCCAGCATTTCCACTAATTCCTACTGATCAGTTACTAGCCATCCCCTTTAATTGGCGAAATTTACACACACACACACACACACACACACACCTATATATATAATTAAATGTGTGTGTGTATATATATGTCTGTATGTATATATATATATATATATATATATATATATATGCTATATATATATATATATATATATATATATATATATATATATTCATATATATTGAAGCATTGCATCACAGTAGTATTGTTTCTCAATGATTAATCGGACTTCCAGAAACAGGCGATATCCGTCTCGTTGACGGTTCGGGACCTCACGAGGGACGCGTGGAGATCTTCTACGACTCTCAGTGGGGGACTGTTTGTGACGATGACTGGGATATCGCGGATGCATCGGTGGTGTGCAGACAGCTTGGCTTTGCTAACTCCACCGACGCCTTTCTGTATGCATATTTTGGAGCAGGATCGCCTACTCAGCCTATCACCTTATATCACGTAGGCTGTAGTGGGAATGAAACTAAACTAACGGACTGCGAATACTCGCTTTGGGGAATTAAACCCTGTGTACATTACGAAGATGCAGGAGTGAGGTGCTATACATATCAAAACGAAGGTAGAGATTTCATGAAATGTAGCCGTTTTTTTTTTTCTACAAAGGAAATTTCCCACTCGGAATTTCCTTGTGTCTTTCGCAAAGCATTCTTAAGATACTAACACTAAATAGACATGTTATTTACTAGTCCAGAAGTATCTGAGATTCCTAGTGTATGCTATATCAATGAATGATGCCATATTGTGTGTAATGCAAGTGAGAAGTAATATTTATCTTTTACTTCAACCATTTCTTTTAATGCCGATTGACCAGGATAACTCTAATAAGGTAACTGTTACTAAGGTCTACGTGCTTTGTCATTTGTGGAGGCACACTGACAAAAATGATATACTGAAGTAGTGAATTAGATTCTTGACTTTTAATGAGAGGTGTCGAGTTCAAATTCCGTCAGGTGCCTTCCTTGGACAAGATATTTCATCCACCGTGTCCCAGGTTGTTTTTTCATGAGATAAAGCTCTTTTTGTTGTTTATTGGTCATGTTTATTTTTTTCCGACGACATTGATTGGCAAATTGGCAACACATTTCCGAAATAAAAGTCCCTGTTTCTCTCTCAAATTAGCAAATGTTTGTACATTTCTTTTTGACTTGGTACATACTAATTAAGTTTTAAATAATTAAACCCTTGTAGTGTTTATCTGATAACAGATATACAGTGCCTGTCGAAAAAAAAAAATAATAATCCAGCTTTAGAGGGCTGTTAATTGATATTTGCCAACTGTGAAGAGCGCAATGTTGGTTGTGAGAAAAAGGAAACTCTTCTTCTTTTTATTGATACCTTGTAAATTGTGTTGATAAATGCCATGCATGACTGAGCACATCAACTTTAAAGGCAATAATGTCAAGTTGCACTTCAGCAAAGTTTGAGCGTCATCATGAAGGAACACTGATGTTTTACTGAAATCGACGAAATCTGTCAATGAAGTGGTCAAATAAACAGACCAGCCTGCACTACTGAAGGTCTATGATTCGGGTTTTCAACATGGACACTTGTTAGATATCCTGGTCACTCCCACAAAAGCCAACCAGCACAATCCCCTTTTCTCTGTTCACATTCAAGACGTGGTATGTCGCTTGGAGCTAATGTTTTCAGCATGAACAGAGAAAAATGGACCGTGTGGGATGGCCTTTTTCAGAGTGACCAGGCTATCCAACTTAGGCCATGTTGAAAGTTATGGACCATAAAAAGCAAGAGGAAACCCTTAACACAAGCCTGCAGATGTGCAGGCTGGCATGTTTATTTGACCATTTTCAATGACAGATATAATCCATTTCAGTGAGGCACTTCGGTTAACACTTAAAACTTGGGAAAAAGTGAAACTTGTCATTGTTGTCTTCAAAGTTAATGTACTCAATCATGCATGCCATTTATTAATGTAATTAGGTATTAATGAAAAGATAAAAAGTTCCCCTTTCCCCACAACTAAATGCGCCCTCCAGACAATAATGAAACGGTAGCCCTCTAAAGTTGGATTACCTTTTTTGGAAAAACACTGTACAGAGAAATTCTGAGTTGCCCTTACAATTGTCACAATAATACTATGATAACAGATAACAGACAGATGATGAAAGATAATCAAAATAGATAATAAGGTATAATAGTATTAAATCGAGAGGCAGGAAGAAAATATTGTTTCTGTCACATGCATGAATCAAAAGTAAGATATACAATAATTATAGAATATGGTGAAGGAACGTCCCAAATGTTAATCAATATAAAGCGATAATCGCAATTTCATTTTGATGATATTTTTTTTTTGGTATGACCCAGAAATTATTTTCAACACTTTGGCAAAAAAAATCATACAAGTATTAGAACGCATTAAGTCTATTCATCAAAGAACAATGTTCAAATCTGTCCAGGTTGAGAATGACGTGGTTTTTAAAGTGGAAGAGGATAGTCTTTTCCCACATCCCCATAACGCAAAGCCTATATATGTGACAACAAACTTGTAGTCATGATGTGGTTAAGTATAAAAAAGCCCAGTAGATATAAATCTTTCATTCCTTGCACTCTATTAAAGATATCCTGTAGGCCCTACTCCTTCAAAGACATACCAACAACAAAAAATGCCGGACATAAAAACTGAAGAAGATGCAGGCCCCTTCAATCTTAAATATCATTTTCTGACTTAAGGTGACTTAAGATTGACTGGCGGTCCGACGTCTAGAGACGGTCGACTTGAAATCTACCACAACAACGAATGGGGCACTGTGTGCAGTACGACCTGGGGTCCCGAGGAAGCAGAGGTAACCTGTCGTCAACTAGGGAATGACGGAGTGAACAATGTGTACTACTCTCCCACACCTGGTAATGGATCTATCCACATGTCTCATGTAGGCTGTATCGGAAATGAGACTGGACTCATCAACTGTAACGTTACATTCAGTGATGATGATAACAGCTGTATATGTACACACGGCGAAGACGTGGGAGTGGATTGTTACACTTTACTAACAGATCCCTCCGGTAAGTTCTGAGTTCGAATGTGAAACAGAACTTCTCCTGATGCCTCTAAGATGATTTAGTTCACTATCAGCTAGTTTGTAGTATACATGTAATTGAGTACATGCTATACCGAGGAGCTCACCAATTTCTATCCCCTTCGTCATGCAACTGTGTTGAAATTCATTCTCACGGTCATGTTGAAAAACGTCCTCTTTACCTCATAAATTGATGTGACGTGAGTATCCGTTGAGAGAAATTAGGAAAATAATTTTAGTTTAGGAGGTATTTGAGCCGTCGGTTTCAGATAGCAACTTTCATATGTCACTTTCTGTCGCAAGACTCCCGTTTGCTTATGAACAACAGTTTTCTGTAATTGGTACATCTTATTATGAATTTACTGGAATTGACGTAAAAAATGCTGTCTTATCCCACACAAATACTTAAGCTACTTTCCAAAGCTCGTACGAATGTCACTGTTCGTACAAATTCGGGAGTTCGTAGAGATTCGTAGATGGGGCTTAGATTCTTACGGCCTTCTTACGAATTTCTTACGAGCGCTGTTTAATTCGCAAGAACAAATTGTGTACCTACTCCTTACGAGTCCATTACGAACGCCTTACAAACTCGAAGAGTTGTTCGTAAGAACGCCGTATGAATCTCTGTTCATAAGGCATTCTTACGAAAGACGTAAGAGTCCTTATGAACAACTTAAGACGTAGGTACAATCATCGTAAGAATTTAAGGCTTCAAGAATTGTCTCTCGACCCTGCAAAATCTTGCGTAGTTGTTGCGATGTTTGTACGACACCTTACAAAGAGAGGGTTTCGTACGAAGTTAAAAAAAAAAAACTCTTGGACAAGACCATCGACCAGGCTACGAACTTACAAACGGTCTACGAACGGTGGTTTCGTAGGCCCTCTTAAGAAAGATCTTACGGAATTGTCTACAAATTATTCGTACGGCGTTCGTAGCAGTTCTTAATGGTATTTGTGATCGAGCCTTTACCTTATATTTGGAATGGTGAAGGCAAATCAGATTTTTCATGACATCAATATAGGTTAACTTGCTAAAGCTACGGTCACAAAGGTTCGTACTAACGATCGATGCGTTCGTACAAATGTCACTGTTCGTACGAATTCGGGAGTTCGTAGAGATTCGTAGATGGGGCACAGATTCTTACTGCCCCCTTACGAATTTCGTACGAACGCTGTTTAATTCGCAAAAAAACAAATTGTGTACCTACGCCCTACGAGGCCTTACACACTCGAAGAGTTGTTCGAGAGAACGCCGTACGAATCTCTGTTCGTTAGGCATTCTATGATAACGAAAGACGTAAGAGTCCTCTATGAACAACTGAAGGCGTTCTTACAATCATCGTAAGAATTTTAGGCTTCAAGAATTGTCTCTCGACCCTGCAAAATCTTGCGTAGTTGTTGCGATGTTTGTACGACGCCTTACGAGGAGAGGGTTTCGAACGAAGTTAAAAAAAAAATCTTGGACAAGACCATCGACCAGGCTACGAACTTACGAACGGTCTACGAAAGTTCTACGAACGCTGGATTCTTACGGCCTTCTTAAAAAGATCTTACGAAATTGTCTACAAATAGTTCGTACGGCGTTCGTAGCAGTTCTTAATGGTATTTGTGACCGAGCCTTAAAACTTGATGAACGTTCACTGCCATAGAAGACATGTAAACAGCTAGTTTCCCCATCTTTTGGCATATTTTGTGTTTTCACCAAATTGACAAGGAGGTCTGCCAGAGAGCATATCGTTGCATCTTACGCCTATTATATTTCCTGCTGATTGTGGATGAAAACTATGTCTAACCTTTTTTTTTCTTCTTCTTCTTTTTACAGCTATGGAAGGGGAAATTCGCCTTGTCTGGAGCAGGTTATTCCCAGGAGACGGTCACTTGCAAATTTACCACGATGACTCATGGGGTACAGTATGTGCAGATGGGTGGGACCATTACAATACGGAAGTTGTTTGTCGGCAACTCGGATACCTCCCTGCTGGAGAAATGTACATAAGTAATCCAACTGCAGGATTTAATGGGCCCGTCCATCTGTCTGAAGTGAGCTGCACCGGAGACGAGAACGAGCTTTCGCACTGCCCCCACGCTGGCTGGGGGAACAGCGACTGTCGGCACACAAAGGACGTGTGTCTGCGATGTTCACGCGATTACACTGGTAAGTGTCGACTAATGTGAACTTCAGCATGCTTCACTTTGAGGTTAAAAATCAGTTGGTGCATGGAGTGTTAGATCCAGTAAAGAGAACAATAGATGTCACATAGGAATTTATAGGAAACAAGAAAGATATGAAATCTATTTCAACAGTTTCGTATATATATGTGACTCTGCACCTCAAAACAAACAAAAAGTCGCCAGACGTGAATTTTTAGTTAAGACCATATTCTGAAAGAGCAGACTTTAAGCTTTAACATGATGTATAACTTCAATCAAATGGACTCTCCTAACCTATCTAAATATTGGAAAGAAAGCACAAACTCAGGAAAAGTGTGAACTGAGAAAAGAGGCTCTGAAGTACAGTGTCTATTCAAGCGCTTAATCTTTACCAAACTGTGCTGGCTGTGCGATGAATGGGACAAAAAAAAAACAGGATGTAAACCACCAGAGTAACAACAATGAAGAGATTATCAGATTAAACTGAAATTGAGCATACCTCATTATTTACACATTCTGTCCATAATTAATGCCTACTTTCAAAGCAGTAGCATTATCCTTTCAAAAGTTATTAGAGTTGAAAGTGAAGAGTGTGGACAAGGTTTTTCAGAAATGGAAAAGGGATTCTAAAGACACACCTAATCACACTATTCTACCAAAAATGTTCGATATAAACTGCTAAAAAAACACACTTTCCTGCCCGTTTTATGATACCAAATTTTAGCATAATGTAAAAGAAGACCCGCTCTTTCAGAAAATATGAAAAAGTCAAGTTCGGCTAGGTTGACCCATTTCACTTATTTTCAGTCCTCACGCAAAATCAGTGTGTGCGACTTTATGTTCGTTTTGAGGTGCACGGTCACACACACACACACACACACACATTCGATTTCGATTTTCTATACTTTCTCAAAAATATGAAGTGCAGATGTTATGTGACACGTTAATTTCTAGGTGCCTCCGTGATACCAAATTTGCACAAGCCAAACCAGTGCTTTGTGTCGACGTCGCTTTGTTGAATTATTGCACCTGATATGGCTATCAGCCACTAAATGGTTCAGCTTCATAATGGGCTTTACAGGATTGTCATTTGTCCGAGATAAATAGAATTTTACTGTGTTGTTAGCGTTGGAAGGCAAAAAGGACATTATTGTTATTATTATTATTATTATTATTATTATTATTATTATTATTATTATGGAGCGTGTGACTTCTTCGACTTCTTAATTTATCAGCTCATCAGAGAAATACGTAGGGCTGTATCAATTTAGGGTTGTGTTCATGCCCCTGAATAGAAGCAGACTCTGAAACATAGTTACACTGAATATGTTCAATCAAATTCGGTTAAATTTAAGTGTGTTTTTATCTTAATCTAAAAAATCAAGCAGCTTGCAAGCATCCCCCATACTCTGCACTTTTGACTGGCTTAGAAATTAAAGTCTGCATGGCCTCCTTTAATTTGATCTCATCGTGTGTTGGTAGTGTTCCAAACTGCCCTGAGAAATTCTGTTTATAAAGACATATATCAGTAACTTAACTATTCACAACATGACATATACGTCGACTTTCTGCTGAATGCACAGAAATACGATAAAAAGCTGCACAGACATTTGGATTTTATTGGGCGTGCTATATAGAATGCTCTTCAAACCTGGATGGAAACTACTCAAATAAGTCTG
This sequence comes from Diadema setosum, assembly GCF_964275005.1. Taxonomy (NCBI): domain Eukaryota; kingdom Metazoa; phylum Echinodermata; class Echinoidea; order Diadematoida; family Diadematidae; genus Diadema; species Diadema setosum. The sequence continues at coordinate 7,641,603 of NC_092691.1, read as the reverse complement.
TTAAAGTGCAAATAGAAATCTCTGCTTTAAAACGAACAACTATGCGGCGATTGATCGATCCAACATCGCTAAAAAAGTGTTCATTGGAATTTTAGTTACAAACATAGTAACCATGATTTAAGATGAGTTGCAGAAACGAAGATGTAGTGGTGGGCACGTCAGGCCGTTAGTGCTTCTCTTGTTTATTCAAATCAGCTGAAGATGGCGACATCCGGCTTACTGACGGCGGAGCCCCTTGGAAAGGAAGACTTCACATATTCTATGACCTGAAATGGGGCACGGTTTGTAATGACAGCTGGTCCTATGAGAACGCACTGGTTGTCTGCCGTCAGCTTGGCTACGACGGTGTTGTGTCGACTTACGAATACTTCGGGCCAGGGTACGGTCCAATCCAACTTGGTGGAGTGGTGTGCACGGGAGACGAGGATACCTTGACGGACTGCTCGCACAGTGAATGGGGTGTTATTAGCTGCACATCCCACGAACGAGATGTTGCTGTCGACTGCACGGAGGAGAGGTTACCAGGTAAGTAGGGCGAGTTTCCCCAAATAAATTTTGTCCAATTACAGGAAATTGTTTAAGACCGAGACAAGTCATGGAGCCGCTTCCTTCTCCTGAATGGTGAACAGAAATTCCAACTATCCATGTCTAACGGATGGAAAGAATATTCTCTCAAAACTTCACTATTCTGATAGCAAATTACTGATGATAGCCAGGAACGATGATTCGTTGACAGAAAAGGGAGTTCAAATAATGAGAAAGGGAGTGCATTATAAATGGTAGAAACGCGCAAGGGTTGATAAGTAGTCCAATAAGAGGTTAGGGCTTTTCGCTCTTTTATAAAGGCAAGCAGATACAAAGGCAAAGTAAAAGAAAATTTCCTATATATTAGGAGTCTTTGACGTCCCTTCAGTATAACCGTAAAGGAGGTGATCGATGGCTTGCTAACGACTGGCAGTTAAGACAGGGGGCGTGTCGAAATCTTTCACAACTACGAGTGGGATAAAATCTGTGATGGTCGGTAGTCCACAAAACAATTGAACTTGAGGTGATATGTTGTCAACTCGTTCGTTCAGTTGTTGTTTATTCAATATTCTATTACGGGAATTAGTAGCCCTACACTTATCAAAGTTCACGTATGGTAGAAATCATGTTTTTTAAGACAATGACTAGCAATTTATCATCTGTCATCATTCTGTTGGAATCACTTTTTTTTTTTCTACATTGCGTATCGTGCCTGCGTAAAAAAAAAGAAAAGAAAAGAAAAAGTTATCCAGCTTTGGAGGACTACTATTTCATTGTCAACTATGGAGAGCGCAGCGTTAGTTGTGGAGGAAGACATTTTTTTTTCTTTCTATTAAGACCTAACTTTTTATTGACAAATGTCATCCATTACTGAACACATGAACTTTAAGGATAACAATGACAAATTGCACTTTTTCCAGGTTTGAGTGTTTAATACGTGGAGAAACACTGAATGTCTCTCTGAATAGATGAGATCTGCCAGCAAAAATGGCATAGGCCGGCTTGCCATGACTGCAGGTTAGTGTTTAACGTTTGTGTTTGTATTTTTTCTAACGTTTCATGGTCAATAATTATAACCTTTTACATGGCCACCTGTCCAATAACTTGGTCACTCCCACAAAATCCGACCCACACAGTCCATTTTTCTCTGTTCATATCCAACACATAGCTTGCAGCGACAAGTTATGTCTTGAATATGAAGAGAGCAGCATGGATGGGTTAGCCTTTTTGGGAGTGACCAAGTTATCAACAAATGTGGTCGTGCTTATGGTTATGAACCATAAAAGGTTAGAAGAAAACAAAAACCCTGCAGTTGTGCAGGTTAGCCTGTTAATCTGACCACTTTCATATTTGATCTCATCATTCAGTAAGATATTCATTATTACTTAATGATGACTCTAAAACTTGGAAAAAGTGAGATTGTCATTGCTGTCATTAAAGTTTATGTGCTCAGTCATGCATGGCATTTAACTACATAATTTGGTTTCAATGGAAAGAGGAAAATGTCAGAGAAACTGAACTGCAAGAGAATTTTACGAGGATTAAGTTACTACAATAATGCTGTTGACCCCAAGCTGATATTCTTAACCTTTCATACAAAGCGGGTGGTTGTCACACTTTTGCAGATAAATGTGCCAAAATTATTGCTTGTTTATATTTTTGCTTGTTTTATACAATTAACAAAGGGGAAAGAACGACGTTCAATATGTATCTAGATTCGAGGTAATGTTTGTGAAAGTAATACATATTTGAATTACGGAAACTGTAATTCAGTATTTCTGTCATCGAAATATCTTTGAAAACGCATTGATCCTCTTGGACGCAAGGGGATGGAGACATTTAAAAAGAACTAAGGTATAGAAATGTTGCACCAGTCGACTGTGCTGCTTTCACTCATATCGCGTTGGTACAAGGCATCTAAAATGGTATGTCAGGAATATGAGGTCACTTATAGAAAAAAAAAACCAAAAGAATACCCTCATCTTGAGGACAGGACATAAGAGATATATCAGAGCTCGTGTTCTTCTATAACTTATAAACTCCTTCCAATTTGCCTGATCGATACCTATGGAACTCGTTGAATATCTCTAAGAACTGCACTTTTGCGTTGCTCCTTTGTTATTTGGTCATGTTTTGTTTAAATTTATCACCTTCATGTAATCCTTTTTTTATTTGATTTGATTTGAGAAGCAATATAAATACGAACGAATGAACGAAGATACATCACGATGAATCATCTACCTTCGACTAGTACACAGTAATACATTGCAGGTCATTATCGATGTTAAGTTGTTTCTGGGCAACTGATTAGCACTCATATTTGGTAAAGTGCATGGACTTTGTGAGATCATTGATTTTTTAAGCCCTTATCAGCACAAATAATACACTCCCATAACGCTGTGACGCAGTCATGAAATGTCCCATACATGTTAACATTTCGTGTTTAAAGGGCGGGTCTTTTAGGGTGAACATTGGGGCTACAAAGACTCTATACAGGTCCACTAACACGATTTCGACATTTTTAGATTTTAAAAAGTAACCAGTAGTCAGATATCGCTCTAAAACCACCCAAATGTGGGAACGCCCCCTAAAATTGTCCGCTGATTGGCTAGTGCGATTTGACGTACCAACAGGAAGCCCCCCGCGAAGGCAAGAAGTTCTCACCATTGCCCTAGCGTGTCAATGATAGATAGATTTTCTACTTTTGAATCACAAAATACACAATTTTTGCAAGTAGCACATCCCAAGAAAGGATTTAAATATGTTGTTTATATATTCCAGAAGCGACTTAAAGGGCGGGTCTTTTAGGGTGAACATTGGGGCTACAAAGACTCTATACAGGTCCACTAACACGATTTCGACATTTTTAGATTTTAAAAAGTAACCAGTAGTCAGATATCGCTCTAAAACCACCCAAATGTGGGAACGCCCCCTAAAATTGTCCGCTGATTGGCTAGTGCGATTTGACGTACCAACAGGAAGCCCCCCGCGAAGGCAAGAAGTTCTCACCATTGCCCTAGCGTGTCAATGATAGATAGATTTTCTACTTTTGAATCACAAAATACACAATTTTTGCAAGTAGCACATCCCAAGAAAGGATTTAAATATGTTGTTTATATATTCCAGAAGCGACTTAATGGCGACTCGGACATTTTTCGAGTTTTTTACCTATAATAATTTGTCATTTCGGATCATGTTTACATTTTGGAAAAAACTAAACATTTCCTTCAGGAAACAAGACAAGTAGGCGTGTGCGACAGCCTCTTAACTGCTGAATGTACATTGCAACTGCTGAGTGCGTGTGCAGGTCGTAACGACATATTGTTACGGGAGACTGGTTAACAGTCTAAATTTATATCGATATCTCGATCCAAGGTAGGTAGATGTTAGAATGTTATATCGATCGTGAGTATCTTATAGCGCTAGCGCTCGCCTCAGCTCAGCTCTAGCTAGCAGCTCTGTCGCTGACCTGTGTAGCTTAGTTCTAAGATACGTGTGAATAAATGATGGATTCAGACGACGAGATCGAGTCGCCCATTTCATGCCCCGCTACCGTTTCGAGTGAGTCAGAGAGGGAGTCAGAGTCGGATGTCGAGCGAGATGGTGAGGACGAAGATCCCCGATCAAGCAGGAGAAGCAGCCGTTGGCGTTGGTCGGCCTCAACAGCGATTGGGTTTACTCCCGTATAGTATGAACCAGACGCTGCACCTCCCGCCCCCGGAGCAGTCTGCGGTGAGGAAGCTCAGGGGACGGGGTGATGACAACGAGCCCGCAAGATTGGGGAAAAACAATTGGTAATTATCTACTTGAGAGTCTATATTCTATATAACCTTAGTAACTCACTTATTTTAGTAGTATATCTATAGGCCAGAAAAAAGTATAAGTCACAAATGTTGGAAGTACAAAACTGCTGCTTGTAAGTTGTAATAATACTCTAGACTCTCTACAACGTAAAAGTTTTTACCAATGCCACAGTTAGTTACTGCTTATTGACTTACTGCTATTTGGAATGTGTGGACAAGACAGTAAAGTCACTAAAGACTAAAGTACTGAAGAGGCTGGTGTAGATGTAAATCTCTGTGGCAATAGTTGGCATGTTGAACTTGAAGGATTGGTCTCAATTTATCATTGTGTGGCAGCTCAGTACTACGTGACTAAAACTAATTAAGTTACACAACAAGTAAACCTGAATTTACCTGTATTTCTTTCTTCAGGTGCCAATGTGGGAACTGTGTGCCAATGCCTACAACACGGGAGTCATTGTGCTGTCACAAGGCTGACCCGGTCTTAGAGGAGGTCGAGCAGTACAACGACCGGCCGACATGCAGATGCTCAGTATAACAGCACACCCAGGATTTTCCACCATTTGCCTTGGTGAATGGGTGTTGGAAGCTGCTTATCACCAGTATGCTCAACAGTATGGAGAAGGTGCCAGAACGGATGCCACAGATAATGAGTGAGTTTGTTTGTCAAATTTTTCAATTTTTCTTCTGAAATAATGCAAATTTGCCATTTTATATTCCCTTGACAATATGCTGTTTATACTGCCAATTTGCAATTGCACCCATCAAAAGAATGCAATATCTAATTCACCATGTGTGATTTCAGTCCTGCACTCCAGTAATTTATTCAAATATATTGGACCTGTCTTCGTAGATAATGCAAAAGTACATGTAGCCTTGTAGGATATATTTGTATAATCTTTTCATTTTTTACTTCTTGAGTGCATAGGGACATTATCACTTTGTGTTATGCGCTGTATAAGCACTGTCAATTATTACACTATTATTATTATTATTATTATTATTTTATGCTGCCATTACAGTTGTACCAGGTACCCAAAATAATGACTACCATACTCCATGGGTCCCATTCACATTGTCTAATTTAAATCCTATTCTCAAGATTAATTTCTACATGAACACATGATGTCATATAAAAGGATTATCAAATTTTACTCCTTTTGCATTCCATTTCGTTTCACTTTCGTTTCTATATCAGGTGATCAAGACATGTTGCATACACCAGCAACTGGTGAGATGATGCTGGAAATTTGTGGGCCAAAATGTGAGAGTCCTACTGCCATCGTCTGCTGTGAGGAAAATGTGATAAACTTATCCATCAGAAAGAGTGACACGTTTTCATTTTGCATAGGCTGTAATAAGACTGTATATGCAGCACTGATATTGGGTGTAGAATGTGACTTGTCACATTGCGATCTGCTTAACGGGAACGTGGTTGTAGAAATGCATCAGATAAGTTTGTACATTGCGAAAGTCACATGCATACTTTGTCAGACACCTTGTCCATTATGTGGTCATACTGATGATATGCAGCTTCCAACACCCACTCATCAAGGCACACAACTGGGAAACATGCTGTTGGACTTCAGCCTCTCTGTACAAATGATCATGTATTATTTTGTTGTAATTTATTGATGCATGTTCAGTGGAACCTCAATATTATAAGCACTGATATGACAAACTGTAGTAATAACAAGATCTTAATATATATATATAGGGGTGAGATCTCTGGTCCCATTGACCTCATTATAACAAGGTTCGACTGCATGTCAACTGCACTCTTGTCTCAATTCTTACTCTTGCTATGCTCTCCCTCTCTCTTTTGTAATGTAGACCTACTGCATGTTTTAGCAATTGGAAAATCACACTTTCACAACCATACAAGTGAAGATAATTTTGATTGTGTAGAATTGACACGTTGAACAGCTATGTTGTCAGTCATGGTCAGAAGAAATAGATAATGATCTGATACAATTAAGATGCTGTGGCCTTTCCGGCAATAGCTTCACAGCCTCTATTTAGAGAACAGGACCAAGTCTAGTTACGAACTCATTGAACTGGAATGTAACTGGCTCATATAGTAATGTTCTGTCATGAACCAGTATATATTTGTCAAACATTCCTTCCAGCTGATTACACTAATTATATTTTGTGAGCAAATGGAAAAAAAAAAGTGTGTTGTGTTTTCTATACATACATTTGTAGTTGTAGTAATACAGTACATGTACCGGTAGTGTAAATTTATCCTTATATACAAAAAGAAATGGATTAGCTTCATACAGACCCATGAAAATGCAAAAACATACACATATACACACACCCTCAGTACACTCATGCATATCCAGGCCTGGCATATCAGATACAAACATGCACAAACACACACCAACATCAGACACACATAGGACTAATATATCATTGATATATTTGCCCTATGTTTGTCTGATGCCCCCTTCATGGAATGGATAGATATATCCCCTCATAGATATGCACATACAATGTATTTAAGTAAGATTTCTATGGAATTGTACATCTAGCTGTATGCAATTTGCATATTGGTGGGAGTGTTCCAATGATGCCTGACTGAAAGTATTTGTGGGTATGTATGTAGTATGGCAAAGGGTGTGTGTGTGTGTGTGTGTGTGTGTGTGTGTTTTGATGTGTGTATAGATAGGAGACTAAAGAAAATTAGTCACAGGGAATGAGAAAAAGATGGGGGAGTGTACTTACAGGAATGAGATTGTAAAACCCTACCAGTGTGTTATCTCCATATCCTAATGTTGGAACAAAATGGGATTTATTCCACTGGAACAATGGCAGCTGGTCAGTCAAGCATGCATGAGTGACATCCACATTTGAAATCAAATCAGCCCAGAAGAGTTATCTTTTGCACATACATGTACATACTGTATATTTCATATCAATACTATATGAGACATTCTCATGTAACATTAAATCAAAAGCTTTGTGATTTTTTTCCTCATACATAAATCTATCAGTGAAATTACAGAACTCAAATTCAGGATAACATAATACATGTATTGCACGTGTAAATATACAAAACAGTACAGGTGAGTGATGTTATTCAATCTTTCACACAATATTTTAAAATGTGTAAAAATGTGTGAATGTATATGTGAGCATATGTGCATGTGGGTGTTTGCTTGTGTGCACGTTTTCAAAAGTACCTCTGCATGCAGATGTGATATGAATGATTATGAATGTCTGAGTCCCAGTCATAGCAAGATCAATTCATACCAAATTTTCTTAAACTGAGTGACCTTGCAACTGTTCTTTCATAAAGAGACCTGACACCATATTCATAAAAAAACAATGCTTATTTAACTTTTAATGCTTGACTTCAATGATTATGTATGGAGAACCATCATAGAAATCAACAGAATAATTCCCCAACTAGACTAAGCATTGCATTATGAATTTGGTCCCCCCCCCCCCCCCTGTGGAGGCATTCCAAGTCTCAGAACTTGAGTAACAGGGCCCCAGTCTGCTTCAACATGTCAGATGAAGATTATATAAAATGCTAATGCCTTACAGACACACATCTTGTGCTCATTTTTCATAAATTTGTGACTCATATACCAAGAGTATTGCTCCTTCCCAAAACTACAATTTTTCTCCATCTCTTTTTGAGTGTGTTGTGTTCAATAATGCATACACATTTTATTCTAAATTACCTTGTCAGAGATATTAATATTTGATCATAAGAGTGAGCTCTAATCTTAACAGCAAACATTCAATGGTAAAATCATAGTGTGGGACAGCATTCATGTAGAAATCTTCTAAACTTACCATTACAACACTGAATATCTCTAGAGAATTGTGTTAGCATGCAAGCTCATCTGTCCATAAAAATTGCCATGTATGCTTCAAACATCAACAAAAAAAATACAGTTTTCCTTTTGTATCCACATGACTGTTGTATTGTAAATGAATTGTGATTTTGCTATTAAAAGGACAATATTCAACTGGCAAATAAATGATCTTTGAAACACTATATCAAGTTGGCATCGTATTGTTTGTGATGAAATGCAACATACACGTTATACAGACACAATACAACAGTGATCTTATCTTGTCTTTAAATGATCACTCATGAATAGAAGGTATAAAAATGCAGGGTATGTGTAACAAAATTTTGAGTGTTTGTATCTACCATCTGACAGAAGAACAGATGAAAATAGTCTTCTGAAACATCATTCTGCAACAATTAAACACTATTTGCACAGTATCATGTATTGAATACATTGTATGAACTTCAATCTCAATTGCAAGGATTCCTGAACCCATCAGATCATTTGTCAGGCTGTGCAAATTGTCTCCTTTGATGTTCAATAACTTCCTCCCTTGGATGATACTCAAAGGCATTCACAAGGAGAGGCGTTGAAGGCTGGCAGGGTGCAGGAGTTTTGTCATTGTACTCCACAACAGCAGAAAGGACATCATCAACCTGTGCTGTAGAAAATTCAACAGAAAGAAACAAAGGGACACACAAAATAGATGGAATTAAGTTGTTTGCACTGGTTTTTAGCAACACATTTCTTGAGGTGTCGTGAACAGACACCACCACTTTGATAATGACATCAAAAATCTTTGCAAATTCATATAAAAATTGGGGTTTGCCCTCCTCAATGCAAAGACTTGACTTGAGAATGAATAAGTAGCCATTGGTCATGGCAGGTGGAGTGTTGGTCTTCAGAATGGACAACTGACTGCCTCCCTTCTATGACTTCTGATTAGTGGAACAGGCATAAGACCTGCCCCCCCTCCAAAAAAAAAAAGAGAAAATGTATATCTAGACCTTTTAAAATTGATCATTTTATGTGTACTCAGTGGTCAAGAAAGCCAATGTTCTACAGAGACAATCAAATAATAAAATGTGTAGTTGACAAATTGTGCCATTCTAATATTTTCCTCTGAGTAATGTGAATTAATTTTCTTCCAATATTGCATAAAATATCTACGCTGTTCTTTACGAACCTTCACGCTAGAAGAGCCAGGATTGTTCATCTTCACAATCCGGTAGAGCAGATCTCCTGTTGCACCTCTTATCGAGCTCACTGCCTGTCAGAATTTGTGTAGTACACTGTAGTGCAATGCTGCCAGATGAACCCTGTAAGTACATGTAATAATGGCACAGAGAGGAATTGATTTTTTTTTTTATTGTCTATGTAGGCCTGCAAGAATGTGGTTAACTAGATGCATGTAGGAACTCTTGGGAAAAACAAATACCGGTAATCACAAATAATGACTGCCATTAGTACCGGTACTTCCCCACATAACCAGGGCAAGTGAAATTGTAATGATGACAACTGAAAATAACTGACTGCAGAAAGTTCCCTGTCTGATAGGAAAGTGACTTTTTTTTCCACATGTAAAATATGAAATCGCATTACATTAGTCAACTAATATAGGCATCATTTTGGGGCAAGGAAAAAAAAATGGACATTGAAGATTTCACTTGCCTAATGGGCAAGTGAAGACAAACAATAATGGCCAGTCCTGGATCAATTCAATCTAATAATATGTTTTGGAACACACCATCCAACCATTCGGCTACAAGTTTTAGAGCTCAATGGGGAAGCAAGGCTGTCATAGCAGAAGTCAGAGTCATAGAATTAACTGTTACTGAATATGTATGATTGATACATGTAAGCCTTCTAATGTAGCAGCGATGAAAATATACAGAGGCAGCCAACCCGGCTGGCTGGCTGGTACGCGGTCTCAGTTGGTAACTGATGACCCCATATGCCCATACAAGTACTACGTGGTATCTAGAATCGATAGCTATAACACGCAGGTACCGATGTAACTGTGTTGTAGTGAATGTCTTACTAATCTTCGATAAATTTTAGGTCTAGTAATGTAACGTTAGAGGTGTTCACTTCATAGTATAGTACGATTTAATGAGCACACAACTTGACTACTAGTACATTAAAATCCCTCCATGATCTTAATTTTACTGACATTGAGTGATGTTCCACTCAAAACACTACAGACGGAGCTTATCAATCTATCGAAACCGTGAAACTGTTAGTAGTGATACAGCAATTACAGGCCGACCAGACGCCGTGCGAACCCTGTCGCGATTATTGCAGCGACTGTGCTGTGTATAGTTACGGTACAAGTACGATAGCTACTGTATAATAAGAGTCGTCTACACAGTGGCAAAACATACCCGCTTTCTCTGATCCATCAGCTTCAGAACTGCTGATCCGCTTTGTTTTTCAGCTCTCTGACGATGAGTTTGGCTTCCATTTCCCAGCTTGATAACAGGGATAGCTATGGGCTGCAGGATCCTCTTTTTGGGCGCAAATCCTAGCCGAGTATACAGCACTACTTCCTGCTCCACTACAAGCGATCACTCCATACGAGGCTGTACAACCTAGTGCGTAGTAATGTACATCGTAGTAGAAGGGACCATCTATCCCACTGGGCTCGCGTCAGCAAATGATTCTCAACGAACCCAATTTTTTCGAGTAGCGTCATCTTTAGGGAAGTTGTGCAGACTTACACCCCATCTTTTGTGTCTTTGCTGCGGTGATGACGGCACACTTCCTCGGCATTTTCTTGAAATACTTTCTCCAACTTTCCTACAAATACCCCGGTACACAAGATCCCTGCACTGTGAAGTACAGTTTAGGCGAGACAGTCGCACTATGAGTTCCTGTTGGTGCGTCACAGTGTCACCTGACAAGGCACGTGACCGGTCCTTGCTTTTTCTGGGGGCGTTCCCGACTACCCGAAAAATGAGCGATTTAGGCGATTTCAACTGAGTTTTTTGAAGTTCACAGATCTCTTTGAAGAAAAGTATATGCGATTTCTAATAGTATTGACACAGTATTTTCATATGATCATGCATTATAAAATTAAAAGACCCGCCCTTTAAAGGTTGTTCACTCTAGCTCTTCTAAACGATGATTTGTATTTACCTGTGTTTGGCGAATCAAAGAATCCTTGGTAAATGATGATTTTGTCTTCTACATAAGTAAGTTGGGCAGTCATTTGATAGACACGTGATTTACAAGACAAGTTGCATTTTGGTGCTTCTATGAAAACAATCCATATGGGGAAACAATTCCTACTGATCAAATGTCCTATAATAGAGGAAAGAGTTTAGTTAAGATTAAATCGAAAACAAAAACAAAATACAGGAGTATGCGCCCTCGGTGAGACGTTGACTACTTACAGCTTGTAACAATAAGCATTCTGGGGCCTATACTTGCAACTCTTTCCAAATTACATCGAGGTAGTAGGGTATACCTTTCAATTTTAAATAGAACAGGACGAGGGGAATAAACCTATTTTGGCAGTGGCGGATCCAGAGGGGGGTGCAACCGGCGTACGCCCCCCCCCCTTTTATTTTGCGTAAAAAACAAAAGAAATAAAAAGAAAAAATGAAATGAAACCCGGAAGTGCCACCAGAAATATTAGTCACCCCCCCCCCCCCCTTTACAGAATTCCTGGATCCGCCTCTGTTTGGTGACGTAGAACTCATATCCATGCCTGAAAATGATATTCTCTTGCTATTACACAAAATGATGAGATATCACACAGATAATTATTCCTTTAGAATTCCTGTATTACCCAATATACATGTTTTTAATCAAGGGAACGTATTGTGTGTCATTTGTGTATGGTTGACACCCAGACAATGGTCCTAGACAATGGCCATGATTTGAATGTTTCATTATTTATTCATGAGGAATTCCACTATCACAGCTAGTATTTATTCATTCTGAAATGTGGTGCATGCAAGCACATGGAAACATGTGCTTACGTTTTCTCATGTGCATGCATTTCACCCTTTGCCTTGAATGCAGACTAGCAGTGCCCAGGGCAATCCACAACATTCAATAAAGCATTCATGTGCCTCGGAGCAGAGCTCTGAACAGATGGTATCCACGTCCATTGTTCAGGGTCATTGTAAGCAGACACTCATATACACATCATTAGTTCCTGTGTTCAAGTTCAAGTTTTATACAAAGGGTTAATATTTGACCAAAATCTGGAACCTATCTTTGAAATTAATCATGGATTTTATGAAATCAAATTACCTTCAACAAAATTGTACACTATTCAGCTATTACTCATATCAATGACAATTTCATCTGATATACATTTTTGGAACTATTAAGGATTAAAAGTGGGAAATGCTTTTTTAACATACAGTGCATACATTATAATCATAATCATATAATATCTAGATTAATATGCGAATAAATTTTGAAAGCAATTTCATTTTGGTGTAGCTTATAGACCATGACTTATCAGACCATTCCCAGTTTCCGCTCGTCGGAAGAGAAAACTCTGTGTAATAATAAACCATAGATAATAGATTTGGACAATAGATGATAATAAATTTCATAAAGCGTATGGTGACTGAAGCAAATAATGTTGGTATCTAACTGGCATTAGAGTTACACAAATTAGCCTTTAGTGTTCTCAATGTTACGACAGTTAAGATATTTTTATTAATAAATTGTATGATATCTTATAATAACTATTTCCCGATGCAAAGTATAGTTATATAAAGTATAGTTGGATTACTATATAAACAAGCTTGCTAAGTATTGTTCGCAAAACAAGCATACTGTAAGACTTGATTTCTTTTTCCATTCAAAGGTAATATGCACAATACTGAAATCAAATAAATTCCATGCCTGGTTAAAAAAAAAAGAAGAACAAGCAAACACGAAGTAGAGGGCACTTCAAAAGATGATATTGTCAAGGAATTTATTTTGTAGAGTCAAGACATTATTTGCTCATTTGAAGATTATGTTGCATGTGGAAATGTTCCCTTCTTCTTTGTTTCACAAACCTCTGTCCATGAAATCATTGAAAATAATGTCTTTGTGATACATCCGAATCATCAGAACCAAATGTGATACGTCCACAAGTAGTCAGGAAATGTACCCATTATGTCGCTAAACCCCCTTTGTGATATCTTTAATGTATCATTTATTAGAAGTAGTATTGTTGCAGAAATATTAAAGATTGCGAAAATGTTAAATTCTTTCAAAGAGATAACCCTGGGTATATTTCAAAATGAATAGACCGATTGCATTAGTTTTCATGTTTTAGCTAAGCTGTTAGAAAAAAAAAAAGTCTTTTAAGAGGTTTTATACCTTTCTGATGAAGAACCATGTTTGCATATCGAAAAAAACCCCACCTATTACGTGTCATTGGGTTTTATTCATATCACTTATTTTATATAATTAAAATATTATTAATTATAATTATTTACACAACCGGAAGCAGTATTAGGTGGTTGATATGGAGGCATTGCACGATGGTAGTAATGTTTTCAATGATAATTTGGGGTTCCAGAAATTGGGGCAGTGCGACTCGCTGATGGTTCGGGAAGTTACGAAGGACGCGTAGAGATCTTCTACGACTCTCAGTGGGGGACTGTGTGTGACGATGACTGGGATATCTTGGATGCATCGGTCGTGTGTAAACAGCTTGGCTTTTCAGCTGCGACCGACGCTTTTCGATTGGCCTTTTTTGGAGGGGGATCACCGACGCAACCTATTTACTTGGATAATGTACATTGCGATGGGACCGAAGCAAAACTAGCAGACTGCGAGCACAATGGATGGTACATCGATAACTGTCTTCATTTCGAAGACGCAGGAGTGAGATGTTTCATTGAGTACAGCGAGGGTAAGAATTTCATGAAAACTGAATATTTCTTCCAAAGACAACATTTTCCTTTAAACCATTTCTTATTCCAAAGACAATCTTCAAAGAAATAACAAAGCAGAATGTATCTGCTCTAAAGAAACACTCTGCAGAAAGAAAATGGTAAATCTGCATTATAGATGTTGTCACTCATCCAAACTTTTGCAAATGTTACATTTCATTTTTCTTACCGAAATGAAACGTTAAATGTTAAAATGTTAGATTCACCTAATACTTTTTTTACTGCCGTTACCGATACAGAGAATATAAGATAGATTGATAATTATGTGAATGGTTTATATCTGCTCTTTTTTTTAAGAAGGAAAAGAATATCAACTTCAAAACACAACGGGCTTCTGACGAAATAATGAGCATAATGAGCAAAATGAACACATAATGAGCCGACGACTCAGATAAAGTCCACAACACTCTTTTACACTTGGCATCAGTGATAATAAGTGAAATCGGACGAAGAATGTAAGACGAATGCCCTCAAAATCAAGTCGGAAATGAAAGTTAGGCAACTTCGAGTTTTACCTGCTTTCATATGACATCAATATCAAAAGGATATCACGCCATTACCTCAAAACTCTCTGGCCCGAATTCACAAAGGTGGTTTCAAATGAAACTACGGTTTTTAGAAACCATAGTTTTTAGAAACCGTGGTTTCGAGTCTGCGATTCACAAACAGTGGACTCAAAAAACCACGGTTTCATTTGAGTCCACTGTTTCAGACCACCCCAAACAGTTGACTCAAAATCGTGACGTAGAAGACTGCGGAGAAACCATGGTTTCTGCCGAAACCACCTTTGTGAATCGCAAGTTGAAACCATGGTTTCAAATCTGAGGTTTGAAACCACCTTTGTGAATTCGGGCCTCTGTGTCCTTCCAAACAAATTTCATCAGGAACAAAAACTTGCATCTGATCACGAAGCACTGACGGATTACACCGGAACCTATCGTACTTGCTAAAACATTGAACATGAATATGATAATTCAGATAATGTAATGCATCTTGCAGTAAACGAATATGGAGATGATTAGATATCACCTCGACTAGTGTGGATGATATTCGCAATAAAGAATGTTCGGAATTCCAAAACACATAAACTCCCGAAACCTACAGATTAGTTAATCCGAATTGAAAAGGGCTTCATTGATCCGAAAATTTGCGGCGTTATTCAGAAGGTACGTTAACCAGAAAATTATTAGTGTTCTGTATTCCGAAGGTTATTTAATCCTGAAATAAGATAAGGTTCGTTATTCCCAAAATGAAATACGGCTCGTCTTTCCTATGGTTCGTTAACCCAAAATGCATGGCAAAATACATCCACGCAAACAAACGTATGTTTATGTTTGTCTTTCAACTATTATGCAAGCGAACAATGCCATGATGATGCTGTCGGCAATCCTCTGATAACATTTGTTTTCTCGATATAATAACAAAATAAGGGAAATCTTAGACTATTATTTTCTATAAGGTGACATAAGATTGGCTGATGGTCCGACGTCTAGAGACGGTCGACTTGAAATCTACCACAACAACGAATGGGGCACTGTGTGCAATACGACCTGGGGTCCCGAGGAAGCAGAGGTAACCTGTCGTCAACTAGGGAATGACGGAGTGAACAATGTGTACTACTCTCCCACACCGAGTAATGGACCTATCCACCTGTCTCACGTGGGCTGTATTGGAAATGAGACTGGACTCGTCAGTTGTAACGTTACATTCGGTGATGATGGAAATAGCTCATGTACACACGGCGAAGACGTGGGAGTGGATTGTTACACATTACTTACAGATCCAACAGGTGTGTAGTTATTTAGAATATTAATCATGAAGTTTATACACCTCTAGATTTGTTGTAAACAAACTGTGTCAGAAGGATGCACACATTACTAATATAAAAATGGAAGTATTACGTTACTAGTTAGGTGGACTATTTCAACTCCTGAGCACAAGGTGAACAAATATTGCTTAAACGATACGGGTTTAGTTTGCAATTATTTAAATCGTAAATTTATGACATGGTATTAATATCCATTCATTATAATAATTAAGATATAAGCTAAGATGATAACAATTCAGATGTTTATGTATATAAAGATCTTGAGTAAAATCTGAATTGCTCCGATTAATGAATATTGTTTTGATCTTCAGAGAGATTTGAGACGGTATTAGTAATATACACTCAGCAAAAAAAAAAAAAAAAAAAAAGTGAATACTTCTCCCCCAAGTTGATATTTCTAAACAATATTTTTATGAGAACTAAATTAATGTATTTTTTTTTAGTTCGAGTTCGAGTTTGAATCTATTCGTTTTTCCACAATAAAGTAATATAGACATAAATCTCCCTTTCTTGAGTGACAGAAACAATGCATGTAAATTTGTACAAAGAAAACAACAATAATGGGGAAAACTAACAGTATCAATACATTGCAATTGTTGCAGAGGTAACGAAAATGAAAGAATTGTCAATATGCACTGTGTGAAAAAAAAAAAAACGGAGGGACCCACTAAAAAGTCAATGCTTGTAGAGTGTGGGCCCCTCTTGTATTAAAAAATCGACGCAAAATTTGACTGAATATAGCAACAAAGCAGCATGAAAAGTTTGGCATAAAAAGTTTAGCAGCCCACTAAGAGAGAGACGGACAAACAGTTACACACAAAACAATAACAAACAAAATAATGAGCATGAGACAAGACTGGGACAGCAACAAGACTACTTATAGGAAAGAAAACTGACTTGACGACACGACAGGAAACATTTCATTTCATTTCATTTCATTTCATTCCAAATTAAAGGTAATTTAATTGGTTGTCAGCCTGGTATGTCGATGAAAGGGGAAACATGAGAGAACACATTAGTTTTATAGGGTAAAAAAATCTACAGAATAAAAAACATGAATAAATTTTCAAAATAATCTCTGATCTCTATAATGTCTTTGTAACCCCAAAGATTTAGAAAGGCTGATAATAATGGAGGAAATTGAAGAATCTTTAGTTAAAACCAAATTCAAATGACACTAAAGAGAAAGCAACATGAACAAAAATGGAAATTTTAAATTTTGATGCAAATTATGAAATTTTGAAAATAAAAATAAATTCTTGCTTCCTAAATTTGTCTCAAGAATTCTTACATTCCTGGACTGAAATTATGAAATTCAGTCCATTTACAGTAGTCACCTTTTGTGACTTTGCTCCGTATATTATTTGAAGTGTACGGGAGTTGATGATCATGTGTAATATATTTTCATCGAAATCTTTTATGAAAATCTTCTATGGAATCTTCTATGATCTGGAAAAGTGGTTCCTTCCTTTTTGCTCAGTGTATTAGCATGTAGTTGTCTGTGTGCAGAGGTTGGCTTTCCTTTCCGGGCCTGCATTGTGTGCGTTCTATGAGTTCAGATACTTTTTTGTCAGAATGCGTCCATCTCTTGAAAATAGCTAGTGCTAATTTTATTTATTTTTTTTATTGCTTATGAGAAAAGACGGAATGCAGGTCAGAATGGCTCACTTGCAGAGATGGCATGAGCTTGTAATGTGAATGGAATGACAGAGAGAGGGGGAAGAGCTATATGTATATGTATATATGTATCTGTGTGTATCTCTTGTGTGTAACGCTGGTGAAAGGCGCATTTCCACTTTCGCATCGTGGACAATAAAACAATCAATCAATCAATCAATCAAGAAGGTAGACCACACTGAACAGGTTTCTGAGGAAATCACAATTATTTCTACCGTTATGAAGTAAAAAGCTTAACAAAAAGAAAGCAACGATCTAAGTTCACCCAATTTTATCTGGTTCATATGCAAGAACACTATTGAAAGCACATTGATGTCTTAATTACAGCTATGGAGGGACAGTTGCGCCTTACCAACCGTTGGACATACATGACAGATGGTCGTCTGGAAATCTATCACGATAACTCTTGGGGTACAATATGCTCCGACGGGTGGCATCGAACCGACTCGGTCGTTGCTTGTCGGCAGCTCGGCTACTTGTCTGGGGGACCCTTTTACCAGAAAACTGCGGCTACTGGATTCATTGGGCCTGTCCATCTTGCGGATGTCAGCTGCACTGGGGACGAGTATGAACTTGCCCACTGCCCCCATGGTGGCTGGGGAGATAACGATTGCCGACACATTGCAGACGTGTATTTAGAATGTATACAAGATAATTACGGTTCGTGTCTGTGTTCTTGAGTTTCAATTTCAGTAAGTTTTATTTATCCAATTGTGCATAACAGAAAATAAGTATATTAATATCGAACATACAAGTCATGAAAATAATAAAGAAAAATTCGCATGACAGATATGTAATCACGTGAAATAATATATGATTATCATTACAGATCTTTAAGTGTACATACAAGTGGAAGAGACCGTTAGCAATAAGGAAAACGCTTGACTTGGACAACGACCTCTGAACATGATATGTCTTGTAAAAAATGTTTTATTTGATTAAAGAAATGAACAGAACAATATTATACACACGTAGAACAAAATAAATGAAATCTTTTAAGTATTAATTTTTAAATGCATTTGACCAAAATGGACAACACAAGGTGGAATATAGGTGACCGTGCACCTCAAAACGAACATAAAGTCGCACACACTGATTTTGCGTGAGGACTGAAAATAAGTGAAATGGGTCAACCTAGCCGAACTTGACTTTTTCATATTTTCTGAAAGAGCGGGTCTTCTTTTATATTATGCTAAAATTTGGTATCATAAAACGGGCAGGAAAAAGTGTTTTTTAGCAGTTTATCTCGAACATTTTTGGTAGAATAGTGTGATTAGGTGTGTGTTTAGAATCCCTTTTTCATTTCTGAAAAACCTTGTCCACACTCTTCACTTTCAACTCTAATAACTTTTGAAAGGATAGTGCTACTGCTATGAAAGTTGGCATTAATTATGGACAGAATGTGTTAATGAGGCATGCCTAATTTCACTTTAATCTGATAATCCCTTCATTGTTGTTACTCTGGTGGTTTACTTCCTGTTTTTTGTCCCATCCATCGCACAGTCTGCACGGTTTGGTAAAGATTAAGGGCTTGAATAGACACTGTACTTCAGAGCCTCATTTCTCAGTTCACACTTTTCCTGAGTTTGTGCTTTCTTTCCAATATTTAGATAGGTTAAGAGAGTCCATTTGATTTTGAGTTATACATCATTTTAAAGCTTAAAGTCTGCTCTTTCAGAATATGGTCTTAACTAAAAATTCATGTCTGGCGACATTTTGTTTGTTTTGAGGTGCAGGGTCACAAAAGACGAAAGAAGAACGAAACAAAACAAAACCCGAGAATATGGTACCCGAATAGGAAGAGTAGAGGGAAGAGAGAAGGAAAGAAAAGCGTGGGATACAGTGTTCAGGAGTTGGGAACTATAACAAAAGCGTAATTTATAATTCGAGTGGTACATTGCGAGAAGAACGTTTTTTTTTTTTTATAAGATGATTTTTAAAGAAATGTAGAGAAGAACTGTGTTTGGGGTCATCATTCAACAACTTCCATGCATTTGGACCATGATGTCTTATGGAATTTTGAGCTATGAGGAGAGGGGATTTTCCCAATGATAATCTGTTACATGACGGGTAGGATATGAATAAATTAATATACAGATATGAATAAGATGTAATAAGTCTTTTGTAGAAACGGTGCAGTCGAATTTAATTTGTTATTAGGTATTTCACTCTATAAGGCAATCCGATCGCCCTCAAATCGTTTTGAACCGTACACGTGGTATTCAAGGAAGACTTAAGAGGGTACATTTTGAATTCCACAAGCGGATGTTGTTTTAGCTGCATTTGAGAGCGATTTATTATTGGAATATTCACACTTCCACAACTTTACGCATTTGTCATATTCCGCTAGTATGAATTGAATTGATTTATCTTACTTGGCCACTTAGGGAGCACTGAATACTCGTAAGTAAGCAGCCACAAGATCAACAGCTTAAATAGGGGAAATAATATACTTTTTGTTGAGAAGGGGACTGAGGGTTATTACTTACATGAAATATTGAAAAACGCACAATTCTAGCAAGAATTAAAAGTTGATTTGATGAAAATCTGTTTTGAAATGGTTAAGATATCCGAAAAAAACAAAGCCCACCTTTCATTATGACCACTTTAATTCCATTCAATTCAATTCAAACTTCATTTTATTTTTCGAAAAGGACATGAATATGTCACTTTCTTTGGTAACAGAAAATAAGGTTGCATAATCAAAACAAAATAAATTTGGAAAAATATAATTGTGGAACCTCAGAGTGAAAAATACGTTGTCATGAAAATTGACTAAGCAAAACATCGAAAAATGGGAGGGACCGACTAAAAAGACAAGGCTTGTAGAATGGGGGCCCCTCAGGTACAGAATGTGAAATAAAAAAAAAGACTGATGCAAAAAGAGGGCAAAAAAGCTGGGAAAAAAAGTCAGGAAAAATGTCTGAAAGCCTACTTAGAAGACAGAGTTACAAACAGATACACATGCACACGCGAATAAACATTAAACGAGACTGGGACGATGAAACTAATAAAGGAAGACATTATCAGTTCCCTCCTGGACCTAAACCTCTTACATTTGGTCCAAAAGAACCCAAAGTGTTGAAAATGTTACGACAAATCATCAACTTTAATTCGGTTCAAAGCGAAGAGGACTTCTTGACTTTTAGCGCCACGAAAATGAAAATCGAGTGGCCCTTGATTGATGCAATTTCATTATCTGGTAGGACCCTACAAGCCTTTTCCTTCCTATATCGGAACTAGTTGAAAGAAGGAAAACAAGATCGTTGTTTTGAAGGCTTTGGCTTTCTTATTTCGTTTCTTTTGCTTCTCGTTATGTGAAAAACGACGCACAGCTGCTGAAGGTGATATCCGGCTTGTTGACGGCGGGGCTCCTTGGAAAGGTAGACTTCAGGTATTCCACGACCAGACATGGGGCACGGTTTGTAATGACAGCTGGTCCTACGAGAACGCTCTGGTTGTGTGCCGCCAGCGTGGCTACGCAGGAGTCGCGTCGTCCTACCAATACTTCGGGCCAGGGTACGGTCCAATCCACCTCGGTGGGGTGGTTTGCACCGGAAATGAAGATTCTTTAACAGGCTGCTCACACAATGACTGGGATGATACCAACTGCACATCCCACGAACAAGATGTTGGAGTAAAGTGCACGGAAGAGACGTTCGGTAAGTCATGCGAGCATGCCTCAATTACTCCTAACATAACCACTGTAGATACTGGACATTTCATGGGATTACTTTCTTCCTTCGAAAAAAACAAACAAACACATGTGCCAATGGCCTGGAAAGTGTCTCTGTTTTATATTTTCTTTTGTTTTTCTTCATTATATCCGTTCTATGGATATAAATTACATTACCATTTATAAGTAGAACAGCCACTTTTGCAATGATGAGGCCTTTCGTCTCCCTCTTTTCTCTATTTCTATAATTTACACATCTTTATCGTACTTGTGCTAAATTTCTAATCAATTTAACCTTCATAATGACATAATGCAATTTGTTGTTTATAATAATGTGTTCTTGTTATTGTACAATAACATATACAGGATACTATACTGTGTTGTTGTGTTGTGTTATAATGTTATGCATTTTATATGTTTTGCCAAATTATTATGATATGTGAGACCACGTCACAATGGCGTTTGCGATGTTTTGTGTTATACTGATTAGTTGTGTGTAGTAATGTTGGAGCTTGTTCAACAGAATCCTGCACGAAAACTGTTGATAATGTTTGTCGGTAATAATCTTTGTTAAAGATTAAGAATGACATGTGCCGGATTTATCTGCAATCATCTTTCATTTGGGAATTTAAAAAAAAATGGTTTCATTTTTATTTATTTATTTATTTATTTTTTTTTTTTTGCCAAAGAGAATAAAACTCGAGTATGCACGTATATGGAGTCAATTGCATGATACTGTTTTTCAATGTTTGTTCGTAGGGGTACCGGAAACGGGTGCAGTGCGACTCGCTGATGGTTCAGGAAGTCACGAGGGACGCGTTGAGATCTTCTACGACTCTCAGTGGGGGACTGTGTGTGACGATTACTGGGACATCTTGGATGCCTCAGTCGTGTGTAGACAGCTTGGCTTTTCATCTGCGACCGACGCTTTTCGATGGGCCTTTTTTGGCGGGGGATCACCGACTCAACCTATCTACCTGAATAATGTATATTGTGATGGTAACGAAGCAGAACTATCGGACTGTGAGCACAGTGGATGGGAAATTGAAAACTGTGTTCATTACGAAGACGCAGGAGTGAGATGCTTCATAGAGTACAACGAGGGTAAGAGTTTCATAAAATGCGAACATTTCTTGGAAAGACAATACTTTCCTAAACAGGAATCATTTGTAATCCGTGGGATAATTTGTCAAAGAAATGATAAAGAAGCGTACACTGTATATCCACACTCTAAAGAAATGAAATGGTAAATCAACAGTATAAATGTTGTCACTCCACCACCTTTTGTAAATGTTACATTTAACAAAAGTAATGGAATAATTTGCCATTTCTTTATTTTTACCTAAAGGGAATGTTAAATGTTAAAATATTAGATTTACCTCAATTTTTTTTTACTGCTGTAACTGATACAGAGAGAATAAGATATACATTGATAATCATGTCAATGTTTTATATATTTTTTTGTCACGAACACAAGAAGAAAAGAATACATTAACTTCAAAACACAAAGGCCCACTGACGAAATGCTTTTAACAGTCAATGAGCCGGCGACACAGATACCACCCACAACACTATTTTACCACATCTGGCATCAGCAATTAAAATCGGACCAAGAATGTGATACAGATTCAGCAATCTGTCAAAATCAGACCGGAAATAAAAGTTTTACGTGATTTCACAAGACATCGATATTAGGATATCAATTAGCCATTGCCTCACAACTTTCACTGTCATCCAAGCAAATTTTACCAGGAACAAAAACTTGCATCTACTGCATCACGCAGCATTGATGCATTACACCGGAACAGATCGTACTTGCTAAATCATTGAACATGGGATATGATAATTCCGATACTCTTGTGCATATTACAGTAAACGAACAGCGAGTTGATTGAATATCACTTCGACTAGTTTGGATGATGTTCACAATAACGAAGGTTCGAAATAAAATTTATTCCGAAACACATAAACTCCCGAAACCCACAAATTAGTTAATCCGATATGGAAAGGGGTTCATTGATTCCGATGATTCGTTTATCCAAAACGCTTGCTAAATGCGTCCACGCAAACAAACGTATGTTTATGTCTGTCTTTCATCGCAGCTAGTTAACAGTGCTATGATTATGCTGTCTGTAATCCTCTGATATTCTTTCTTTTTTCCTCAATAAAATAGCAAAATAAGAAAATCCTTGAATCATGTTTCCTTAAAGGTGACATCAGATTGGCTGACGGTCCTACGTCTAGAGACGGCCGACTTGAAATCTACCACAACAACGAATGGGGCACTGTGTGCAATACGACCTGGGGTTACGAGGAAGCAGAGGTAATCTGTCGTCAGCTAGGGAATGACGGAGTGAACAATGTGTACTACTCTCCCACACCAAGAAATGGATCTATCCACCTGTCTCACGTGGACTGTATTGGAAGCGAGACTGAACTCCTCGGCTGTGACGTCACTTTCAGCGATAATGGGAACAGCTCATGTACACACGGCGAAGACGTGGGAGTGGATTGTTACACCTTACTTTCAGATCCCTCAGGTATGTAGAGATTAAGAGAATCAATCATAGAATCACTACAGAGCTAGATATACATTAAGTGAAAAATTTGATTACTCATTACATGTATTTGATATTTATATGTCCTTTATCTCCTTCACTTTCTCTTCCTTCCACGCATGGAGCACTCTGCAGAGTGGATCTGGCGCTATATAAATCATATTAATTATTATTATTATTATTATAATTGTAAATTCGTCAAAGACGTATATCAGAACAAAAAGTGGGAGGGGGAGGTTGCAAAACAGAGACTTTGTGTCAGACTACGCATGGAATAGGTTTTGGGGAGAAATGAAAACCATTAAATTTAAGTCAGTTGAATTGAATTCAATTCATTGTCACATTTCATATTAAAAGATACGTCAAATAGAGCGAAATAAAACGATTTATGATATCAAGCCGTAATGCACACTTGACCATTGCAAACATACAGAGCATGACGGTTATAGAAAGTTTGAATCCAAGTGAAAAAAAAGACACTAAAGAAATATTGTGGAGCCTACTTTCAAGCAAACTTGTTAATTGGTCGTAATTTCATTCGCGCTCCTTACCTTAATTTTGTAAAGAAAAAGAACAGACAAAAAAAAAACCAACAACTTGCGGATATATAGCAAATTCTCCTCAAATCAGATGCAGTATAGGAGAACGTTGTCAAATAAACCACATGATGCAGACAGATTAACAGTTGTTTTATAGCAATTTTGCCAGTTTAGTGTCATAGTGCGATTTTAAATGGACCATCAGAAGACAAAGCCCTCATAAGAAACAAGGGAAATAGTCAATTTGAAAAAAAAAAATCCAACAATATAACAATGATCTAGCACTCAGTTGCTATCAAGCGCGCCGGAACACTTTTGATTTCTTTATTTCTTTATTTATTTTACTTAATTTTTTTTTTGGGGGGGGGGGGGGCGGGGGACAAAATCTCGACGGGGGCACATTATGTGACGGTGTAAAATCCTCGGCGAGGGAGCGAAACGACCGAGCGGGACTGCTACGGTAAGGACTTTTTGTAATAACAGAGTACAAAAGTCGCATCTATAGAGCATCTAAAAGCAGATTTCTAGGAAATTACACATAGTAGAAAAACTTTCTATAGACAAGCGCGCCGGAACACTTTTGGTTTTGGGGAGGCAAAATCTCGATGGGGGCACATTATGTGACGGTGTGAAATCCTCGGCGAGGGAGCGAAGCGACCGAGCGGGACTGCTACGGTAGGGACTTCTTGTAATTAAAGAGTACAAAAGTCGCATTTATAGATCATTTAAAAGCACGTTTCTAGGAAATTACACATTGTAGAAAAATCTAGTGCGAAGGACTAGTACGGGGGTACATTTATGTGACGGTGTAAAATCCTCGGCGAGGGAGGGAAACGACCGAGCAGGGGGGTGTTTGGGGGGGGGGGAGAGATTCCCCCTCCCACGGTAGGGAATTTTTGTGAAAACAGAGTACAAATGTCGCGTTTATTGAGCATTTCAATGCAAATTTCAAGGAAATTGAACATACTGAAAAAAAATTGGTGTGAAGGACTATGGTTATGACTAACATACGGGGGGTACATTATCATGTGACGGTGTAAGATCCTCGGCGATCGAGGGAGCGAAGCCACTGAGCAGGGGGAGGGTGTGGAAGGGGGATCCCCCCCCCCCCCCCATGGCAGGAACTTTTTTGAGAAAACAGAGTAAAAAAGTCGCGTTTATAGAGCATTTAAAAGCAAATTTATAGAAAATTAAACATAGTGAAAAAATAGTGCGAAGGACTATAACATACGGGGGTACATGATATGACGGTGTGAGATCCTCGGCGAGGGAGAGAAGCGACCGAGAGGGGGGAAGGTGTTGGACGGGGGGGGGGGGGGCTATCACGGTAGGGACTTTTTGTAAAAACAGAGTGTAAAAGTCGCTTTTGCAGAACTTTTTAATTCAAATTTCTAGGGAATTAAACGTAGTAAAACAAACATCACTGCGAAGGTCATTCTTCTGAAATGTATTCATTTAAAGCTTAAAAGTGATCGCATTGTTCGAGCAATAGAAATTATTCTTATATTGCTAAAAAGCATAGAAGAAAGGGAAAATGTAAGGTTTACTGAAGGTATAATTCAGGGGGCACACTCGAGGACGCGACGCGACGCTAGACTATCTATACACTAAATTTACTCATAAGTAAATAAGTTTGTTTTGTTTAATAGATACTTAATTTTCTGCAAATCAATAAATCAATCAGCAAAACAATATACATAAGTTACATAATCATGAACACGTGGGAAATATACAAAATAAATTCAAAACAGAGTCGTTTGACTTGCATAAACAACGATATAAAAGGAAATTAATGATACAGTATGCATGTCTATGCAGCAGGATTACAACAACAATTGTAGTTAAGAAGCGAGTATGCAGAGGGCCGCCATTGTAAGCATTGCTTGAAAGGATGGCCGGCTCGAGGAAATGGTAGGGACTTACTAGATTCGTAACAATACAAATTCTGCTGCGAAGATAGCAGGGGAAAATAAACTCTGATGTGTGATGGTGGTGATTGTGCGTGCAAGTGCTTGAAAGTGCACAAGGGCAGATACATCTCTAGGCTGGAATTTAGAATAATAGAATTGGTTTGCTGGAAGAGGGGATTATAATTATGCGATGTTGCTATCGGGAGACGAACATTAGTCCTATGAATTATTTGTTTTTAGTTCGTATTTGAAGTATACTGTAATAAAATGTGCTTCTTTAAGTTTGCTTTGAACAAAAAAAAAGGAGGCACACTGTTTCAACTCCTCAGGAAGAGAGTTCCATGTATCCGAACCGTGATGTCTGATCGACTTTTGAGCAAGTAAAAGCTTTGGTTTACTTGAATGAAAATAATGGGAATGACGGGTTGGGTATGAGTGAATAATTATGGTCATTGGTTACTAGGGCATTATGAAAAAATGGTAATAAATTTCGAGTGTGTTTATACGTAAATATGGCAGTTAGGTATAAATGTATATCACTGGCCTTTAGAGTTTTTAAGCGATAAGATATGGGATCAGTGTCAGCCAAAAAAAAAAAAAAAAAAATTGAATGTGTGCCGTCGAATGAAGAGCCTTTTTCTGGAGAATAAAAATTGTGTTTCATTTAGTTTTGCAACAGTTGCCCCATACGAGTAAGTAAGTGTATAGATATCATAATGTATATTAATAATTAATTATGCTTTTCGAATTTTGCATTTTCAGTTATGAAATCAATAACTTTTAGACAAGAAAAGTGCCTTTATTGTTCATTTTGGTCTAAGAATAATTATTTGTTTCAGGGGGCACGGGGGGGGGGGGGAGGGACAAAAACTCGATTTGCCCCCAAAAAAGAAAATTATTTGGGAGGGGGGAGGGGGCAAGTGCCACCCCTGCCCCACCCGCTTCCGGCGCTCTTGGTTGCAATGAAGTAATCACAGCAATGTCAGAATGTCGGAAGCCCCTCATGTAGGAAGAACAACTTTGGTATAGCGGAATTTGAACAGCGCAAACACTTAGACCAGATCTGGCATTGTTTGAATTGCACGACAGCAACCAGGCATGCACTACACCATCATATCAATGAACAACTATCTCATATTATCTTGGTGATAATGATAAAGAACCTGAGAGACCTCCCTAGTATTTCTACCCTGTGTTCATAGTTTTGTTGTTTTCTCAAAAATTGTTCCAGCACGATGAAGGAGATAATCCTCACGTTAATAGCCTGTAGGATAGTCATGGACGGACTATTTTTTTTGAAGAAAACCATCATGAAAATTCCTATCATCGTGACGTCAAAAGCTTATAAAAAATAAGAGATCAAAGTTTATTAAAGGGACTGTAAAGTACTGGTTGAGACCTAATTTCAGGTTTCTAACATACTTAGGTGAGATAATAAGAAATCTCATACGAAATATGAAGGAGCATGCAATTCTATGAGGAATTCAACGTTTATTTGATAAAAATTAGTTTTGAAATGGCTGAGATATCCAAAAAGAGCGATTCTAATAAAGTGTGGGACCCACACTTTGGAATGATCGCTTTGTTTTATTTTGTTTTTGGATGTTTCAGTAATTCCAAACCCGATTTTCATCAAATAAACTTTGAAACGCTCTTAAAATGGTATGCTCTGTGCTATATCATAAGTGTTTTCTGGTATCTTGCAAAACTTTAAAAGCCCAAACTCTCATCTCAACCAAAACTGTACTATCCCTTTAACCTTTATCCCGTTTATACATGCGGCGTTATTCTACATTTAGAGCACATTTATCTTACAGCTTTGGAAGGAGAGTTGCGCCAAACCAACAGTTTGACACCACCAACATTTGGTCGTCTGGAAATCTATCACGGTAACTCTTGGGGAACAGTATGCTTCGACGGGTGGCATCAAAACGACTCCGAAGTTGCTTGTCGGCAGCTCGGCTACTTGTCTGCGGGACCCGTCTATGAGAATACAGCGGCAACAGGATTCATTGGACCTGTCCATCTTGCGGAAGTCAGCTGCACCGGGGACGAGTATGAACTTGCCCACTGCTCCCACGGTGGCTGGGGGAACAACGACTGCCGACACACTGACGACATATATTTGCAATGCATACATGATTATGAAGGTTTGTTTCTATAATTATTCTCTGAACTTCTCAGTCTTCACTTTGAGAACTCCAACCTCAAACCCTTTTCCAAATATTGTGCGTATCATTCTATGTAATTGTCAAAGAAAGTATGCCTGCTGGCAGGACCATATCAAATTCGTTATTATCAAGATTTGTTGATTATTTTCCTGATTAAAAGACCATGTCAAGACGAATTTTCAAGGAGTTTGCACTTTCTTCCTTTTTTTCATCCAATATGGTAAAATATTGCATGTTTTACGCGGTGTGCATATCCGTTTCAAACATGAACCTATAGAGCAAATCAACTACTACCCCCAACCCCCATCCCCCCCCCCAAAAAAAAAGGCAAGAAAAGCAGAGGAAAAACTTACTTGCTACGGCGTATACATGCAGAGTTTAACTCGTTTGGGGTATTTTATCCATGTGGCACTCAGATCGCGTTCAAGTAGTTTTGGACCATGTATGTAACGAAACGTTAATAATGTCGGTTTTAGACTGCAGCAGGTGTTGGTTTATAACTGCCGTCATCTATAACTGGAAATTTCACACTTCCACAACTTTACACAATCCTGTCATCAGTCATGTGCCATCTTGTTCTAAAAGTGTTGCAGTCACTCAATCCACTTTTATATTTGGGCTTTCGTTTCTTCTCACATTTTCACACAAAGACGCATGGAGCTGACTAGATGACCCTAGACTCTTACACAAAATTACAAAGTTTTCCCTTTCACTAGTCTCACGTGTAAAACGGAAAAAAACGCGTATTGTACTCAGTTTGTGTACTTTTTCCACTTCCCTTATGGACTTGATCAAGACGCTGTCATCTCTAAGAGTTCTTTCAAAACATCCTTGAAGTGTTCATATTGTCCTGACATATCATCGGTTTTCATTAAATTCAAAACACAAAGCACCTTCAGTTCCCTCTTGACTTTTACTGAAATACAATCCAGTTGGCCCAGTATACTTACTTGATGCAATTTCATTATTAGGTAGAACCATTGATGCTTACTGGTATTTTTTTCTGCTTATCGAAACATTGTTGAAGTAAGGAAACGTGACTGTTGTTTTGAAGCCATTAAGTCATTGACGATGTTATTTCTTTTCTTTACGTGAATAACATCGTACATCAGCTGGTGAAGGCGATACCCGGCTTGTTGACGGGGAGAACTCTTGGGAAGGCAGACTTCAGGTATTCCATGATCGGAAGTGGGGCACGGTTTGTAATGACAGCTGGTCCTACGAGAACGCTCTGGTTGTGTGCCGCCAGCTTGGCTACGCAGGAGTCGTGTCGTCCTACCGATACTTCGGGCCAGGGTATGGTCCAATCCATCTCGGTGGGGTGGTTTGCACGGGAAATGAAGATTCTTTGACAGACTGCTCACACAATGAATGGGATGATACGAACTGCACATCCCACGAACAAGATATTGGTGTACAGTGCACGGAGGAGATGTTCGGTAAGTTAGGCTAGTATGCCTCAATTTCTTCTAACTTAAATTATGAAATATAACCTCGTTAGAAACAGGATATTTTTCATAATTAATATCATGGTTTTATTCGTCATTTCAGACATTTGACATACACATGGGTAAACACAAACACATTTGATTCAGCATAACAAAAAATAAAATACAACGCTGAGACAAAGCACAATAATGAGAGAAAAAGAACCCTAGATTTCAAGGGGTTACTTTAAGATGCTTTAACTGACTGCTCAGATATTTAATGGGACGATACCAACTGCACATCCCACGAACAAGATATTGGTGTACAGCAGGTGATGCGGTCGGTAAGTTATAGAAGTATGCCTCAAATATTGTTTTTACACATTTTGTAACATTATTTTAACGTTAGTTTTGCTTGAGCATGGAGCTGTCCAAGCTCCGTCAGCAGTAAGCAGTAATTGGTTCAACTTCACATATTCTTCCTGTGTGGTGTAAGCATGACAGGTTACAAGCAATAGTAAAACCTAGCTATCTTCATTCTTTATGAACATCAACATGCATACTGTAACAAGAAAAGTATGACATAAATAATGATTTCTGTTACATCTTAAGAAGCTAAGCAGAAGCCTTTTAGTGCTATGAGAAAGTACATCGATGACCGCAGTTTTGAAATTGTTCATGGCAAATCCGGACTCTAAGGTGGGGGGGGGGGGGATCAAGTTGGGGGCCAAAAGTTCAGATTTCAATCTCCTGTTGTAAACACAGGGTCAGATTTTTAACGAATTTTTACAGGTGTTGAATGTTTGTGTACAATGGGACGATTCCCTCAGTAGGAATCCCAAAGATGCACTATGCCCTGTTTTTTTTTTTTTTTTTTTTTTTTTTGGGGGGGGGGGGGGCAGGTCCCAAATTCAGGGATTATTTGATCTTTAAAACCAGAAATGATAAGCCAACTCAGTGATACGAGTAAGTAGATTGGTGACTGTAGTTTTAATAGGGACCAGTAATATTTGAGGGATTTTTTTTTTAACAGCTTGTCCGTTTGCTCGTTCATTGCAGCATGCGATAGGTGATTTTCTGATATATAGCCCCTGGCTCGCTTCTCTACTGTCCTAGACTCGAATGCGCCATCACCGGACTTGAATATTTCTGTTTCTCTGTTGTACGCAGTTCATAAATATAAAATGGCAGGATGGCTGATTGCGGTTATTGTAATTACATCGATGGTTCTACTCTGCTTATTTCTTGACATCGTCTACGCATTGTCAATGAAGAAATCAAAGAAAGCGCAAGACGGTGCGGCTTCAGGAACTTACATCGGCAGCCAAGTTCCGCCAACTGGTCAAAGTAACTCTGCGCCGTTATCCGAGAATGGTGCGATGTATCACAACCCTCACTATGATAATATGATATCAGAGAGTGATGAGGCCCCGCCTCCAAAGTACTCTGACGTCATAGCAGACTCATCTACGGCACACTAAACCACGGACAATGAAGATCATGTTGGTACAAAAATCCAGGCTTAATATACACATGATTATGTCTCAGGAATTTTAACAGTGGATACAAGACTCGTCTACTCCTAAATAAGCACGATAAGGAAGGATTGAGACATAATCGCTCACATACAAGAAAAAGAACCTTACATTTGGATTATCATACATCATGCGCCATTGGTTGGTTGTTTTATATTTCTTCCAGCATAAATTCATTCATAAGTCGAAATTCTTTTCAGTAACATCACATGGAATATCAGTTTTCATATTACAATATACATGTACACGACTTGACGAAGGAAAATGAATGTGTAAATTAATTCCATTGAAAAATATATATCCCATTATCAGATGTCCAAATAATTACCAATTTTTCACATAATTGTTGCGAAAAAATTTTGAGCTTGTACCAGTCAAAGTATTGTTTTTGTTTTTATTTGCAAGATTCCAACAGTAACAGATAATCACTAATAATTGCGGACTTTTCTCTCGTATCAACAGTTTTGTCCAGCTCAAAAAGTGTAAAGTACGGAGGCTTACTGATTTATATACAGTAAAATAGTTTCAATGTTTGTTCTATTTCAGGTTTTACCGAACCACATGTGGTCAGGTGAAACAAGTTTACTGATGAAAATGTTATCAGGAGAATTAGTACCTCGAGCAATTTATTGAAAATGTTGAACAGATTGTGATTATCAACATGGCCAATTATGATTCTGCGGGGATCACTTTAGCTTTTAAGACCTATGTATAGGTAGCAATACTGTCTATGGACTGCTTTGCTTTAATTAGACATGATACAATGTGTATTGTCTATGCCATTTTCGATCATAGTGACTCATGATAAATGATCCATTCACTGTATGTTTCGCTCTCTAAATTTCAATGGTTATTATAATACCACAATGGACGTATCTCGATACATTTGTTCGAACCAATATCTGTATTATGTCTATTTCTCTCAACATAAATTTCGTGCGACAATAATTGCATGGGTGCAAGGGTACTTTGTTCATTTAAAGTGTTCTTTGTACTTGGTAGTTGAAAAATAATGTTTCCTTTATCATATTCTGGGCTACACGTATGAATGCATAGGCCTATCTATATTCTACATATCCCTTTGAAAACCTACTAGAGGTTCTGTAGGTCTTGACTATACCTAATGATAAATGATATTGATTTAATACTCAGTCATTACTACCTTTCATTTTAATGTGACATGCACATTTGAAACCATACAAGCGTAAATGCTTTTGTGTGTAGGCCTACATATTGTATGTTTGTAGATGTATTTTTAAGAAATTTACTTTTTGATCTCTATTTCAACCATTTTTGCCATGATTGTGTCAAATGATTATTCGTGTTATGTTAACACAAAGATGCGCACAGACTGCAGGCCCATATATGCATTTATGTCTTTTGTTCATATGTAATATGGCCGGCGGAACCGGCGGGGGGGGGGGGGGGGGGGCGCTCGGGCCCCCATACTTTTTTGTGCACCATACAAATTAATACATGGTGTCATCACTTTGGGTCTACACTTTTTCAACCCCGAAGTACGTAAGTGACACTAAAAAGAAAGAGATAGAGATCTTGAAGTGCGATCGCAGTAAAGTTATGTTTTCCGCTGAAGACCTCCCTCCCCCTTTTTTTCTTGCAAGCTGAAGAAACTCGGAAGTGGAAGGGGAGAGATTTCCTGTCAATTCTAAATATTTGCAATGGTATAAGCCCGCTTTTAAAAGAAGAAATTAGGAAGAAAATATGGGATTGCTTTTAGAACTTCAAGAATATTCCTTGCTATGAAACAAATGAAGTATCTTTAGAATGGTTAGTTTTTGCACTATCTAATGATGCACTTACTTTGTAATGTTTACGAATGTCTCTCTGCCCGTTTTACTATTAGTCTCCACATCGTTACTTTCAGTATCTGTACATGCATCTCGATAAACTGTACACGATGTTTCGTGAACTTTTACTGCATTTGTTTTTCTCATTCATTCTTTAAGGTCAATTTGAGCCATTTTCTAGACATTTGAACTGTCCGATTCAAAGCAAAATTCCTGCTCAGGGGAAATATATATCCCGGTTGCTGTTTGCAGTTGTTTGTTGGCAAACGACTGCTGAATCTTGCTTGTGTGCATTCAGAGTCAGCAGTGTATGGTCGGCTTGATTTCTAACCCAGTCATCATACAATGCGTTAACAGCCGGATGCTTTCGAATACGTTGTGATATTATAATGTTGTACTGAAAATCACACAGCGTAAGCTACTGAGCGAATAGTAGAAAAACTATACATTCTCTGGCCAGTAAAGAAATGTAATTTATTAGTGCAATAGATTGGAAGTCATGGCTAAGATGGCAAACCCATGGACCAACTCTTTTTAGGATATTTAAAATCTTTTCATTGTATTATATCATATTATAAGTGCCAGTATTCATAGCGGTCTGTGAGACTTAATGATTTTTGACGTATGCAGATTTGCATGGATATGTGTAAGTATGTAAGTGTCTGTTGATTAAAATAACTGTAATCAAACAACCGAGCAGCATTCCCAGTACAGGATATATATTTTTATTTTAAGAAAATACATATATGCCGATCATTACATACACCTTAAGATGAGATCGAGTTTGTTGCTATAGTTAAAACTTAGATTGAGATCAACCTACCATTTGTCGTTTCTAGTAAGGGAAGATACTTGCTTTAAATTAAAAACAAAAAAGCGACAATTCATCAACTTACCTTCTTTGTATCTAAATGATTTATTGAATTGAACACTTGATTTTCCTCTGAAAATGTTATTGAAATTTTACAAAAATTGATATCTTACTGGTAATTTCATTTGTACATTGAATTTAATTAAAATGAAGGAAATTACCGCAATTACACCGGTATTAGTTTTGAGACTCTCTGAACAGTTCTATACATTCACTTTCATATCTCACTTCACATTGATGTAATACATAAAAGAATGACGAACAAGATGTAAAAAAATAATATGCAGTTGATCATGACAAGAAGTTTTTTAAGGGCACGAAGTCTTCATAAGTGATTATTCTCTATAAGATTGGAAATATGAAGGAACCGAAATTTGAACATAGGAATACTAAATAAACTTTAAACTACAGTGTGTATTCCTAACAAAAATTAACAACCCCCCCCCCCCCCAAAAAAAAAAAAATGAATTGTAGCATACTCTTGTCAAAGTGCACATATTGGTGCCTAGTTATCATGTGTTCAGATCGTATCTCTGTATGGACAGAAATAATATTATGATAGAGTAATACTCT
Organism: Diadema setosum; assembly: GCF_964275005.1. Classification (NCBI taxonomy): domain Eukaryota; kingdom Metazoa; phylum Echinodermata; class Echinoidea; order Diadematoida; family Diadematidae; genus Diadema; species Diadema setosum. The sequence goes on along the minus strand of NC_092691.1, from coordinate 7,606,981 downwards.
AAGTTCTAATTTGCCGTTGAATTAAACAGTTTTCGAGGAGTGATTTTATAGGCGGATTCTTTGTATTGGAACAGATGAGATGATTTATATACAGGTATTATATATATATATATATATATATATATGAAGAGTTTGTTCGCAAAAACCGATAAATCCATATTTGCCAACTGGAGATATTTGCGATTACAGGTTAAGAAAAATAAAGAGAATAATAAGAAAATTTTTGCTTCTTTTGACCATAACTTCAAAATTGTACCTTTACATGTAGTGACCAATATATCATTTAAAAGGTATTGTTTTGTACTTTATGACAGAAACTGTATTTCAAAATCTTCAAAAATGGACTTATCGGTTTTTGCGAACAAACTCTTCATATATATGCATATATATATTATATATATACTATTCCTATCGAAATCATCAAGAAATGTCCTTTTTCATTAGTTACTACACACTTTATTATTTAATTGTTTTCGTATATTCTATGTATCCTTTGTAAGATAATTTGCATCAAACAGTGCCTGCATTGTTCATAGAACAGCTGTATTTACATTTGTATATAGGAAAATTGATAACATACTTTTATGCAAATTGCATTGATGTAATGATGTCTTGTATATATATTTGTGTTATGCACACATGCTAAATTTTATTTGAAATTATTGCATTTTGTACATAATAATAATATAATAATTTGAAATTGGTACTGTTCTTCAGCACCCCATGAGGGTCGTTGAGTCAACAAACTTCAATTTCAACTACAGCTGGAAATTGATAACGTAACAAAAGGCTGCTATATTCGGAAATAGGGCGATTTTGTATGATTGCAGAAAATTGCTTAAGACTGGAACAAGTGATGGAGCCACTTCCTTCTCCTGAAGTGTTAACAGCAATTCCAACTACCCATGTCTAACAAATGGAAAGAATATTCTCTAAAAACTTCACTACTCTGATGGCAAATCGGTGCTGATGATAGCCAGGAACGATGATTCATCGACAAAAATAGGGAGTTCAAATAATGGAATAGGGAGTGTCTTATAAATGTTAGAAAAGCGCAAAGTTTACTAAGGAGTTCGATTGGAGGTTGGGGATTTTCACTCTATTACAAAGGCAAAGTGAAAGAAAATTTCCTTTATATTAGAAGTCTTTGACGTCCCTTCTATATAAATAAAGAAGGTGATCTACAGCTTGTTGACGGCTGATAGTCAGACAGGGTGCGTGTCGAAATCGTTCACATGTACGAGTGAGATACAATCTGTGATTATCGGTAGTCCACAAAGCAAATAAACTTGACGTGATCTGCTGTCATCTCGTTCGTTCAGTTGTTCATTCAATATTCTATTACAGGAATTAATTATGGATCTGTTTTTCCTTTCTGTCCGCTGTATTGTCTTCCTATTATGTCAACCTTGTCTCATTCTGTCTTGTATTGAAGTCCCCTTTCATAAGTTTTGTCGTCTCAGTCTCGTTTAATGTTCATTCGCCTGTGTATGTGTCTCTGTCTGTTACTCTGTCTTCTTATTGGGCTTCCAGACCTTTTTTTTAATCTGACTTTATTCCCGATCTTTTTTCCCCTTTTTGCATCAGTTCATTTTCTATTGACATTCTGTACCTTAGGGGCCCACATTCTACAAGCATTGCCTTTTTAGTGGGTCCCTCCATTTTTCGATATTTTGTGTAATGTTATATCGTCTATATCACTTCAGTCAATTTTCATTACAACATTATAGTTACCCCAAGGTTCCACAATTATGTTCTCTTTTCAATTTTACTTTGTTTTGATTATGTAACCTTATTCTCTGTTACCAATGAAAGTGAAATGTTTATGTTCTTTTCGAAAAATGAAATAAAGTTTGAATTGAATTGAAAAAAAAAATAGGCCTACGCTCAGCCGTTCACGTGTGGTTGAGTACATGTTTTTTTTTTAGACAATGATTAACAGCAATTTGTCACCCATCATCATTCTGTTCTAATCATTCATTTTTTCTACTCTGCGTATCGTGCTTGCGTAAAAAAAGTTATCCAATTTTGGAGGGCTACTATTTCATAATTGTCAACTATGAAGATCGCAACGTTAGTTGCGGAGGAAGAAAAACTCTTCTTTTTATTGATACCTAATTTTATTTACAAATGTCATGGATGACTGAGCACATGAACTTTAAAGACAACAATAACAAATTGCACTTTTTTAATGATTGAGTGTTACATGAAGAACCAATGAATGTCTAAATGAATAGATGAGATCTGTCAGCGAAAGTGACATAGGCCAGCTTGCACGACTGCAGGTTTGTGTTTGTTTGTTTTTTTTTCTAACATTTCATTGTCAACATAAGCTTTAACATGGCCACCTGTCCAATAACTTGGTCACTCCCACAAAGGCCAACCCACACAGTCCATTTTTCTGTGTTTATATTCAACATATTTTGCAGCGACAATATCATGTCTTGAATATGAAAAATATGAAAATTGAAGTTATCCACAACGTGGTAATGGTTGAAGGCTATGAACCATAAAAGGTTAGATGAAACCTTAAAAACAAAAACATGCAGTTGTGCAGGCTGGCCCGTTAATGTGACCACTTTCAAATTTGATCTCATCATTCAGTGAGGCTTTCATTGTTACTTCATGATAACACTAAAAAAAGTGCAATTGTTATTGTTGTCATTAAAGTTCATGTGCCCAGTAATGCATGACATTTAACAACATAATTAGGATCAATTGAAAGAGGAAGAGTTCTTCTGTACTCACAACCAAGACTGCGATCTCCATTAGTGACGATCATGAAATAGTTATAGCCCTCAAAAGTTGGATTACCTTTTTTTACATGCACTGTAGGGATGCTCCACGCAGACTACTTCGACTTAACAATTTGTACTTCAATTTCTTTTATGATACACACAAGAAAGCCCATAAATGTGTACAACTTAAAATTGTATATGTCTACTATATCCATGTCTATGCATATGTCTTTTTTTTTGCATCTGACTTCTTTTTCCCATTCCGTTGAGTCAGTTTGGGGAAAATTGCTCTGAGTCATAAGACTGAGATTATTTCATCAGGAGTAGTAACTACTCAGCCAATAAAATAGATCAATGATTTTAGATGAAATTATTCGTCATTTCAAACGTTCAGATGGAGAAAAATTAAAGAAAGATACAAATAAACACCTATAATACAGTGTGTGTTTGTACGTATCTGCCCTTAAGTTTCAGTGAAGGTTGTTTGCATGATTGAAATATCAATTCAATTTTTCAATCCAAACTTTATTTCATTTGTGGAAAGGTACTAAAACATTTCACTTTCTTTGGTAATGGAGAATAACGTTGCATAATCAAAACAAAATACATTGAGAAAAATATAATTGTGGAACCTTGGGGTAACAAATACGTTGTAATGAAAATTGACTGACTGAAGTGATAAAGACGATAATCAATTATGATATAACAATACGCAAAACATCGAAAAATGGAGGGACCCACTGAAAAGACAATGCTTGTAGAATGTGGGCCCCTCAGGTACAGAATGTCAATAGAAAAAGAACTGATGCAAAAAGGGGAAAAAGGCTGGGAATAAAGTAAAAAAAAAAAGTCTGGAAGCCCACTCAAGAAGACAAAGTATCAGACAGACACACATACACAGGCGAATAAACAAACGAACTGGAACGACGAAACTAATAAAGGGGGACTTAACATTGTGGCTTTTGGCTTTTATCTTAGGCAATGCAATAATGACAATTTCTTCGTTATAAAGCGTTATCAACTCTCGCAGGGTTTTCATTCACAATCATGTAGAGAGAAAAATAGGAATAATATTAAAATGCATGATGAAATGGAACTCTAAAATGACAGAGAAACGGATAATGTAAATTGAACTGCAATAGAATTTTATAAGGATAAAGTTACTATGATAATGCTGATATTGTTAACTTTTAAACAGAGCGAGTGGTTGTCACCCTTTTTGCAGATAAATGTGCCAAAATTATTCTTTGCTTGTTTGTATATTGCTTGTTTTATACAATCAATAAAAGGGAAAGCAAGTCAGCGACATTATATATCTAGATTCGAGGCAATGTTTGTGAAAGTAATCAATATCAACATTACGGAAACTGTAATTCATCAGTTCTGTCAGCGAAATATCTTTAAAAACGCATTGATCCACTTGGATGCAAGGGGATGGAGACATTAAAAAACATTAAGGTATAGAAATGTGGCACCAGTTTGTACTGCTTTCACTTTGATCGTGTTGGTACAGGGCACTGCAAAACGGTACGTCAGCAATATGAGGACACTTTTAGGGAAAACAAAAGAATACCTTCATCATGAGGGCAGGTTAGGTATACCAGAACTTACATATTTCTACAACTTATAAACTCCTTTCAATTTGCCTGATTGAAACCTGCGGGACTCGTTGAATATCGCTAAGATACGTCACCAGTTGGTCGACCAGTACACAATAATACATCCCAGGCCTTTATTGATATTAAGTGGTTTCAGAGCAAATGATTAGCACGCATATTTTGTAAAGGGCATGGACTCTATGAGATTATTTTTAAGCCCTTATCAGCGCAAATACACTCCCATAACGATATGACGCAGTCTCTAATGCGTCATAGTCACATATGCGCTCTCCTATTAACATATTGGGTACAAAGGTTGTTCACTCAACATTATGGGCAAGCTGTTCTAAACGGTGGTCTGCATTTACCTGTGTTTGGCGAATTTTAATCGTATCAAAGAATCCTTGGCAAATGATGAAACATGTTTTCTTTTTCTACTGTACATACGTAGTTTGGACAGTCACTTGTTGGTAGACACGCGATTTACAAGACAAAATGTCAAGGTTTTTCACAGGATACATTCTCGCGCTTCTATGTTGGATCACATTCGCCTATGATGGTAAGAGCTCCTAACCTGTTGTTCTTCATGTGTAAACAATCCATTGGAATAACAATTCCTATGGATAAAATGTCCTATAATTTATGGGAGAGTTGAATGAGGATTAGAGAGAAAAGACGTTGAGAGACGTTTGTATCACCCCTAAATGTAATATCAACGCTAAATGTAATAACGACCCTAAATGTAATACACCTTAACCCTAAATGTAATAACAACTTTAAATGTAATACATTTTAACGCTAAATGTAATAATCGAGTCAACATAAATGTAATACATTTTAACCCTAAATGTAATAACAACCCTAAATGTAATACATGTCAACCCTAAGTGTAATATCGACCATAAATGTAATACTTTTTAACCCTAAATGTAATACCACTTAACCCTAAATGTTATATCGACCCTAAATGTAATAACAACCCTAAATGTAATACATTTCAACCCTAAATGTAATACATCTTAAAGCTAAATGTTATAACAATCCTAAATGTAATTCATGTCAACCCTATTAAATGTAACACATTTTAACACTCAATGTAATTACGACCTTAAATTTGATACACCTCTTTATAGACAGTGTCACCAACGCAGAATATCGGGCTAAAAGTCAGGGGGTAGGGGATATGACGCAACTTTCTATAGCAGTCAAGAGCAGCAATAGTTGATTATATCTGTTTTTGTCGTTTACCCAGGTAAAAATCACAGTCTTATTAATCCCTTTCATTGCTGCAAAGTTAATCAGGTCCATGTGACATAGTCTTTAAATCTATTACTTTTATTATACAATCACACAAAAATTTTGTATTCCAATCTTCATCCAGTGTTCATGATTGTTTACAGTTTTGTTGAAAAAAAAAAAAGATGGGAAAAATTCTTTGCAAGGAAATTCTGAATATGAATAATATTGCAAAAAAAAAATATTCTGTGTACCCTCCCCCACGACAAATTGCCCCAGTTTTGTGTCACTAAGTTGTAGTGATTGCCAGGGGTAGTGAACAATGTCATGAGGCTAATATTTCGGACAGTTATTTGCTGCCATGTCAATGTGTGACAGATATTTCGTCATTGAAACACTATATAGATAATGACGGTTCATAAAATTTTTGCGAAATCTTTCTGAATCTTTCTAATTTCTTATTCTCGTTCCATCAGTAGGCGTATGTGTTTCGTTCTTGCAATATCATTCATATTCAGAATTTCCTTGCAAAGAATTTTTGCCCGCTTTTTTTTTTCAACAAAACTGTAAACAATCATGAACACTGAATGAACATTGGACTACAAAATGTTTGTGTGATTGTATGAAAACGGTAATAGATTTAAAGACTATGTCACATGGACGTAATTAACTTTGCAGCAAACAAAGGAATTAATAAGACTGTGTGATTTTTACCTAGGTAAATAACAAAAACAAATCTTGCAATAGCAATTATTGCTGCTCTTGACTGCTATACAAAGTACATGTATATTGTATTATACACAACACCTTGAACATATTGAAAGTGACCAATAAATCGTCATGTTTCTGTTACACAGGGAGTATCAATTGAACATGCACACTGAATGCTTGGAGTTTGCTACTGTACACTTGTATGCTAGATGTATGTAGTTTGCTACTACAATGTACACTTGTATGCCAAAATTACAGATTCTTTCTGTCTTATTGAAAGAACAGCTTTGTATAATATGTAATACACTGACTCATTGTGCTCATTTACTGTGTACACATGCAGATTAATCTGAGCACTTTATTTGGCACTCTTGCACTGTACACGTATTGTGCATATCCTGTCTAATTTGTACTTCTGCACAAACATGTAATTTTGTACAAATACAACATGTGTTATCACCCCTTTAACTCTCAGTGACTGTGCTTCATACACTTGCAGTCACAATTCATATGGATATGAAACAGAACTTACATACAGCTGTATGTACAAGTCAAACCACCTGTACTTATTCTTACATGTTATATGTCAAACATCACTTGCATCTACACTCTGATTGTACTGTAGACACTCATAATCTCTCTTTTGAGCTCGGTAATTGATGCTGAATATACTCAATGTAACACCTTACAACGAATCTACAGGCTGCATTTCTGTATTCGCTAAGCACTACTGTATATTGTACACTCAACATTGTTACCTCCATACCATGGATTCTAGTTCCACTCCAGAAATGCAAATTAAACCTTACAGCACACCATTGAGTAGATTCTTACACTTTAGATTCCACTTAGGCGCTACAAACACTGTGCGAACTGCTGTCATTAAACACAGTTCTGTAATTACTTTGCAATTTGTCTTGCAATACAAACACCCACACTGATGCATGTCGATAAATCATACACAAATAACCTATTAACGTGTGGTGACCTTTTCCCACTATCGACTCTATTCACCAACAACTTTGTCTCTTTGAACCATTATCGACATTTATATAACACTAAATCTGTCTTAATGTCAATTTCTGTCACAACTGTATCTTCACACAACCACCACATCAGGTTGATTAAATGACATACACGTAGTTCATAAATTCCTGGCATTATATGCCTTGACATGAACGTGCATTACATGAACATGCACTACTGTTCACGTGCAATACCTGCGTAACCATGTACGTACCACGTTGCAACTTACTGGTATGCATGCAACAAATTCAACACTGTAACTGAATTCAAATGAGTTCATAAGTTCGCTCAAGCATACTCTAATTTGCTTTCCTTTCAGTTTTAATGTTCATTTCACATTTTCTGGTATTAAACAACTTACTCCTGTAGCGGGGCTAAACTTGACTTGCATGAGTCTTCTGCAGAAACGGGCGAGTCAGCATTCGCATCCCATGACGCGACCAGTCTTCACGTTGATACCGTCAGCCGCTAACTAACTGAATGGCACAATTAAAAACTGCGCGAAATGTGACAAATGACAACTTTCACTCACTGCGCATGTCGTCTATGGTGTCCTCAACTCACAAATGAGGCAAACTCAAACGCAAATTTTCCTAACCAGAATCAAAACCCGCTTCGCTCCGCGAGACATCTATATTTAGGGTTAAGATGTATTACATTTAGGGTCGATATTACATTTAGGGTTAAAAAGTATTACATTTAGGGTCGATATTACATTTAGGGTTAAAAAGTATTACATTTAGGGTCAATATTACATTTAGCGTTGATATTACATTTAGGGGTGATACAATGTTGACTACTTACAGCTTGAAAAAATAAGCATTCTGAGGCCTATACTTGCAACTCTTTCCAAATTATATCGAGGCAGTCGGGTATACATTTCAATTCAGAATATTATGACAACGGGAAAATACCTTTCATTTGCGATAAAGAACTCATATCTATGCCTAGAAATATTATTCTCTGGCAAAATGAGGAGCTATCACACAAAGAATTATTCCTTTCGAATTTCTGAATTTTCCAATATATATATATATATATATATATATATATATATATATATTGCTTTTAATCGAGGGAGACGTATTGTGTGTCATTCGCCGTAAAGGAAGAGAGTAGGCCTGCGCCTATGATCAAATCATACTGTCTAACCTAGAAAACTGAAAGATCTGTATATGTGTAGGCCTATGTGACTCGAACATAAGCTGTGAAGTGCAGTACTCCCCAACAAGTATTATGTCAATACATGTATAAACACTCCACAATGCAACTTTTAATCTGTAATAGACAGACAGGTTACGGATCGGCAAATGTTTCACGGCGCTATAATGCCCTCGATCAATTGACAGAAATTGTGTTGTATGAAAATATTCGAGTCTTTTTAAACCATTCAAAATCAAGAAACGAGTTTACGGCAATAGAATAAAAAGACATCCCATCGTGTTAACGTCAATAAATTCCTGGAGGAACTATGAAATGCAAATGCATGTTAATCATCTATTTTGGTTTGATTTATGATACTCTTAACATTACTTCATTGTCGAATGATTAGATGACTACTTGCCCATAATTTTCAGCTTATTTTAGATTTTCTGGACACGCCTACCAACAGAATAGGACATTTCAAACAAGATTCTGTCAATGAAAACATTTTCAGTGATTGATAAAAAATAGCACATAATAATCAACAAAATACGCGTGACTGCAGTTTAGCCTGGACTGAACAAATATACATGTTTCCATGTTGCTATTAACAAAAGACACTCCAGGGAAATAGGCAAGAAAGAGGGGAAGTGAGTGATGGGAATCGCTCCAAGACAGATGCCTGTTAGCGAATTGGACACAATGTTTGTCAAACTGAAATCTTAAGTATTTTTGCGGGTTTTCCGGTATTTCATCAGGTATATCAATAGACAATAACAACATTGTGAGTAAAATTGTTACTGATGTAACGATGATTCTTCCTGTCTGCCTTTCTCTTTGTTTATCGCTCATTCAGAGAGTTTCTTTACTGCTCTCATTTTTTTTTTACCTTTTATATTATGGGAAATCAAGTTAATCTTCATGTGTTGTGACGTCGTTGTCAATACTGCCACGGTCTTGTTATTGTAAGATTAGTTATACTCTAAATGTGTTGTGTTGTGTTGTGTTGTGCTGTCTTACAACGTTGTGCATTCCGTGTGCATTGCCATGTATCATTTATGGTATATCAGACCATGGGGTGTTTCAAAAAACTGTTCGTAAAGTTGCGAACAACTTACGAGCGACTGGTGATCAGTTGTGATGTGATATACTTACCAGAATTTCAACAATTCAGCACAAGAACTGATCACCAGTCGCTGGTAAGTCTTTCGTAACTTTACGAACAGCTTTATGAAACAGGGCCCATGTCAGTACAATGGTTGTTTCGATGTCCTAGATTATACTGGTAAACTGTACTGTGTGCTTCGTGATGTGTGAGTTTGTTCAACAGAATCCTCGAGGAAATCTCTGGTTTACCAGACAAGGTTTAGATAGATAAACAATCTTGCATATCAGTGAGTAGAGCCTCTTATGCATAAATAAGCTACACCAAAATAAGATTGCTTTCAAAATTCATTCCTTCATAATTCATTCCTTCCATAGATGATAATAAATAAAGCGTATAGTCACTGAAGCAAATAATATTGGTATCTAACGAGCATTAGAGTTAACTAATTGGTGTATTAGCTCTGAGTGTTCTCAATGTTATGACAGTTATGATATTCATATCAATATGTTTTATAATTTATTTAACAAACGTTTCCCGTTGCAAAGTATTCAATCATTCGAATGTTAAATCAAGAGACGTTGGATTGTAAATGGTATATGATATTTATATAAACAAGCTTGCTAACATTGTTCGCAACACAAGCATACTGTAAGAATTTTTTTCCATTCAAAGTATTATGCACAAAACTTGAATCAAACAAATTCCATGCCAAGTAACAATAAAAAAAAATAAACACGAAATAGAGTGCACTTCAAAATGTGATACAGTTTCACAAAACCTCTGTTCATGAAATTATAGAAATAATTTCTTTATAATATACATCTAAATCATCAGGACTAGTTAATACACATCCCCGAGTAGTCAGGAAAATGTATCCATCATGACGCTAAACCCTTGTGTGATATCTTTGATGTATCATAGGGGTTGTAGTATTGTTCCAGAAAAATTAAAGACTGCGAACAAATTTTATTATTTCAAACAGATGACCCTGGGTATATTTAGAAATAAATAGACCGATTGCATTTTCATGTTTTTGCTAAGCTTTTCGAAGAAAAGTCATTTATAAGAGGCTTCATATTTTTCTGATAAAGAACACTGTTTCTGAACGGTTTGCATATGAAAAACAACAACAACAACAACAACCTTTTCCATCTCATTGGGTTTTGATTTCATTTTGCATTAATTTAAAAGCGGCAACTTCCGTTGTTGACTTTTTATGGATCGCTCAAAAGCAGTTGTCACCATCAACCACCACATCCTTAAAAAAATTAAATGGATTAAGGGGAGTGTCATTAAATGGTTCCAAAGTTACATACACAATCGGAAGCAGTATTAAGTGGTCGATATGGAGGCATTGCATGATAGTAGTAATGTTTTCAATGATTCGTAGGGGTTTCAGAAACAGGTGATGTGCGACTCGCTGATGGTTCGGGAAGTCATGAGGGACGCGTTGAGATCTTCTACGACTCTCAGTGGGGGACAGTGTGTGACGATGACTGGGATATGTTTGATGCATCGGTCGTGTGTAAACAGCTCGGCTTTTCAGCTGCGACCGACGCTTTTCCATATGCCTTTTTTGGGGGAGGATCACCGACGCAACCTATTTACCTAGATAACGTACATTGCAATGGGACCGAAGCAAAACTAGCGGACTGCGAGCACAATGGATGGAACATCGATAACTGTCTTCATTTCGAAGACGCAGGAGTGAGATGTTTCTTTGAGTACAACGAGGGTAAGAATTTAATTAAAACTGAACATTTTGGTTTTGGTTTTGGTTTCATTTCTGCATTTTTCATCATTTCGATTGAAAGTTACATCAAGACTATATTTACATTTTTTAAAACATTTTAATACAAAATAACGTGATTAATAATATTTCTCAACATTGCAAACGAAAGAAAATACAGTGCAAATATAACGTTCAAATCAATTATCAACGATGATGATAAACGACGCCATTTAGAATAGGGAATGTTTAAGGTGAAAAATGCATCAGACCACATATCGTAAGCGTGTGCTTGAAATGATAATGGCCTGAGGATCCATAGTGTTATGCCAAAGACAATCTATCAAAGAGATAATAAAGCAGAGTTTATCTAAACTCTAAAGAAATTAAATGTTAAATCAACATCATAAATGTTGTCACTCCTCCAACCTTTTGTAAAATGTTACATTAAACGCTAATTATGGAAATAATTTGCCATTTCATTTTGTTGTCTAAAAAAAATGTTAGATTACTGATACAGAGAATATAAGATATATTGATAATTATGTGAATGTTTTTTATATCCTCTTGGTTCACGAACACAAGAAGAAAAAGGATACTTAACTTCAAAATACAAAGGACTACTGACGAAGTGGTAACTCACAATGAACCAGTGACGCAGATAGTATCCACCACACTCTATTACACTTGGCATCAGTAATAATAGGTTTTCCCGGTCAATTTCATACTTTTGTCATTCAAAGTCATTAATTTGCATTCAAATTCGCACAGCGCACGCACGAAAAAATATTCGGGCATTTAAATTCAGAATCCGAGCGACCAATTTCATTTATGGTCGTTCTATTTCGTTTTGGTCAAATCAAATTCACGATTGGGCATTCAATTTCCAAATGCGAGCAGCGACTTACCTACTCGTGCATTCCAATTCATGCGATAGTCATGTGACATTCCCGATAAGCTTGTTTGGAGCGTTCAATTTCATTTTTGGGCGATCAAGTTCCTACATACTTCGTGCAATCAATTTAACGAGGAAATGGAGTAGACTTTTTTAAGAAAGGAAAAAGGGCCAACACAACCAATGGAGGCTTGCACATAGTGTAACTATGGTTGTTTACAACTTTTATATTTTTCTCTGTTCATGTATTTTTTTTTTCATCTCAATAAATTATATTGTAAGGTCCAATCAGCAGTGCATCCAAACAACACAACGACAATTTAATCATATTTCTTGGTGATGCTGCATGTTGACAAGGCCCCAACACCAACCACATAATGACAATTCATCAATTTAAAGACAAACTGACACACAATGATGTCATATAGTCCCGCAAAAGTAAACCAAATAAGATAGCAATACACAACAAACAAGACGTATAAAATGTTCATGTATCAGTTTCAATATAGTCGATTTTTTTTTCCTTGAAGGTGACAACTCACATTCGGTATTATGCTCTTAATGGACCTATACAGTGCATAATGTTTGTTTGTTTGTTTGTTTGTTTCATTTTCCATCAAAGAAGATGGCTGGATAACCCATATTCAGCTGCAATAGCTGGTCTTCCATTATGGGGTCCAGTTAAATGTAAGCCTTAAACACCTGCTCTTTGCTATGAATAAATAAAGTGGGATCTTTTACGTGCATGAGGTGTGACTCTCTCACACATGGGATCTCCATTTTATGTCCAATCAGAGGGACATGTGCCTGTATATTCCTTTTCGCTAAGCGCGAATTCAAAACTTTCAATGAACAGGTGGACCTCTACTGCAAAATATAATCACCATAATCCCATTATATTGAAAGCCAAATGAAAAACACATGCATACACGGCCCCAAAGTAACTAAATTCAGGACTTCTTTTAAATTGAATGCAGTTATTTGGAACATGGTTGGCTATTCACGAATTTGAATGACCGACGAGATTCCGTCGACAGCTTGACATGAATTTGAATGCTCATTGATGAAATGCGTGCTCCTCTCTTAAATTTGAATGCTCCTACAGTGAATTTGAATGTCCCGATAAAGAATTTGAATGCTCCGACAGTGAATTTAAATGACAGGATTTTGAATTTGATTATTTATTCAGTGCTTCGAGTGTGGAATGCGTGAAATCGAATGCTCGGAATAGGAACTTGAATGACAAAAGTATGAAATTGACCGGGAAAAACTATGACAAGTGAAATCGTACGAAGAATATAATACGGATTCTGTCACAATCAGACCGGAAATAAAAATTAAGCAACTTTCAAGTTTTACGTGTTTTCACAAGACATCGATATTAGGATATCAAGCTATTGCCTCACAACTCTCTCAGTGTCCTTCCAAACACATTTCACCAGGAACAAACACTTGCATCTACTGCATCACGCAGCATTGATGGATTAAACCGGAAAGGACCGCGTATACGCGCTAAATCATTGAACATGAACATGATAGTTCCGATACTGTTGTGCATATTGGAGTAAACGGAAAGTGAGTTGGTTAGATGTCACCTCGGATAGTTTGGGTGATGTTCACAATAACGAAGGTTCTAAATTCCGAAGCACACAAACTCTCGAAACCTAGAGGTTAGTTAATCTGAAATGGAAAGGGGTTCATTGATCTGAAAATGTGTGGCGTTATTCCGATTTGGTATGTTAACCATACAATTCTAGTGTTCTATATTCCAAAGGTTCTGCAATCCTAAAATGAAATAAGTTTCGTCAATCCCAAACTAAAATACGGCTCGTTATTCCGATGGTTTGGTAATCCAAAACTCATTTAAAAATGCATCCACGCAAACAAACGTACAACTGTACATTTATGTTTGTCTTTCAACGAAGCAATTTAACAATGCCATGATGATGCTGTCTGTTATTCTCCGATAATCTTTTATTTTCTCGGTGACATAACAAAATAAGGGGAAACCTACATGTATATTGTTGTTTCCTAAAAGGTGACATCAGATTGGCTGACGGTCCGATGTCGAGGGACGGCCGACTTGAAATCTACCACAACAACGAATGGGGCACTGTGTGCAATACGACATGGGGTCCCGAGGAAGCAGAGGTAACCTGTCGTCAACTAGGGAATGACGGAGTGAACAATGTGTACTACTCTCCCTCACCTGGTAATGGATCTACCCACCTGTCTCGCGTGGACTGTATTGGAAATGAGACTGGACTCGTCAACTGTAGCATTACATTCAGTGATGATGGGAACAGCTCATGTACACACGGCGAAGACGTGGGAGTGGACTGTTACACATTACTTACAGATCCCACAGGTGTGTAGTTATTTAGAATATTAATCATGAAGTATACACCTCTAGATTTGTTTAAAAAAAACTGTGTTCGAAGGATCCACAAATCATTAATACAAAAGTGGGAGTATTCCGTTTGATAATAGTGAGGTGAACTGTTCTAACAGCTGAGCACAAGGTGAAAAAAATATTACTTGAATGATACGGGTTTAGTTTGCAATTATTTAAATCGTGAATTTATGTATTAATGTCCATTCATCATATTGATATATAAGCTAAGATGATAACAATTCAGATGTTTATGTACATAAAGATCTAAAGCAAAATCTTAATTGCTCCGATTCAAATAGAATGTTTTGATCTTGAGAGAGATTGTCGATAGCGTGAGTAATAATATTATGTATATTATACACTCAGCCAAAAAAAAAAAAAAAAAGAGCACTTTTCCCCAATTTCATAATTACTCCGAAAACAATATTTAGATGAAACTGATGTATTTTATACCAAATTAAAGGTAATTTAATCGGTTATTAGCCTGGTATGTCAATAAAAAGGGAAACATGAGTGAAAACATTAGTTCTCCAAGGCACAAAGTGAAAAAATGTGAGCAAGTTGTCACTAATCCGGTATTACAAGTGTTCTCCCATTACAACAATAAGAACACAAGAAAAATTCCACAGAAGAAGAAACATGACTAAATTCGCAAAATGATCCCTGATCTCTATAATGTCTTTGTAACCTAAAAGATTAAGAAAGGCTCATAATAATGCAGAAAATTGTAGAATCTTTAATAAAATCCAAATTCAAATGAGACTGAAAAGAAGAAGCAATATCAACCAAAATGGTGGAAGTTCTAACTTTTGATTCTTCAGTAATTAGGAAATTTAAGAACAATATTTGCTTCTTAAACTTGTCTCAAGAATTCTTACATCCCTAAATTGAAAGAATGAATCATGAAATTCTCTCCATTTGGTCACCTTTGTGGCATTACCCCGTTTGTCCTTTGAAGTTGGAGTTGAAAATAATATGAAATAATGTATTGATTTTCATCGAAATCTTCTATATGATAAATATAATCTGGAAAAAGTGTTTCCTTCCTTTTTGCTCAGTGTATTAGCATGTAGTTGTCTGTGTGCAGAGGTTGTCTTTCCTTTCCGGGGCGTGCATTGTGTGTGTTCTATAAATTCAGATACATTTTGTCAGAATGCTTCCGTTTCTGAAAATAGCTATTGCTTATTTTTCTTTTTGTTTATGATAAAGATGGAATGCATGTCACATTGTCTCACTTCCAAAGATGGCAAAAGCTTGTAATGTGAATGCTATGATAGAGAAGGGGGAGGGGGAGAGCAATAATATGGCAGACCACACTGAACATGTTTCTCAGGAAATCACAATTATTTCTACGATTAAAGTCAAAAGCTTATGAAGTCAACAGCTTAACAAAAAGAAAACAATGTCCTAAGTTCACCCAACTTTATCTGGTTCACATGCACGAACACTATTGAAAGCACACTGATGTCTTAATTACAGCTTTGGAAGGAGAGTTGCGCCTTACCAACCGCTTGACATTTGGTCGCCTGGAAATCTATCACGGTAACTCTTGGGGTACAGTATGCTTCGACGGGTGGCATCAAACCGACTCGGACGTTGCTTGTCGGCAGCTCGGCTACTTGTCTGCGGGACCCGTTTACCAGAATACTGCGGCTACAGGATTCATTGGGCCTGTCCATCTTGCGGATGTCAGCTGCACTGGGGACGAGTATGAACTTTCTCACTGCCCCCATGGTGACTGGGGAGAAAACGACTGCCGACACACTACTGACGTGTATTTACAATGTATACAAGATAATGACGGTTCGTGTCTGTGTTCTTGAGTTTCAGTTTCAGTTTCAGTTTCAGTAAGTTTTATTTCTCCAATTGTACATAACAAAAAATAAGTATAATAATATCGAACATTTATTCACAATTCATGAAAATGTAAACAAAATGTCGCATTAGCAATATAAAATCATGTAAAATGATACATTAACAGCATTACAGATCTTTAAGTGTACAGGTGGAGTAGACCGTTATCAATAAGCAAGACGCTTGACTTGGACAACGGCCTCTGAACATAATATGCCATGGAACAACTTTTTATTTAACTAAACGAAGGAACGGAACAATTATACACACATAGAACAAATAATGTAAATCTTTAAAGTATTTTAAATGTCATTTGACCAAAAATGACAACACAAGGTGGAATGTATAAAAACGAAAGAAGAACGAAACAAAACAAAACAAAACAAATCCGAGAATAAGGTACCCGAATAGGAAGAGTAGAGGGAAGAGAGAAGGAAAGAAAAGCGTGAGATACAGAATTCAAGAGTTGGGAACTATAACAAAATCGTAATTTCTAATTCGAGTGGTACATTGCGAGAAGAACGTTTACACGAGATGATTTAAAACATTGTAGAGAAGAACTGCGTTTAAGGTCATCATCCAATGAGTTCCATGCATTTGGACCAAGATGTCTTACGGAATTTTGAGCTATGAGGAGTTAAAGATTTATCAAAATGATAATCTGTTGCCTGACGGGTAGGATATGAATGAATACTATAATTTGAAAAATACATATCTTTAAACAATATCAATGAGCTATTTGTTAGTATATTTATACATAAATATTGCTGTTTGCCATGTATGTATATCAGAAATTCTAAGAGTCTTTAAATCATGAAACAAAGATTCAGTTTGTGCTAAGTAGTGTGAACCGGTCATAAGTCTTACAGCACGTTTTTGTAATAACAATATCGACTTTATTTTATTCCATACACAATATTACGGTAGGTGATATGGGGTAATATAAGTGTATTATAAAGAATTTGAAGGGGGTTGCTTGGTAAGATATTCTCTTACTTTCCAGAGGATCCCGATATTTTTTTTTTTATATTGTTGAATAAACTCGGTGTATATGATCGGACCATGTTAGGTGTGAATCGATAGTTACCCCCCAACATTTTACACAAGACTTTTGATCCCATTGCTTACCAACAATTTATAACATGATATCATCCATTTGTGTATGGCTATTTGTAAAGAAGACATAAGTCGTTTTTTCAGTATTCAATGACAATTCATTACACTTAAACCACGTTGAAACCTTTGATAATTTTGAATTGACAACTGTAGTGAGTGTATGTAGGTTTTTATGAGAAAAGAGAATGCTCGTGTCATCTGCGAAAAAATAAAGTTAAATAACGAAGATGAATGCACTGAATCATTTGTATATATCAAGAACAACAAAGGTCCTAAAATCGACCCTGTGGGACACCACAGAGAGCGTTTTGTTTATTGATCTCAGCCGATTGATAAAACACATATTGCTTTCTGATGTGTAAATAATCGTTAAACCAGTTTAGAGCTTTGCCGCGGATACCGTATTTCTGCATTTTATACAATAAAGATATTATGATCTATGGTATCGAATGCCTTGCTCAGATCCATGAAAAGCCTGTTCTTTTTTCATAGACGATTCAATAATTTGATCATGTAATTGAATAATTGCATTATATAATCAGTACAATGGCTTTTTTCTAAAACCAAATTGATTAGGAACTAATAATGCATCATCATTCAGAAACCCATACAGTCTTTTATGTACAATCTTTTTTAAAACTTTTCTTACTCTTTTCTAACTCTCTTCTAAAACTTTGAATGCCACAGTCTCTATTTTGAGAATACAACTCTTATCAACTTATACAACTCTTATTAACCTGTTTGATTGTGCGCATAATTTCATGTAATGATTATAATGTAGTAGGGCCGCTGTATTAAATTGCTGAGTTATAATTTATCATTTCTCGGGTTGTAAAGATAGTATGTGAGAAAGAAGCTTTTTTATGGAATTCGCACTTTCTTGATGTTTCTTTTTTTATGCAGTACGATATAATTTTACCTACGAACGCGTTTGATACATGAGTTTTTATATTAAACTCATCAAGCAGTCAAGAAAAAGATGTAATACGTCTTTTGCGGCAGGGACGGTGCAGTCGAATTTAATTTGTTATTGGGTATTTCACTCTATGTGGCAATCCGATTGCCCTCAAATTGTCTTGAACCGCATACGTGGTATTCAAGGAAGGGTTAAGAGCGTAGATTTTGAATTCCACAAGGGGATGTTGTTTTTGGTTGCATTTGAGCGCAATTTATTATTGGAATATTCACACTTCCACAACTTTACGCATGTGTCAAATCCCGCTAGTATAAATTGAATTGATTTATCTTACATGGCCACTTAGGGAGCACTGATAACTCGTAAGTAAGCAACCACAAGATCAACAGCTTAAAGAGATGAATTATAGTTTTTATTGAGAAGGGGACTGAGGCTTTTCACTTACATGAAATATTGCAAAGCGTACAATTCTAGCAAGAATTAAAAGTTGAATTGATAAAAATTTGTTTTGAAATCGCTGAGATATCCGAAAAAAAAAACACAGCAAAACTAATAAAAGGTGGGACCCACCTTTTTATTATGACCACTTTAATTCCATTCAATTCAATTTAATTTTTCGAAAAGAACATAAACATTTCACTTTCTTTGGTAACAGAGAATAAGGTTAATACATAATCAAAACAAAATGAATTGAGAAAAATATAATTATGGAACCTTCATGAAAATTGACTGAAGTGATATAGACGATATAACAATACGCAAAACACAGAAAAATGGGATGGACCCACAAAAAAGACAAGGCTTGTAGAATGTGGGCCCCTCTGGTACAGAATGTCAAATAGACAAAAATAAACTGAAGCAAAAAGAGGAAAAAGGTGGGAAAAAAGTCTGAAAAAAAAGTCTGGAAGCCCACTTCCAAGACAGAGTTTCAAACAGATACACATGCACACGCGAATAAACATTAAACGAGATTGGGACAACGAAATTATAAAGGAAGACTTTATCAGTTCTCTCCTGGATCTAAAACGCTGCCATCTCTAACATTCTATCCAAAAGAACCCAAAGTGTTGATAATGTTACGACACATTATCAACTTTAATTTGGTTCAAAGCAAAACGCACTGCTTGACTTTTAGGGCCACGAAAATGAAAATCGATTGGCCCTTGATTGATGCAATTCCATTATCTTGTAGGATCCTACTAGCATTTTCCTGTTTATATCGGAACTAGTCGAAAGAAGAAAGAAAGATCGTTGTTTTGAAGGCTTTGACTTTTTTATTTTTTTCTGTTACTTCTCGTTATGTGAAAATCGTCGCACAGCTGCTGAAGGTGATATCCGGCTTGTTGACGGCGGGGCTCCTTGGAAAGGTAGACTTCAGGTATTCCACGACCAGACATGGGGCACGGTTTGTAATGACAGCTGGTCCTACGAGAACGCTCTGGTTGTGTGCCGCCAGCGTGGCTACGCAGGAGTCGTGTCGCCGTACCAATACTTCGGGCCAGGGTACGGTCCAATCCACCTCGGTGGGGTGGTTTGCAGGGGAAATGAAGATTCCTTAACAGACTGCTCACACAATGAATGGGATGATACAAACTGCACATCCCACGAACAAGATATTGGTGTGCAGTGCACGGAAGAGACGTCCGGTAAGTCATGCGCGTATGCCTCAATTGCTCCTATTATAAATTATGAAATATAACCTCTATTGCACCATAATGTGCAATGACCGGATTTATCTGAAATCATCTTTCTTTCTTTTTTAATTTGAAAAAGGTGCTGTTTCATTTTTATTTATTTATTTTTTTTTGGCCACAGAGATCGAGTATGCACGTACAGAGTGTATATGGAGTCATTGCATGATGATATTTTTCAATGATTGTTCATAGGGGTGCCAGAAACGGGTGCAGTGCGTCTTGTCGGCAGTTTGGGAAGTTACGAGGGACGGGTTGAGATCTTCTACGACTCTCAGTGGGGGACAGTGTGTGATAGTGGCTGGGATGTCTTGGATACATCCGTCGTATGTCGGCAGCTTGGCTTTAGAGCTGCGAGCGACGCTTTTCAATCGGCATTTTTTGGCGAAGGATCAGCCACTCAACCTATCCACATGGTTAACGTACTTTGTACTGGGAACGAAGGAGAGCTTGCGGACTGCCAGCACGATGACTGGGGAAATGAGTTCTGTTCTCATTACGAAGACGCAGGAGTGAGATGCATCACTGAGTACAACGAGGGTAAGAATTTCATGAAAAGTGAACATTCATGCAAAGACAACTTTCCCCTATACATAGGAACCCTTTATTATTCCAGTTTATTTGAGATAGAGATGATGTAGCAGCGAACATCCAGACTCACAGTAAAAAATAAAATGATAAACCAACATTTCAATGTCACACTGATCTTTGTTTAGATGTTTAATGTAATGTTCAAAATTTTGGATTAGCCTTTTCATTTTTTTTTAGCTAAAAATGAAATAGTAAAGCCAACATCTTGAGTGTTGAATTTAACATTGACGATAGCGAAAATATTGTAATTACCATTTTATTTTTTTAGACTGCAGTTACTGTTACAAGGAATATAAGATATATTGATCATATGCGAATTTTTAAAACCTTGTTTCATTCTTCCGCGAACACAAGCTTATGAAAATACATTAATTTCAAAAGACAAAGCTATCGACAAAATAGTAACGCGCATATGAAACAGCGCCGCAGATATCGTACCATGCACTCTGTTACACTTGGAATCAGTGATAATAATCAAAATCAGATGAAGAGCGTGACACTAATTCTGTCATTATTGCACCGGAAATAAAGTGATAAAACTTTCACAATTAACGTGTTTTCACAAGACATCAATAATAGTAGGATATTAAATCAATGCCTTATACGTTCCTCAGTGTCAACAAATTTCACCTGGAAAAAGAAATGAATCCTTGGCATTACAACAGAAAACGTAGGCGTTCTACATTACACAGCATTGATGGATTTTTACCGAAACGGATGTCACTTGCCGAATCATCGAAAATCAACATGGTTATATTGATACTTTTGCGCTTATTCCAGTAAACGAATAGTGAGTTAAATAGATATCACCTAGCTAGTTTTGCTGATATCTTTCAAAATTTATAATTCCGAAACACACAGATTCCCCAAACCTAAACGTTCGTTAGTCAAAAAATGACAAAGGGTCCATTGATCCGACAAATTTCGGTTTATCCCGAAGGTTCGTTCTTCAAAAGGTTAGCTCACCCGAAAATGAAATAGTGTTCCTTATTCCGAAAGTTCATTAATCCTAAAATGAAATAAGGTTAATCAATCCGGAAAACGAAATATGTTTCGTTTTTCCGAATCTAAAATTCAAACACTTATTGAATATCCATACTAATACAGGTATCTAGACCAGTACTTATTTCTTTTTCAACGAAGCAGGTTATCAATGCCATGAATGCTGTCTTAATCCTCTTATAAACGGTTTTTTTTTTAATGAAATAATACCATGGAGTGAGAGAAAAATCGTGCATTGTTTTCTGGAAGGTGACATCAGATTGGCTGACGGTCCGATGTCGAGGGACGGTCGACTTGAAATCTACCACAACAACGAATGGGGCACTGTGTGCAGTACGACCTGGGGTCCCGAGGAAGCAGAAGTAACCTGTCGTCAACTGGGGAATGACGGAGTGAACAATGTGTACTACTCTCCCACACCTGGTAATGGATCTATCCACCTGTCTCGCGTGGACTGTACTGGAAGCGAGACAGAACTCATTGGATGTGACGTCACATTCAGCGATAATGGGAACAACCCATGTACACACGGCGAAGACGTGGGAGTGGACTGTTACACTTTGCTCACAGATCCGACAGGTATGTGGGGATTTCACTAAGAGCTAAATAAAAGAGTACGATTAACGAGTACAGAGAACGAAACTGCAAGAATGAAAAGGATTAAGTTTGCAGTTCAACCCATAGATTCCTTCTTAAAAATCAGTTCATTATTATTAGATAATATCGACAAGTCAGATGCAAATCTGAACTGCTTTTAATTATAAAGAATGATTTCATATTGAACGGAGATTGTCGATGGTGTCAGTACTTAACATGTAATTGTCTGTGTCGAGAAGTTCGCCTAGCAGATCTCCCTGTTGTGTGCATTATTGTGTGTGTATGTACAAAGATTTAGAGAAATTTTGTCAGAATGCTTCCATTCGTAGGACAGGTTACAGCGAATTCATATTTTCTCCATTTCTGCTAAAAGATTGAATGTTGATGTCTCAATTGTAAATGCGGCCAAAAAATTAAAAACAACAACAACAACAACCAAAAAAAAAAAACTTGTTCCCGAACACATAGAGAGAGAAGGTTGCAAAGCAAAGACTTTGTGCCAGACCACGCATAGAATAGATATCTAGGAGGAATCAAAACCATTCAATTCATTTCAATTTGATTTAATTCAATTCAGTATCATATTTCTTATTAAAAGATACGTCAAATAGAGGAAAATAATGATGCAAGATATCAAGCTGCGAATTACAATAGAACATTGCAAATATGTGGAACATGGGAGTTAAAAAAAAAACAAATATGTAAAATTAACAATGCTAAAGAAATACTGTGGAAGCTACTTTAAACCAAGCTTGTTAAGCGTAGGTCCCAGTATTGAAACAGAGTGTGGAAATTAAGAGGACCAATATATAGACAGGGAAAAGACTAAAATGAAAAGACAAGAATACTTGGGGATATAGCAAATGCTTCTCGAAGACAGATAAAGCATAGGAGAACGCTGTCAATTAAACCACGTGCTGTATGCATTTAATAGTTGTTCTTACAACAATGTCGCCAGAGTATAGCGTCGTAATGCGAGTTGGACATTCAGAAGACTGTGTATCATAGTCCTCAGAAGAGATACTGTAGGGAAGTAGCCTATTTGGAAAAGAAAAACATAATAACAACGATCTAAGAATGAATAATTATGATCTACCGGCTAGTTGCAATGAAGTAATCACAACACCACGCCACGCCCTCGAAGGCTCTAATTAGCGAGTTTTCGCAAGCACGACGCGACCGATAGTTGAACATGCCGTGTGCAAAAGTTGTTTGTGATTATGATCAAATCCGATGAATGTCCCCGTCCCGGAGAAAACGAATACGGTAGTCGGCCAAAATAGCGTTCGATCCCAATGCTCGGCAGGATCGAGACAGCCAGCCAGCCAGCCAAACAGCGATTTTGTCCCCACGCCTCCGTCCACACAAGAAAGGGAAACTGCTCAGATAGGAGGACGGAAGTCAGAGTGCGGGGACTATCATGGCTGATTGCTAGCGCGTGCTCTCAATCTTCCCGTCGTGTTGCGAAAACTCCCTAATTTTGAAAGAGCAATACTGGTATAGCGGAATTTGAAGAGCGCAAATACCTGATTGGCATGACAACAACTGCGCATTACAGCATATCTATGAACAACTATATCATTAGCCGGGTTCACACGTACAAAATAGCGGGATGACGATCGCGATGCACATCCCGAGTTTTTTTGCGAGCGTCCACACGTACCAAATTAGCGGGATAGCGATCGCGATCGGTATCCCGCTAATTTGGCGAGCGTCCACACGTACCAAAATTATCCCGCTAATTGCCGACTGGGTCACGCAGCGCCCTTCTCTATCACTGCCCTCGCGCACTTACCTTTGTCCATCGTCTTTTACGCGTCAGTGGTGTGGTTCGCGCGCTGTTGTTATTGTGCTCCAAAGAGGTGAAGGACCTCTTCGCAGAGGCCTCGCTGTTGTGATGTGCGCATTGCATGATAGGATGTAAAAACTCGAGATTCTAATCCCGACTGTTCACACGTACCAGCGCGGGGCCAATTATCCCGCTAATTGATGAACCAGCGCAAGATTTCTTGGGATTAGCATCGCGATGCTTATCCCGCTAATTTTCGGGTTTTTTCTGTCCACACGTGCAAAAAACTCGGGATGACGATCGCGATGCAAATCTCGAGATTTGTATCCCGCTAATTGGTGTACGTGTGAACCCGGCTAATATCTCATAGCATTGATAAATAACCTGTGAGATCGTATCAGTATTTTGACCCGTTATCCAAAATTGTGTTATTCTCAAAATACGTTCCAGTACGACCATGACGGAGAAGGAGGTAAGCGTCATGTTAGCGGGTGGGATAGTTATGGACAAAATAGTTTCGGTTGAATATAATTACGTAGAAAAAAAAAAAAACAGGCAGCATATTCGACCTTCCATTTTGAAGTTAAAAGCTTATAAAAAAGAACATATCAGTGATCAATGTTGATTAAATTCGATCCCGTTTATACATGAATTCTATTTTTAGAGCACATTGATATCTTGCAGCTTTGGAAGGACAGTTACGCCAAAGCATCGACAGGACACGACCAATATTTGGTCGCTTGGAACTCTATCATAGTAACTCTTGGGGTACAATATGCTTCGACGGGTGGCATCAAATCAACTCGGGCGTTGCTTGTCGGCAGCTCGGCTATTCGTCTTTTGGATACGTTTATGAGAATACAGAGGCAACAGGATTCATTGGGCCTGTACATCTATCTGACGTCAACTGTACTGGGGACGAGGTTGCACTTTCTCATTGCCCACACGGTGGCTGGGGAGAAAACGACTGCCGACACACTGACGACATATATTTGGAGTGCATACCTGATGATGGCGGTTCGTGTCTATATTATTCTCTTAACTTCTCAATCTTGACTTTGAGAATTAAAACCTTAAACCTTTTTCAATTTAATGTTCTGCGTATCATTTTATGTAATGATCACGCAATATAGGGCTATGAGGGCCTATTAAAGGAGGTTTTCGGATGATTTTCAGACTTTTACATTTT
This sequence comes from Diadema setosum, assembly GCF_964275005.1. Lineage (NCBI taxonomy): Eukaryota > Metazoa > Echinodermata > Echinoidea > Diadematoida > Diadematidae > Diadema > Diadema setosum. The sequence goes on along the minus strand of NC_092691.1, from coordinate 7,581,657 downwards.
AACCATTGTAAATTAATTAGTCATACGAAGTATAGGTTTCAGAATTTTCAGTGATTGGGATGAAGAATATTAATGATTTCCCAATTTATAACAAATTTGCAATGAACAATGATGATGACATGGCAGAATCACCATAACAATACATGAGTTTTGGGCCAAGGAAGCAGAACAAAAGAAGACGGCATGCATAGACTCTACATAGGTGAACTTGTTAAGCAAGCGGTATTGTAATAATATTACACTGCTATATTTCTTTTAAAGATATGTGAACCTCCTATGTCATCAACATTGTTTAGTGTAATTTGTTTGTTGTTGTTTTTTTCAGAGTAGTGTTTTCTCTGCTCAGGGAGCACATTGAATCCGACAAAATTAATTTGTACATGGAGCTGTCGATTTATGTACTACATGATGCGAAATTATGATAATTGTCTCGTATGGGTCCCTTCAAATTTGTTAAGATTTGTCTATTTTTTTCCTAGCTCAAAAGACCATGTCAAGACGGCAATTTCAATACACGGAGTTTGCGTTTTCTTGTTTTTTTTTTTGTGTGTGTTTATGTGTGTGTGTGTGTGTGTGTTTTTTTTTTATCCAGTACGAGATACTATTCCATTTTTAAGCGGCGTGCATATCCGTTTCACACATGACCCTATATGGACAGCGAATCCATCCTCCCCCACCCCCCTCCAAAAAAAAAAAAAAGAATAAGAAGAGGAGAGACCCATTTGCTGCGGGGTATACAGTTTATTGTATACATACAGAGTTCAAGTTGTTATGGGGTATTTCATCCATGTGGCACTCGGATCGCCTTCAAATAGTTGTGGGTCATGTATTCAAGGAAATGTTAAGAATCTAGATTCTAAACTGCCGCAGGGCGATGTTGTTTTTGTTGTAATTAGGCGCCATTTCTTACTGGAGTATTCACACTTCCACAACGTTTCACATGTGCCAAATCGCTCTAGAAGTACATTTATATGAATTTAATGCCACCAAAGGAAGTACTGATTATTGTAACCAACCATCCACGGGACCGACAGTTTAAAGTCTCCTTAGAAGGACTCATAAAGAGCCTTATCTATAATAATGAACACAATAAGCCAGTTCGTTGTTAGCTCACGTGCACGTTGGTACAAACGACCTTTCCTTTTTTTTTTCTCGTTCACTATATATAGTAACATAATGCATATTAAAACTTGCCCGATGAAAGAGTTTATTGGATTTATGTTCAAACAAAGAATGAGCATGCGTAGACCAGGTGACCAGAATTTGGGAAAGCATCAATTTCTTTGCTTTACATTCCACGCATTAAGAAACACTTTCTCTTAATCGTGCTAAAATACTAGACTTGCTGCCAGGTAGATGAGCTTGCACCATTTGTACGGATAACATTAAAAATCAGGGCATCACAGATGCTTATCTCAGTGAATTTAAAATCGATCATGGGCGTTGGTACAAATGACTTGTCTGCTCATGCGCGAAAGTGAACTACGAGCTGGTTATTAGCTGTAGACTGGCGACCAAAATGCTGGGGCCTCCTGACTGACTGCTCGTGGTGGTGTTACCCTCAATGCCCCCAAAAATGGTGTATAGGAATTTCTTTTGACTTCTGGGTTACATTGCAATGTAACAGTATTTGACATTAATCATGTAAACAGCTATGGGGGAGGGTCCACTGCTTGCGATCATTATCTCAAACAATGAGGCCCGCCCCCTCGCCCTTCGATCCCTCAGCATACACTTATTCTTCTTGATTTTTTCGTCATCTCCTACCAACAGGAGATGCCGAAAAAACTACTAAACATGGAGGGACTCCAGTTTATAAGACTTCATCCTCAATCTGTTTTCTTTCAAAAAGATTATAGGCCTATTTGACACTCAATCGTAACATTGTCGGAAGATTTTTTTTACTAGTTTAGACGTTAGAGGATTTTGCCATTTGAAACTGTCATGGGTTGCCAATGGGAAATTAGATACAACACGTCCAGAGCATATATTCAACATAGTTTTTACTTTCTAGCACAATCAAAAAGAACATGATTGAAGTCTTCAGAAAGCAAGTGGAATAATATTGCCTTTAGAATATGCCTGAAAAAAAAATGGCGCCATAAAAATGAAGCGGTCTCCTCAGCATCAAGTGAAGACGGCAGCGAAACTTTGACAAATTCAAACTTTTGAATCGATTTTCCTTATTTTTAAAACTTTCACCGACACGGCTAATGTGCACTAATATATTACTAGTATTGGTGCTTTCACTCAATCCACAATTTTAAGGTATTAGTTTCTCATAACATTTTCGCACGACGCACTAGACGCACAGACCTGAGTGGAAGACATAAGACTCTATTCAAAAAATTACATGGCTCATGTGTGAAACGGAAACGTGTGGACTCGACTAGGCCATTATAAGGCTAATGTCAACTTCACTTTTTTGGGGGCATCTTCCTGACTTCATACTCAAACGGCAATTTAACTCCAAACATCTCAGCTCTTCCATAAGGGCTTAAGTATTAGCGTTATGCAGTTCGGTCATGGATTTGATCAAGATGCTATCATCTTTAACATTTCTATAAAAAACAACCTGTTACGACATATCATCAACTTTAATTGAAATGAAAAAAAAAAAAAAAAAACCCGCACTTTCAATTTCCCCTTGCCTTGACGAATATGAAAATCGATTGGCCCTTTATTAATGCAATTTCATTATCATGTAGGACCTTTTCTGCTTCAGGTATTTTCCTGATTATCAGAACAAGTTGAAGGAAGAAATTTTTGTTATTGTTATTTTCAAGTCATTGGCAACGATATTCCTTTTCTGTTACATGTTACGTGAATAACGTCGTACATCAGCTGATGAAGGCGATACCCGGCTTGTTGACGGGGAGAACTCTTGGGAAGGCAGACTTCAGGTATTCCATGACCAGAAATGGGGCACGGTTTGTAATGACAGCTGGTCCTACGAGAACGCACTGGTTGTCTGCCGTCAGCTGGGATCCGAAGGTGTCGTGTCGTCCTACAAATACTTCGGGCCAGGGTATGGTCCAATCCACCTCGGTGGGGTGGTTTGCACGGGAAATGAAGATTCTTTAACAGACTGCTCACGCAATGACTGGGATGATACCAACTGCACATCCCACGAACAAGATGTTGGTGTTCAGTGTACAGGTGATGGGGTCGGTAAGTCATACAAATATGTCTCAAATATTGTTTTTAAACATTTGTAACATTGCTTTTATTTGCTTGAGCATAGAGATTTCCCAGCTCCGTCAGCAGTAATTGCTTCAACTTCATAAATATCTTTTCTGGGCGGTGTAAGTATGACAGGTTACCACCAATAGTTAAACCAAGATATCTTCATTCTTTATCAACATAAACATGCATGATGTAAAAGACAAATTTACATCTAAAGATGCTAATCAGAAGCTGAGTTAGTGCTATGAGAAAGAACATTGATGACTGCAGTTTCAAGTTTGTTAATAGCAAATCCGGGCTATAAGCAGGGAGAGGGGGTTCGAGTTGGAGGCCAACTTCAGATTTTCATGTTCTTGTCTTTCAGCACATGGTCAGATTTTCACCGAACTGTATACGATAAAATGTTTTTGTACAGCGGGCACATTTCCCTCGGTAGGGGCCGAAAGATGCACTATGCCTGTTTGGGTGGGGGTGGGAGAGGGGAGGCCAAGTCCCCAAATTAAGGATTTTTTTTTGGTTAATTTGTTATCTCTTAAACCGGGAGTGATAAGCTAACTTAGTACAACGAGTAAGCAGATTGGTAACTTTAGTTTTAGTATAGACCGGTGGTAAGGAACATTTTTTTTTTTATGCCTCCGCCAACGAAGTGGCTGGAGGCATTATGTTTTTGGGTCGTCCGTCCGCCCGTCCGTCCGTCCCGTTTTGTTTTTGTCGATATCTCAAGAACCGTATGTGGTTTTACATCACACTTGGTATGAAGGTATATCCTGGGAGGATAATACTTTGTTTGGATTTTAAGGTCACGGGGTCAAAGGTCAAAGGTCACAGATTATTTTGTGAAAAAAAGGTTGAAAATTCATGTTTTTCTCCATATCTCACAAATGGTTCGAGGTATCTTCATGGAACTTAGTATATATGCTTGTTCCAATGGGCAGTGATTATCTAGGGAAGTTGGGGGTCATGGTTCAAAGGTCAGGGGGTCAAAGGTCAAGGTAAACTCCTCAAAATATCACTACTTTCCTTTAATATGCAATGCCTGAAGTTTTTTTTTTAAACTTGATGTATACATGTATTACCCGATATAATTATATTCTGTGGGAAGTTTCTCGCCAAAAGGTCAAAGGTCAAAAGGTCAAAGGTCAAGTGAAAGTTCTAAATTGCACTTTTTCCTCCATATCTCAGAAGTAACTCAAGGTGTCATCGAAACTTACATATTTATGCATGTTCAACCTAACAGTGATTGTCTTTGGAACTGTGAGGTCAAATGTCAAAGGCCAGGTTTAGATAATGCTATTTTCCCATTTGATACTGAAATTATACTCTTTCTCAATACCTTGAAAATTACTCAATGCATAAACTTATAAAAGGGTCAAAAGTCAAGTAAAAATCATCAGTTCCCCAAATACCTGCACTCAGACATTTTAATCATTCATCCAATTGAACCTAATTCTAGGAAAGTGAACATTCAGCACGTTTGTGTCAAACCTGTCATTTTGATATTTTGCCAATTGTGTGAAACTGTCATCACACATTGTCAAGACATTGTACTATAGACCTATTAGGAGAACCATGCATTCTGGCGGAGGCATATCAGTCGCCATAGCGATATATCTAGTTTCTACAGCTTGTCTGTTTGCCTGTTCGAGGTGACCTGAGAAGATGATTTTCTAATATCCCACGGTTCGCCTCTCCACTGTCTTAGAATCTAATGAGCCACCTGACTTGAATATTTGTGTTTCTCTGTTGCACGCAGTTCCTAAAGATAAAATGGCAGGATGGCTGATTGCGGTTATTGTAATTGCATCAGTGGTTCTACTCTGCTGCCTTCTGGGCCTAGTCTACGTGTTGTCAATGAAGAAATCTAAGAAAGCGCAGGACAGTGCGGCTTCAGGAACTTACATCGGCAACCAAGTCATGCCAACCGGTCAAAGTAAAAGTGCGGCGTTCTCTGAAAATGGTGCGATGTATCACAACCCTAATTATATCCCAGGGAGTGATGGGGGCCCTCCTCCAGAGTACTCTGACGCCACAGTAGACTCATCCACGGCATACAGTTAGACCACAGACATTGACGATCATACAGGTATAAAAATCCAGGCTTGAGAGCCACATGATTATGTCATCTCAGGAACTTTGACAGTGGATAATAATTAATCTACTCCATCACATATATAATTCTACATAACGAAGGATCATGACATTATTGCTTACGACGATCATGCATTAATCGTCATTGTTTGTTTGTTTGGTTCAAATTTCTTCCAACATAATTTCATACATAAATTAAGATTCTTTTCAGTGATATCAGTATACAGATTACAATAATACAGGTACATGATTCCAAGAAGGAAAATATGTGTAAATCGATTCCATACTACGTTCCATACTAAATTCTGAAATCCCGATAGACTTAATACACAGGCCACCAGGTTCCCGTATGGAACGGGTTAACAAAATGTGTATTCCATTACCAAATTTCCAAATTACCATTTTTTTAACATAATTGTTACGACAAAATTATCACCTTGTACAAGTCAAAGTAATGGTTATTTTGAATTTTCAAGATTTTCAACAGTTACTGATATTTGCGCGCTTTCTCTCGTATCAACAGTTTTGTAGAGCTCAAATAGTGTAGTACAAAGGCTTACTGATTTATAAAAAGTAAAATAGTTTCAATGTTTGTTCTTTCTCAGGTTTGACGGAATCAACGGTGACCAGATGAAACAATTTCATCGATGAAAATGTTATCAGGACAATTAGTACCTCCAGCAATTTATGTATTGAAAAGTGCATGTTAACGAGATGAATTATGATTTCCAGATCGCTTTTGCATTAAACAGTTAAATACCCAGCGATGTTCCCTGTGGACTGCTCCGACTTTATCAGACATGTTACGAAGTGTATTGTTATTATTCATTACTATCCATACATTGGATTTTTAGAGCCCAAATATAAGTGTTATTTTGTCGACGCACCTCATAACCTCCGACCCACTTAGAAAGTTTGTTGAACTCGACCAATATTTTTTGCCGAGGCGACCAATATTCAAAATATTGGACGGCAAGTGGGGGATTCCCCAAAGTTGTTATAAACTGCACCATGATTGGTTGAGATATGTACGAGATGACCTGAAATATGAAGTAAAAACGTCTGTGATTGGTCAATCACGAATTAACTTAAATATCGTTTCTTCTAAAATTCTGTGTTTATGAATTTTATATATCAATTCGTTGAAATTGTTTTTCATACTTTTTTTCAAAATATCACTTTCATAACAGAAAATTAAATTTAGGTTTGATGAAAACAAGTTGATTTTTTTTTTTTTTTTTTGGGGGGGGGGGGGGGGGGGTGCATGCAGGCGACGATTGATCAGCTCACCGCTACTGCTATGTAGCCGGCCGCCGCTTGCATTTGCATGCGCGATATGCATATTACAGTACGTTATGTGTTACAAAGTACAGTAGGACTACAGTTCTATTCGATCTTTCACGATCTACGGTAGATATGACGTGAATTGTTTCTCAGATCTCGGATACAAATACATCTACTTCTGGTCTAAATTAGCTAGATCTCGGCCTGACAGTAACATGAAGGCTACCTTGGATACATAGATCACTGTTTTATCAGAGACGGAAGTGGATTAACTTGCACTGAAGAGTGTACCATACCCCATGTCAGGATCGAGTACAGTAGGGGACCATACAGCACTCGGAGACAGAAAGGGTAGACCTAAGTAAAAACATTCTTCGCTAAAATCCTTTGTAGGATATATAATGATAATATTGGATGTCCTATTTTCGGTTAATACAAGGAAATATTGGACTCGCTAAGCAAAATATTGGACTCGTCTTCGACTCGTCCAATATTTGTGCATACCTCGTCCAATATTTCCTTGTGTTAATCTCAAGGCCATCCAACATTATATAATTATTGTGATCGTGGTAACTCATGGTAAATGATATACGTTTACATTTTGCTCCCTAAATTGTAATGGTTTATTATGGAGGTATATACATTTTTTATCAAAAATCTGTTTTAGTAATCTTATGCCTATCTCTCTCAACATGAATTTGTTGCATACGTTTACCCAAGTGCGACAATTGCATAAGTATGCACCATATCATACTTGACTGAATAAAATGCTCTTTGTACTTGGGTGGTTGCGAAATGAGTTTTCCTTAATTATTTGATTTGATTTATTGGTTCCTGCATTATATCATCGCACATGCAGATACATACACATGTATATATTCGTACCATACATAGTATACATAGACATTAGTTGTTAACAGAGTAAGTTTTTCATTGCCTGTACCACGTACAACAAAACATATCAGAGATGCAATGAATTACACAGAAGGGCTACAGCTTTAGCATTGTTTGATTTGCAAGCAGTCCTTACACATAATACATAACATATAGGAAAATAGGAGGGAGGGATGACTTGCATAGAGATAGGATAGAAGAAAGGAGAAAGGAAGGGAGAGGTCTGTCTGCTTTCTCTATAAAGGTTTACACAAAGTTAGATCACGTGGATCACTGATCAGTAAAGTATGGCAAAGTATTTTCTCACCGAGGTACAGGACAACTACACTGTCGGCTTCTCGTATTATATGCATGCATATCTGTGTCCTACATACCTATTTTGATAACATCTATGTAGACACGCAAACACTGATATTATAGACTACATAATTCGTTAGTAATATTAATAATCGTTCTGTACAATATGACTCTAACTCATGATAAATGATATTAGTGTAACCATTCCTTCCTTTTATTTTGAAGTGACATGCACATTTGAAAACATACAAGCTTTAAGTATATCTGTAGATATACTTCGTGCAAAATACGTTCCGATTTAGATAAAAAGAACATGTAGACATTTGAACTGTCGGATTCAAAGTAAAATTCCTGTTCGGAGGAGCTATTTCCTTGCCTATCAGTTGGTTTTGGTTAACAAGTGCTGAATCCTCTTTGTGCGTATTCAGACTCAGCAGCGGCCGTCTTGGTTTAAAACCAAGTATTTATTGCCAATTGCGTTGACAGTTAGATGCATTCGAATTTTTTGTCATAATTATTCTAATGCTGTACCGAGAATCATACAACGTAAACTCCTAAAAGAAAAGTAGATAAACCATACATCCTCTGGCCAGTATAGAAAGGTAATTAGTGCAATACATTGGAATTCACGGCTAATATAGCAAACCCATGTTCGGCAAGGTTTGAAATACATATATAGAGGTGTGGAAGATTAAATAATTTTTGATGTATGCAGATTTGCGTTGATATATGTAAGTACGTATGTGTCTGTTGATTAAAATAACTAGTAATCGAACAACAGCTGTGCAGCATTCCCAGTAGAGAGTATACAATAAAGAATAGATATATCTGCCGATCATTACATAAACCTTTAGATTGAACTCAACCTCGCGCAATTTTTTTTTTGTTTCTAGTGAGGGAAGCTACTTGACTTAAAATAGCAACATAAAAAGCGACAATGCAAAAACATGCCGTCTTTTGTATCTAAATGATTTATTGAATCTGAATTGAACACTCGATTTTCCATTGAAAATGTTATTGAAATAAAAAAAAATAATGATATCGTACTGTAATTTCATTTGTACATTGAACTGAATTGCAATGGACGGAATAGCCGAAATTACACCGGCATTAGTTTTGAGATTCTCTGGACAGGTCTAGTACATTCACTTTCATATCTCACTCTAGTACATAATCATACTGATCATGAAAAAAAGAATGACAAACAAGATGTAAACACAATATGAAGTGGATCATGACAAGAAGATATGTATTCCCTCACAATCACTCGCAGGAGGTTACAAAAAAGCAAAAAAACAAGCAAACAAACAAAATACACGTCAACAATTTGTAATACTGAAATAAAAGTAACAGGAAAGATTATATGCAGCTGAGATGGTCACAAGAAAAGTATACATTACAGAAAATGTAACTGCTTATATAGGCGCTTAAAATTCTGAACAGTCCGGGCATGTTGTAGAGTGTCTGGTAATGAATTCCATACGTGTGCTCCTGAGAAACGAAAACACTTCTTGAAACATGCAAGATTTGGTTTTGGAATGACCACATTGAGTGAGTTGGCTGAACGAGTGTTATGAGAATGCCTGTCACAGACCATTTCTATTTCATTAACCATTGTACGAGTGGGAGCTAAACCATATAAACATTTGTACGTTAATGTTGCCAATATATATATATGTATATAATGTTTGTTCGTATTCTTATTGGAATATTATCATTTGTGGAGAAATCTTGTTCATAACAAAAACATCAATACACACAATAAGAAATAGCCGTTAGTACACCACTCATTATTGCAGGTTGATTTCATAAATTCGTACATGCGAAGAGATAAAGATATTCAACAAAAAGAAATACCAATTGATTATACCAGGGCCTGCAACAATGAACAAAATGAATACATGTATATCTTTCACGTTATGGTTCAAATTGAATAAACTGATAAAGCTAGTTGATCATTCCTGGAGACACTCTGTAAAAGTAAATTGCATAATCAAGATCGCTCTTGACCTGTACTACAATAAATCTTAATAAAGTCCGAAGAATACTGTGAATTGTGCAAAAAGAATCAGCATTTGATGAGACCAAGGAGTGCCATTGAATAAGATATTCGGAAGTACATCTGCAAGGCACTATTCTCTTTTCTTTTTGAATGCAACTTCTCAAACCTGGAACATTGCAAAAGTTTGCCAGACAATCTTTCAAAATGACAATACACATGCATGACAGATTCTTTAATGAAGCTTTTGGAATAAAAAGTAATTAGAAGGAATATATTATTTCAAGTAACAACAATGTCTGAAAGGAAAGACAGAGGAACAGGGAATAAGTGGGCTGTTTTTAATGTTTGCGCTGACTCCCTTATGATATTGAAGTGAAAAAGGTCCTGAGTTTCGCTTAATATGCAATATCACACTACATGAGTCCAATCCCCTTCCTCCATACTTGTACAACTTTTGTATTAACTAAATGTGTTTGTCATGACTGAAGCGTTCAATAAAACGGTAGAACGGCACAGAAGTCCGTAACATCATTGGCGACATTTGTGACGACAATGTCAAAGGTATCCTGGAGAAGAAGTGTTCGTGAGAATGCAAAGAATGAATGTGAGATTCTTCATTTCCACTCATTGGTATCCCTATGGGTGACTTATTTAGATGTGGGCTGCTCTTCCGTTACCTCAGAGTAGCTAGGCGGCGCCACGACCTTTGTGTCCACAGTCATACTTGTTGGATCGTAGATAACCGTTTGGTTCTGCGGTGATGGCGCCGGAGGATTGGTTGGGCCTTTGGGGGAAGTCGAAACAGCAGCACTCTGCTTGGGTTTCTTCCTCGAAGAGAACACTATGCATAATACGACGAACAACACACCGCCAAATACCAGGAACGATGCTACTGTAATGATAGCAATTAACCACGCTTCCATCCCAGTTCTTGGTTCTGGTATGACCACCGGTGAGGGAGCAGCTGTATGCAAGCACAAGGAACAGCCTGTCGTAACGTATTGATCTATTGCAATCATTGCAAAGACCACGGAGATTATGTTCAAACTATAAAGACACAAATGTACACACACACACAAAAAAAAAAAAACTTCGTGAATGCTACATCATATTCAAACTTAATATTTTTAATATTGCGGCTAGGTGAAATTGAATCTTAGACAAGGATGAATGGTAATTAGGCTGGCTTGTGTAACTCAATCACCTATTAAAGTGACATCAGGGAGTGTTTCACAAAGCCGTTCTTAAAGTTGAGAAGGACTTAAGACCGACTGGTGATCAGTTCTTGCGTGCTATACTTATCAGAATCGCAACAGTAATTCAGCACAAGAGCTGATCACCAGTCGGTCTTAAGTCCTTCTTAACTTTAAGAACGGCTTTGTGAAACACCCCCAGAACTTAATTTTATTCAATGTATTGCAAACACAACTTCCATCTCTGCAAATGTATGAACAGGTTGTCAAGGCAACAGATGTCACACACGTATCAAAAGCATGCGTAAAGCATTTGGTATTGTATAATATGACACGTGATGCTGTTAGAGACATTTTCATAACACGTGATGGCACTGAAATGAACGGAGTTTGTTTCATTTCACTCTATTACAAATGTCTAAGTTATGACAGATTATATCTGTTGTGGTGTAATATTGTAATATGTAATAGTACAGTTGATATAAATTTTCAATATTTTGAACTTCTTGTATTTTTTTACATTCTATATTTTGCTTTATAGTCGAGTGAAACACTTGTTAAAAGTGAGCTAAACGGTCCACTGAGTGACGTGTGTAACATCGGTGCAGTTCCACCCTCATAAATGAAACTGACGTGTCTTGACTGTTTATACTTACGAGTCAAAGACAAGCAGTAGATTCCGACGTCGTCGGAATGTTGACAGTAGCGTGTGCCCCATTCGGGAATATTGCAGTCTATCAGTTGCGACTCTGAGCCGTTGCAAGAGACCTTCTCCAGATGGATTGGTCCTTCACCGCCTCCGTAAAATTCGTTTGCAGAACGAACTCCAAGAAAGCCGAGTTGGCGACAAGCGACCTCAGCGTCTTCCGTTGACCAGCTGTAGTCGCAGATAGTACCCCACTCGTAGTCATGAAAGATTTCGAGTCGGCCTTGGTCAGGCAATGCGCTGTTGACAAGACGTAGGTCACCTTCCTCTGCAGGTTGAGAGTGTATGACATGATACAAAGTCAATTGAAAGAACACAGCCACTATAATGATAATAAGAATGCCGCGTGATTCAAGGAGTTCTTAATGACAACTGTTGAGTAAATCATACGATTCGTTTAAATTGTAACGGTGGAACACTTATGTCGGAACTTCGTTCCTAGGCTGAAGATTTATTGTATTGCTTTTAGAGAAAAGGACCTGAGGTATTCCACCTCTTCTAAAACAACTGTTAGCTTTGAGAGCAACTCGATCATAATAGCATAGGCGTACAGCGTTTCTGATTCCGGTAACCAGGATGAGTAGGGGAATAAGCCCAAAGCGCGTCCAAGGCATCGAGCATGCAAAAAAGCTCAACTCTGACAAGTTGTAATTTTCTGACAAGTATGGTAAAATCCTTGGATTCGATTGGCTATGTTAATTGTCATAGAATCACTACTTTTCAGGGCTGACAACTTTCACGAGACGGGATCCCGGTTACGTGTTTTCTAAGGATACATTTGAAAATTTATGCACTTAATCGTCGTGTCACCAGCATATAACAGCTTCACAGTGATGACCAGTGGCTTTTAAATCAGTCAAACTGAGAAACTGTGTAGACTCTGTTTACGCTTTATTAAACAGGAGAAAGATAAAAATGGGCGTATAAGGTATTGGCTGCATTGCATTGTATAGGTCCAATATTCATCGGTATCAATCATAATCGGCAGAAAAGGCAAAATATTAAGTAAATAATCACATTAATATCCCTTAACAGAATGGCGTAGGCATCTATCAAATTTTGAAATAGTCATGTCATGAAAATGATATGTTCGATGACTGAATTACATGTGAAAGTTATCTGCGATGTCAATTAATCTCACACTTTCATTAACACCACGTTTCCTTTTGCAGAAATTGATAGGTGCAACAGCATACTTCTTATCCCCCCCCCCCTCAAAAAAAAAAAACCTTTTCTAGTGCATTTTGGTGTAATTCCTGTGAATTCTGTGACAATCTCAACACTAGGACCTATTCACTATATAGGGCCTACTTACTCTGTTCATTTCTCGAGCACTTGATTCCAACGTCTTCTGAGTGTCCGCAGTTGCTTGTGCCCCATTCAGCAATATCGCAACTTGTCAGCTGCGACTCGGTGCCTGTGCAAGAAATCCTTTCGAGGTGGATCGGTCCCTCGCCGCTTCCGTAATCATGAAGGGGAACAGAAACTGAAGGAAAATCGAGCTGGCGACACGCAACAACAGCTTCCTTTGCCGACCAGCTGCTGTCGCAGATGGTGCCCCACTCGTAGTCATGGTAGATTTCTAGTCGGCCATTGTCGGAAGATGTACCACCAACCAGACGTAAATCACCTTCATCTGGACATGTCAATATGAGGGATGTTGAAAGAATAAAAAGACCACTATATTTACGTGGACGGAACACATTCACTGCTGACACCATTCAAGTTGCCCGCGCACGGCACGCTACTATTCACGAGACAACATTATTTCTTCCATTCAGGTGGTTCTCTCGGGAGCATTGCCTGCGAAACTTATAATGGAGACTTCATTCCCTCTTGTCAAGAATGAACGCAAAATAATTTTGTTACAGAAACACGTAAGTGTTGTTCTTGTTTTTTTTTTTTTACTTTTCTCGTCACTATCAAATGAAGCAATGCCGAAAGGATTATTTTTTTTATTTCCCTTTTTTAGGAGGTTAGGGGGTGCGCCAGTAACAAAGTTATGTGACAGGCAGTCTATATTAAAAGACTTCACCAACGTTATTATTATCAACATTATTATCATCAATACATCAATATTATTGTCATTATTATTATCATCATAATCATCATCATCATCATCATCATCATCATCATCATCTTGCTGAGTGGAAGCTTTTTCCTCGCCGTCTAATTGTACTTCCCAATACTGGGTTATAACATAGCGTCTTACCTCATTCCACTATGCGAATAGTTAACAAAATCACAATAACAGGGAATATAGTTTCTAAGGATGCAGGGTGAATCAAGTCTTTCGTCTTTGTATACATGTCAAAATCTTCTTCTCCAACCTCCGTCAAGATTTGTCTGATATAAGTATGATACACATCTAGACATGGAAAACTGCTGTTTCAATCTGCACGACGATACAAATAAATGCTTTTTATATGACAATTAAACTTTTATAATCGTACATTAAACATTAGTCAGCAACGTAGGATCGTATGATAATTATGTACAGTCCTGTATGTTATAATGTCTTTGTATCACCGATGTTCATAAAATAAAATAAAAAAAAAATCATGAAATTACAATGACTGTATTATCAGGCAAACGGGTCAGTTTGTGATCAGAATCGAAATGAAATGGGCAATTGCTTGCTTACAAATTTCAGTAGATGAACACTGGACCCCAACGTCGTCGGAGTGAGTGCAAGTGTGTGTACCCCATCCTCTACTACGGCAGTCTGTTAGTTTCGATTCCGATCCTGTGCACGACACTTCGTCGAGATAGATCGGTCCTTCACCTGGCCCATAGTAGTAGCTTGGGATTGCCACCCCGGGAAACCCAAGCTGACGGCATGCGACTAGTGCTTCCTTTCTCGACCAGTTATTGTTGCAAATGGTTCCCCACCTATTCTCGTGGAAGATCTCGATTCGGCCACGGTCGGAAGACGGTCCGCCAACAAGACGTATATTACCTTCCTCACCTACGCGTCAAGGGATAATTGAGATATCTCAAAGTTTTCAGTCACTTATGAAATGTTTGTTGTTTGGATACGTCATTCTTGAAAAAAAAAAGATACTGTGAGACTGTTGCTGATATACAAAACGATGTCCCTTTTTCCAAGGAGCTTCCTTGCTTTTTCTAAGGGAACATCCCTTATTTATTTGTTGTATGAGACACTAACAACAAGACTTTTCGTCTTTTTCAAACACGCTATTGCACACTCGTACACTCGAGAGTGAGCTCGTTCTACATATCCTTATTCTTTACTTTCAGTGCGTTTGCACACTCGTACACTCGAGAGTGAGCTCGTTCTACATATCCTTATTCTTTACTTTCAGTGCGTGCTCCTGACGAAGCAGGTAAAAAGGGAAACCGTAAAGTGAGTTAAAATTATTAAACAAAGTGACATATTTTCTTGTCTTTATCGCTCTTCTTATTTGGTACCATTAAATCACCTGGTCTTATCTATCCGTTCTCAGTTTCTTTTACACAAGCTAGCTTTTATGCAGAGCTCGAAACTAACGGTGGTCCGGTGGCCCGGGGCCACCAAAAACACACGTCGGGCCACCGAAATTTCAGAAATGATGAATTTGGTGACCTGATCGGGCCACCAAAAATAA
Source organism: Diadema setosum (assembly GCF_964275005.1). Lineage (NCBI taxonomy): Eukaryota > Metazoa > Echinodermata > Echinoidea > Diadematoida > Diadematidae > Diadema > Diadema setosum. The sequence goes on along the minus strand of NC_092691.1, from coordinate 7,566,399 downwards.
AAGTCAGTGTGGAGCCCTGTTTTATGTACACTGTAGGTCCCGTCATACTTCTCTTTGTTCAACCTCATTTGGATTTTTGACCAGTCATCATTACAATTGCTGTGTTATCACCGTGTATATTGTTTGTTTTCTGCACATTGTTTACAAGGTTAAAGAACTTGTACTATCATTTCTGTTGTAATGTTCATAAATGAGAAGTATGAAAATAAAATGAATGAATGAATGAATGAATGAATATGTAAATTCGTCAGCAGATCAATGTTTGTCTTTCAAATCATATCTCAAAACTCTCTTCCTCTAATTTTAAGTATATTCATTATATAACATAATTATAGCATCATCATTTATGTTTCATGTCTATCGTTATTTCATCAAATATCAGATCATAGAATGAACTTGCAATACAGTCCTGTAATGACTCGTCGCGCTATCTTCTCACGTCTTAGAGATGGCACAATCACTTCACTTACCTAACCTCTCCTCCGTGCACTCGACACCAACATCTTGTTCGTGGGATGTGCAGCCACTGGCACCCCATTCACTGTGCGAGCAGTCTGTCAAGGTAAACTCGTCCCCCGTGCAATCCACTTCACCAAGGTGGATTGGACCATACCCTGGTCCGAAGGAGTGGTTTGGCTTTATGATGCCCGTATACCCGAGCTGACGGCATATAACAAATGCATTGTCGGCAGACCAGTTTTCACTGCAAACCGTGCCCCATCTCTGGTCGTGGAATACCTGAAGTGTGCCTTCCCAAGCGTTCTCCCCGCCCAAAAGCTTGACCTCACCATCTTCAGCTGATGAATCAAAATATTGGCAAAAAAATAAAAATAGACACACAAAAAAAAACACACTACAACTTGTTTTTATCTCACAACATGCCATCATAATCTGATAACATTATGCTAACACCAGCGGCAAATAAGAAAATGTATATACGTTTGCTCAGATCCAGTGTTTATACAGAAAAGACTACATGCATTCGAATCAGGGTATGTCATTCATCTTTTCGATATTTAGCAACTTGTGTGTGTGTGTGTGTGTGTGTTATGCTTTGGCAGGTATTAAGTTAAATTCGATTGGTGCATATTACAATCAAATTCAAATTAATCCATTACACATTAAGCTTGATTAAAGAACACACAAAATGTTTTTTAAAAATCGTATGCAGAACAACGTAAAAAGTATTCTAGCAGAGTATTCGAAACAGACTAATACCAAATGCAAGGAAAATACAAAGGCCTATCAATGGTTTATCTTGAATAGATTACACTATAGGTATGATATTACAATAAAAAAAAAATCTGACATTTAAAACAGCACACGGACGAAGTGCAAAGTCCTAGATGATTTAGTTAAAGGCTGTACAAATAGGCCTATGTGATTTTTGCTTGAATTTCTTTTTCTTTTTTTAATCATGTTAGCAATGATTATTAGCTGTGTGTACTCGTGATAAAGGCACATTTTGACTGAACTCTGTCAACAGCACCTATGATTCTCACTACAGTCCCCACTCAAACTGTAACGAGACATGAAACTCGTCACACTGACGAGTTAGGTGATACGCCTGGGGTCATCAGATGTCGGTCATCTGTGATCGACAAAGAAAAGAATGTGATATAGGCACCTTGAAGTTATATTGAGCGTGCATGCAAAACGGTTTCTCTATATGGAAGCAGGAGTCCGTCAAAAACACGGATATACGTCGCGTAGTAATTCGAATTGCTACACGACGTTAATAATTACGTCGTGTCGTTGTTCGAATTACTACACGTCGTAATTCGAATTACTACGCGACGTAATTATTTATGTCACGTAGTAATTTGAATTGCTACGCGACGTAATTCCAAATTACTGCTCAACGACTTAACGTCACGACATTAAATGAATTAGTGTCGTGTTGCAATTCCTAATGATACACAACGTAAATAATTACGTCGCGTAGTAATTCCAATTACGACGCGACGCAAATAATTACGTTATGTTGTAAATAATTACAACGCGACGTAATTCCGAATTACTGCCCAACGACTAACGCAGCGAATTAAAGTAGCGACGTTAAATCAACCAATGAAATCATTCGTTATTTGCTCAGTGATGCATCACGGTGCACGTGCCAAAGGGCTAGACACTCATTTCCTACAGCATGTTTGTCAGTATTTGGTGAGCGGATATGCTTTGAATACATATTTTCTGATACAGTGTAGGCCCTATGATTTAGGTTTTAAACATTTCATAGGATTGTATTGTCAACAAAATGCATATGGCTCGCTGTATAGCAGGGAGGTGGAAAGGAACTTCCACCTCCCTGCAGTATAGCCAGCTTCGGTTTTCACCAGCACGCAGTGAGCGGATTGCATGCGCTTCACTCCTGGGTTTTTCACCCGCTATTACGAACGATCCCATTGGTTGAATTAACGTCGCTACGTGAATTCGCTGCGTTAGTCATTGAGCAGTAATTCGGAATTACGTTGTGTTGTAATTATTTACAACACAACGTAATTATTTGCGTCGCGTCGTAATTGGAATTACTACGCGACGTAATTATTTACGTTGTGTAGCACTGGGAATTACAACACGACACTAATTCATTTTATGTCGTGACGTTAAGTCGCTGAGCAGTAATTCGGAATTACGTCGCGTAGCAATTCGAATTACTACGCGACGTAAATAATTACGTCGCGTAGTAATTCGAATTACGACGCGACGTAATTATTTACGTCGCGTAGTAATTCGAATTGCTACGCGACGTATATCCATGTTTTTGACGGGCTACTGCTTCCATATCTCTAACCACTCGGCCACGGGACATCCACGGAAACGGTAAGGCCGAAAAAAAAAAATGTATAGATATTACAGGGGGAAAAAGTCAATGCCCACTCAACAATTGTGGCCGCGTGAACATGTATTGCATTGCTAGAAGGAAATGCGGCCTTGTAACGACTGAGGTCGCTGTGCCATTTCTGGCAATTTCGGAAAAATACGTCCCGCAGACATAAAACCTATAATCGGCTGATTTTGATACCTTGCCTTTAATCACAATTTTCAGTGTGATGACGTCATTAAAGTACAAAACAATGACATGGACTTGAAAGACAATTGCTCAAAGTACAACACCTCCGTTGTCGTCATTACATACTATTTGACAGAGTCAGGATGCAACATTCTGCAGCAGTCGAAGCAATGTGGTCTCCAACACAAAACAGAGGGATATTGTGTGTGTGTGTGTGTGTGTGTGTGTGTGTATAGGTGCGTTTATATACGAACGTAATTTCTACATGGACGAATGTGTAATACACCATTGAAGAAAAAAAAAAGTAAAATAGCTAGGTATTTTGTTTCGTGATCTTGTGCGGTTCGAACCCGCACGAGTGCAACCTCACGTCTCTGAGACGGCGCCTTTAACCACTCGGCCATACGTCTCGACGAGAAAATATGAGGAACGTAAACTTATGTATGTGAAAGATGAATCACGAATCGATTCGTCCACATTCCATTCTCATTTTCAGTTTTAAACTGCAAAATTGTCAACCTCATGAGAAGATTTCAAAGAACAAAATGCATGATTACTGCAGCTTATTGTCTCAGCTACAACATACTTAAATTTCAGAGGAAATGAAGCAAAATCAGCTGAGATAAAGGTGCTTAAACGTTGTCAAGTCAATGGATGGTTTAAAAAAAAATCACTTCCCATAGACATAACACGTAAACTTGTCCGATTTTGCATCTTTACTTTTAATCACAATTTAAAGTATGATAACGTCATCAAATTTCAAAACCATGACATGGACTTGAAAGGCAAATGTTAAAAGTGCAACATATGTGAATTTGGGATAATATTGAGCTTAAACAACAGAGATACGAGCAAATGAATGTTAGAAACAGTACCTCAAAAAAATTAATTCCACTTTTTTGATTTCAGATGATGATATGATGACGTCATAATGTATTTCGGGAAATATTGATACTTGAAACGTTATTTCCAATTCATATGCTTTTGTAATATGCAATAAAAACATAGGGTCAACGGACTTTTTAAAGAGCTATTGCGAAATAAACAAAGACATGTTTTTCGCTATATTTCCACATAGACACGCACACGAAATTTCAACTTTGACGCCAGCGCATTCCTTTGTTATAGGTCAACATCGATCGGAAATCAGTGGATATTGTTACTCAAAGTATCAGGAATCCAAATCAGTCAAAAAAATTGCATTTTCATGTTGGTTACGCCCTCTGCGCGCGAAATTGCGCGGACGGACGCGCACGCGAGAAAATGTTTGAAACGCTTAAAATTGTCTGAAACTTCGAGATTTCCCATTGGGAAGTCGTTTTGAGCCTTTTAAAATTTTGACGCGCGCGAACGCGCGCGTAATGAAGACCTGGGTAACTAGCGTTAAAAAGTAAGATAGAGCGTGACCTGAACTTTATGTCCACCGAAAATGACGCAGAAATTACATCTAGTTATGAAGTTATGATCGATCATGTGACAAGGTCCGAAAATCACAAAATGGCGCCTAACTGACGTCATAGATATGTTACTGTCATGAAAACCTTATTGTGGCTAGATATTGTTATGAGACATGTTGACTGAAAATTTCATGTCATTCCGTAATGTCATTGTTGAGATATTGACGACACAAAATTGTCCAGAAAGAAAGAAGAATAAAAACGAGACATGAAAACTCGTCACATTGAGGACGAGTTAGGTGATACGCTTGTGGTCATCAGATGACAGTCATCTGTGATCGACAAAGAAAAGAATGTGATATAGGCACCTTGAAGTTATATTGAGCGTGCATGCGAAACCGTTTCGTAACCACTAGGCCACGGGTCATCCACGGAAATGGTAAGACAAAAAAAAAAACAACAACAATGTATAGATATAACAGGGGGAAAGTCAATGCCCACTCAACTAACGTGGCCGTGTGAACATCTATTGCATTGCTAGACGGAAAAGCGGCCTTGTAACGACTGAGGTCGCTATGCCATTTCTGGCAACTTGGGAAAAATACGTCCCGCAGACATAAAACCTATAATCGGCTGGTTTTGATACCTTGCCTTTAATCACAATTTTCAGTGTAATGACGTCATCAAATTACAAAACAATGACATGGTCGTGAAAGACAATTGTTCAAAGTACAACACCTCAGTCGTCGTCATTACATACTATGATCGGTTTGACAAAGTCAACCTGCAAAATTTGCTGCAGTCGAAGCAATGTGGTCTCCAACACACAAAAAAGAGGGATATGGCGTGTGTGTGTGTCTCTGTGTGTGTATAGGTGCGTTTATATACGAACGTGATTTCTACATGAACGAATATGTAATACAAAACTGAAGAAAAAAAACAGTAAAGTAGCTAAGTATTTTGTTTCGTGATCTTGTGGGATTCGAACCCGCATACTCACGTCTCTGAGACGTCGCCTTTAACCACTCGGCCACACGGTCGTCTCGACGGGAAAATATGGGGAACGTTATGGACTTGAAAGACATTTGTTCAATGTATAACACATTCATCGTACGTTGTCAGTTTGCTATTGACATGACGATCTATCACTCGACTATGAGGCAGGCACTAGTACCTGTATGAAATTATTATAGGCATGGTTATCAAATTGCCTTAAAATTTCCTTATAATTGCCTTATTTTTACACACAGTTATGCTATCCCTTTAAACTCGTCACAGTTTAATTAGAATCATTAACATCATACATTAGTACCATATTCAGTTCCATAGCTGATTACGTTTGCTAATCAATTAAGATTAATTGTCTAGAATGTGTCATATGGCCAACCTGTATACACACGTATATACACACACACAATGTTAAATGTATGCATCAAACATCTGTAACACAACTTTGAACTAACTGTAGGAATTATCGCTGCACTTATCATCCATACTTTTTATCACTATCTGAAACTCCACAAAAACCACTAATTGACAAATAATCATCAATACAGAAGACTGAATACCTTTTTTACAATGTATAGCTTGTTACATGTATAAATCAGCACAAAGTAACCACGACTACATTGTGTTACTAAATTGATATGAACAAATTTCATTTTGTTACAATATACTGTATCAGTTTGAAAAGCCCATCCTCCAAAAGTATGATTTTGCAGCAATCGAAGTAATGCAGTCTCCAACGCAAAACAAAGGTATACTGTGTGAGTGTGTGCGTACAGGTGTGTTTACATGGAAACGTGATTTCTACATGGACGAAGGTGTAGTACTCCATTGAAGAAAAAAAAAAGTAAAAAAAAAATATTATTTTCTTTCGTGCTCTTGTGAGGATCGAACCCGTACGTGTGCAACCTCACGTTTCTAAGACGACGCCTCTACCCACTCGGCCATACGTCTCGACGAGAAAATTAGAGGAACGTAAACTTATGTACGTTAAAGATGAATCAGAATCGTTTGGTCCGCATTCCATTCTCATTAGGTGATACGCTATCAGCGTATCACCTATTGTGATTGTCAAAATCTCTCTTTATTTCTTTTTATTCTTCTTTCTTTCTGGACAATTTTGTGTCATCAATATCTCAAGAATGACATTACGGAATAACATGACATTTTCAGGGAACATGTCTCATGACAAAATCTAGCCACAATAAGGTTTTCATGACAGTAACATATCTATGACGTCATCTAGGCGCCATTTTGTGATTTTCGGACCATGTTACATGATCGATCATAACTTCATAACTAAAGGTCATTTCTGTATCATTTTCGGTGGACATTAAGTTCAGGTCACGCTCTATCTTACATTTTAATGCTAATTACCTAGGACATTATTCCGGGCGCGTACGCGCGCGTCAAACTTTTAAAAGGCTCAAAACAACTTACCAATGGGAAATCTCGAAGTTTCAGACAATTTTAAGCGTTTCGCGCGTTCGCGTCCGTCCGCACATTTTCGCGCGTAGTGCGCGTAAGCAAAATGAAAATGCACATTTTTTGACAGATTTGGATTCCTGATACATTAAGCAACAATATCCCTTGATTTCCGATCAATTTTGACCTATAACAAAGGAATGCGTTGGCGTCAAAGTTGAAATTTCGTGTGCGCGTCTATGTGCAAATATAGCGAAAAACATGTCTTTGTTTATTTCGCCATAGCTCTTTAAAACGTCTGGTTACCCTATGTTTTTATTGCATATTACAAAATCATATGAATTGGAAATAACGTTTCAAGTATCAATATCTCCATGAATACATTATGACGTCATCATATCATTATCTGAAATCAAAAAAGTGGAATTAATTTTTTTAAGGTACTGTTTCTGACATTCATTTGCTCGTATCTCTTTTGTTTAAGCTCAATATTATCCCAAATTCAGATATGTTGTACTTTGAACATTTGCCTTTCATGTCCATGTCATAGTTCTGAAATTTGATGACGTCATCATGCTTTAAATTGTGTTTAAAGGTAAAGACGCAAAATCGGACAAGTTTACGTGTTATGTCTATGGGAGGTGATTTTTTTAGAAACCATGCATTGACTTGACAACGTTTAAGCACCTTTATCTCAGCTGATTTTGCTTCATTTCCTCTGAAACTTTAGTATGTTGTAGCTGTGACAATAAGCTGCAGTAATCATGCATTTTATTCTTTGAAATCTCCTCATGAGGTTGACAATTTTGCAATTTAAAACTGAAAATGAGAATGGAATGAGGACCAAACGATTCCTGATTCATCTTTAACGTACATAAGTTTACGTTCCTCTAATTTTCTCGTCGAGACGTATGGCCGAGTGGGTAGAGGCGTCGTCTTAGAAACGTGAGGTTGCACACGTACGGGTTCGATCCTCACAAGAGCACGAAAGAAAATAATATTTTTTTTTTACTTTTTTTTTTCTTCAATGGAGTACTACACCTTCGTCCATGTAGAAATCACGTTTCCATGTAAACACACCTGTACGCACACACTCACACAGTATACCTTTGTTTTGCGTTGGAGACTGCATTACTTCGATTGCTGCAAAATCATAGTTTTGGAGGCTGGGCTTTTCAAACTGATATAGTATATTGTAACAAAATGAAATTTGTTCATATCAATTTAGTAACACAATGTAGTCGTGGTTACTTTGTGCTGATTTATACATGTAACAAGCTATACATTGTAAAAAAGGTATTCAGTCTTCTGTATTGATGATTATTTGTCAATTAGTGGTTTTTGTGGAGTTTCAGATAGTGATAAAAAGTATGGATGATAAGTGCAGCGATAATTCCTACAGTTAGTTCAAAGTTGTGTTACAGATGTTTGATACATACATTTAACATTGTGTGTGTGTATATACGTGTGTATACAGGTTGGCCATATGACACATTCTAGACAATTAATCTTAATTGATTAGCAAACGTAATCAGCTATGGAACTGAATATGGTACTAATGTATGATGTTAATGATTCTAATTAAACTGTGACGAGTTTAAAGGGATAGCATAACTGTGTGTAAAAATAAGGCAATTATAAGGAAATTTTAAAGCAATTTGATAACCATGCCTATAATAATTTCATACAGGTACTAGTGCCTGCCTCATACTCGTGTGATAGATAGTCATGTCAATAGCAAACTGACAACGTACGATGAATGTGTTATACATTGAACAAATGTCTTTCAAGTCCATAACGTTCCCCATATTTTCCCGTCGATACGTGTGGCCGAGTGGTTAAAGGCTACGTCTCAGAGACGTGAGGTTGCGGGTTCGAATCCCACAAGATCACGAAACAAAATACTTAGCTACTTTACTGTTTTTTTTCTTCAGTTTTGTATTACATATTCGTTCATGTAGAAATCACGTTCGTATATAAACGCACCTATACACACACAGAGACACACACACACGCCATATCCCTCTTTTTTGTGTGTTGGAGACCACATTGCTTCGACTGCAGCAAATTTTGCAGGTTGACTTTGTCAAACCGATCATAGTATGTAATGACGACGACTGAGGTGTTGTACTTTGAACAATTGTCTTTCAAGACCATGTCATTGTTTTGTAATTTGATGACGTCATTACACTGAAAATTGTGATTAAAGGCAAGGTATCAAAACCAGCCGATTATAGGTTTTATGTCTGCGGGACGTATTATTCCCAAGTTGCCAGAAATGGCATAGCGACCTCAGTCGTTACAAGGCCGCTTTTCCGTCTAGCAATGCAATAGATGTTCACACGGCCACGTTAGTTGAGTGGGCATTGACTTTCCCCCTGTTATATCTATACATTGTTGTTGTTTTTTTTTGTCTTACCATTTCCGTGGATGACCCGTGGCCGAGTGGTTACGAAACGGTTTCGCATGCACGCTCAATATAACTTCAAGGTGCCTATATCACATTCTTTTCTTTGTCGATCACAGATGACTGTCATCTGATGACCACAAGCGTATCACCTAACTCGTCCTCAATGTGACGAGTTTTCATGTCTCGTTTTCAGTTTTAAATTGCAAAATTGTCAACCTCATGAGGAGATTTCAAAGAATAAAATGCATGATTACTGCAGCTTATTGTCACAGCTACAACATACTAAAGTTTCAGAGGAAATGAAGCAAAATCAGCTGAGATAAAGGTGCTTAAACGTTGTCAAGTCAATGCATGGTTTCTAAAAAAATCACCTCCCATAGACATAACACGTAAACTTGTCCGATTTTGCGTCTTTACCTTTAAACACAATTTAAAGCATGATGACGTCATCAAATTTCAAAACTATGACATGGACTTAAAAGGCAAATGTTCAAAGTACAACATATCTGAATTTGGGATAATATTGAGCTTAAACAAAAGAGATACGAGCAAATGAATGTCAGAAACAGTACCTTAAAAAAATTAATTCCACTTTTTTGATTTCAGATTATGATATGATGACGTCATAATGTATTCATGGAGATATTGATACTTGAAACGTTATTTCCAATTCATATGTTTTTGTAATATGCAATAAAAACATAGGGTAACCAGACGTTTTAAAGAGCTATGGCGAAATAAACAAAGACATGTTTTTCGCTATATTTGCACATAGACGCGCACACGAAATTTCAACTTTGACGCCAACGCATTCCTTTGTTATAGGTCAAAATTGATCGGAAATCAAGGGATATTATTGCTTAATGTATCAGGAATCCAAATCTGTCAAAAAATGTGCATTTTGATTTTGCTTACGCGCACTACGCGCGAAAATGTGCGGACGGACGCGAACGCGCGAAACGCTTAAAATTGTCTGAAACTTCGAGATTTCCCATTGGTAAGTTGTTTTGAGCCTTTTAAAAGTTTGACGCGCGCGTACGCGCGCGTAATAATGTCCTAGGTAATTAGCATTAAAATGTAAGATAGAGCGTGACCTGAACTTAATGTCCACCGAAAATGATACAGAAATGACCTTTAGTTATGAAGTTATGATCGATCATGTAACATGGTCCGAAAATCACAAAATGGCGCCTAGATGACGTCATAGATATGTTACTGTCATGAAAACCTTATTGTGGCTAGATTTTGTCATGAGACATGTTCCCTGAAAATGTCATGTTATTTCGTAATGTCATTCTTGAGATATTGATGACACAAAATTGTCCAGAAAGAAAGAAGAATAACGAGACATGAAAACTCGTCACATTGAGGACGAGTTAGGTGATACGCTTGTGGTCATCAGATCACGGTCATCTGTGATCGACAAAGAAAAGACTGTGATATAGGCACCTTGAAGTTATATTGAGCGTGCATGCGAAACCGTTTCTGTAACCACTCGGCCACGGGTCATCCACGGAAATGGTAAGACAAAAAAAAAAAAACAACAATGTATAGATATAACAGGGGGAAAGTCAATGCCCACTCAACTAACGTGGCCGTGTGAACATCTATTGCATTGCTAGACGGAGAAGCGGCCTTGTAACGACAGAGGTCGCTATGCCATTTCTGGCAACTTGGGAAAAATACGTCCCGCAGACATAAAACCTATAATCGGCTGGTTTTTAGACCTTGCCTTTAATCACAATTTTCAGTGTAATGACGTCATCAAATTACAAAACAATGACATCGTCTTGAAAAACAATTGTTCAAAGTACAACACCTCAGTCGTCGTCATTACATACTATGATCGGTTTGACAAAGTCAACCTGCAAAATGTTGCTGCAGTCGAAGCAATGTGGTCTCCAACACACAAAAAAGAGGGATATGGCGTGTGTGTGTGTCTGTGTGTGTGTATAGGTGCGTTTATATACGAACGTGATTTCTACATGGACGAATATGTAATACAACATTGAAGAAAAAAAAGTAAAATAAAAAAAAAATGTGTCGTGATCTTGTGGGGTTCGAACCCGCAACCTCACGTCTCTGAGACGGCGCCTTTAACCACTCGGCCATACGTCTCGACGAGAAAATATGGGGAACGTAAACTTATGTATGTGAAAGATACATGAGGAAACGTTTTGTCCACATTCCATATTCATTTTCAGTTTTAAACTGCAAAATTGTCAATCTGATGAGAAGATTTCAAAGAATAAAATGCATGATTACTGCAGCTTATTGTCTCAGCTACAACATATTAAAGTTTCAAAGGAAATGAAGCAAAATCAGCTGAGATAAAGGTGCTTAAACGTTGTTAAGTCAATGCATGCTTTTAAAAAAAATCACCTCTCATAGACAATACACGTAAACTTGTGCGATTTTGCATCTTTACCTTTAATCACAATTTAAGGTATGATGCCGTCATCAAATTTCAAAACCATGACTTGGACTTGAAAGGCAAATGTCCAAAGTACAACATATCTGAATTTGGGATAATATTGAGCTTAAACAACAGAGATACGAGTTAATGAATGTCAGAAACAGTACCTCAAAAAAATTAATTCCACTTTTTTGATTTCAGATGATGATATGATGACGTCATAATGTATTTAGGGAAATATTGATACTTGAAACGTTATTTCGAATTCATATGCTTTTGTAATATGCAATAAAAACATAGGGTCACCCGACGTTTTAAAGAGCTATGGCGGAATAAACAAAGACATGTTTTTCGCTATATTTCCACATAGACGCGCACACGAAATTTCAACTTTGACGCCAGTGCATTCCTTTGTTATAGGTCGGAATTGATCGAAAATCAATGGATATTGTTACTTAATGTATCTGGAATCCAAATCTGTCAAAAAATGTGCATTTTCATGTTGCTTACGCGCACTGCGCGCGAAAATATGCGGACGGACGCGAACGCGCGGAACGCTTAAAATTGTCTGAAACTTCGAGATTTCCCATTGGGAAGTTGTTTTGAGCCTTTTAAAAGTTTGACGCGCGCGTACGCGCGCGTAAAGATGTCCTTGGTAATTAGCATTACAAAGTAAGATAGAGCGTGACCTGAACTTTATGTCCACCGAAAATGATACAGAAATGTCCTTTAGTTATGAAGTTATGATCGATCATGTAACATGTCCGAAAATCACAAAATGGCGCCTAGATGACGTCATAGAGACGTTACTGTCATGAAAACCTTATTGTGGCTAGATATTGTCATGAGACATGTTGACTGAAAATGTCATGTTATTCCGTCATGTCAATGTTGAGATATTAACGACACAAAATGTGCCAGAAAGAAAGAAGAACGAGACATGAAAACTCGTCACATTGAGGACGAGTTAGGTGATACGCTTGTGGTCATCAGATGACGGTCATCTGTGATCGACAAAGAAAAGAATGTGATATAGGCACCTTGAAGTTATATTGAGCGTGCATGCGAAACCGTTTCTGTAACCACTCGGCCACGGGTCATCCACGGAAATGGTAAGACAAAAAAAAAAACAATGTATAGATATAACAGGGGAAAGTCAATGCCCACTCAACTAACGTGGCCTGGTGAACATCTATTGCATTGCTAGACGGAGAAGCGGCCCTGTTACGACTGAGGTCACTATGCCATTTCTGGCAACTTGGGAAAAATACGTCCCGCAGACATAAAACCTATAATCGGCTGGTTTTGATACCTTGCCTTTAATCACAATTTTCAGTGTAATGACGTCATCAAATTACAAAACAATGACATGGTCTTGAAAGACAATTGTTCAAAGTACAACACCTCAGTCGTCGTCATTACATACTATGATCGGTTTGACAAAGTCAACCTGCAAAATGTTGCTGCAGTCGAAGCAATGTGGTCTCCAACACACAAAAAAGAGGGATATGGCGTGTGTGTGTGTCTGTGTGTGTGTATAGGTGCGTTTATATACGAACGTGATTTCTACATGGACGAATATGTAATACAAAATTGAAGAAAAAAAAAGTAAAATAAAAAAAAGTGTTTCGTGATCTTGTGGGGTTCGAACCCGCAATCCCACGTCTCTGAGACGGCGCCTTTAACCACTCGGCCATACGTCTCGACGAGAAAATATGGGGAACGTAAACTTATGTATGTGAAAGATACATGGAGAATCGTTTTGTCCACATTCCATTTTCATTTTCAGTTTTAAACTGCAAAATTGTCAATCTGATGATGAGATTTCAAAGAATAAAATGCATGATTACTGCAGCTTATTGTCTCAGCTACAACATATTAAAGTTTCAGAGGAAATGAAGCAAAATCAGCTGAGATAAAGGTGCTTAAACGTTGTTAAGTCAATTGATGCTTTTAAAAAAAAATCACCTCCCATAGACAATACACGTAAACCAGTCCGATTTTGCGTCTTTACCTTCAATCACAATTTAAGGTATGATGACGTCATCAAATATCAAAACCATGACATGGACTTAAAAGGCAAATGTTCAAAGTACAACATATCTGAATTTGGGATAATATTGAGCTTAAACAACAGAGATACGAGCAAATGAATGTCAGAAACAGTACCTTAAAAAAATTAATTCCACTTTTTTTATTTCAGATGACGATATGATGACGTCATATTGTAATTATGGAAATAATTATACTTGAAACGTTATTTTCAATTCATATGCTTTTGTAATATGCAATAAAAACATAGGGTCACCTGACGTTTTAAAGAGCTATGGCGAAATAAACAAAGACATGTTTTTTCACTATATTTGCACATAGATGCGCACGCGAAATTTCAACTTTGACGCCAGTGCATTGCTTTGTTATTTGTCAAAATCGATCAGAAATCAATGGATATTGTTACTCAAAGTATCAGGAATCCAAATCAGTCAAAAAATGTGCATTTTCATGTTACTGACGCGCTGTGCGCGCGAAAATGCGCGGACGGACGCGCACGCGCAAAATTGTTTGAAACGCTTATAATTGTCTGAAACTTCGAGATTTCCCATTGGAAAGTTGTTTTGAGCCTTTTAAATGTTTGACGCGCGCTTACGCGTCCTAGATGACGTCCTAGGTAATTAGCATCAGAGAAAGAAAGATAGAGCGTGACCTGAACTTTATGTCCACAAAAACTGATACAGAAAGGACCTTTAGTTATGAAGTTATGATCGATCATGTAACATGGTCCGAAAATCACAAAATGGCGCCTAGATGACGTCATAGATACGTTACTGTCATGAAAACCTTATTGTGGCTAGATATTGTCATGAGACATGTTGACTGAAAATGTCATGTTACTCCGTAATGTCATTCTTGAGATATTGACGACACAAAATAGGCCAGAAAGAAAGAAGAACGAGACATGAAAACTCGTCACATTGAGGACGAGTTAGGTGATACGCTTGTGGTCATCAGATGACGGTCATCTGTGATCGACAAAGAAAAGAATGTGATATAGGCACCTTGAAGTTATATTGAGCGTGCATGCGAAACCGTTTCTGTAACCACTCGGCCACGGGTCATCCACGGAAATGGTAAGACAAAAAAAAAACAATGTATAGATATAACAGGGGAAAGTCAATGCCCACTCAACTAACGTGGCCTGGTGAACATCTATTGCATTGCTAAGACGGAGAAGCGGCCCTGTAACGACTGAGGTCACTATGCCATTTCTGGCAACTTGGGAAAAATACGTCCCGCAGACATAAAACCTATAATCGGCTGGTTTTGATACCTTGCCTTTAATCACAATTTTCAGTGTAATGACGTCATCAAAATACAAAACAATGACATCGTCTTGAAAGACAATTGTTCAAAGTACAACACCTCAGTCGTCGTCATTACATACTATGATCGGTTTGACAAAGTCAACCTGCAAAATGTTGCTGCAGTCGAAGCAATGTGGTCTCCAACACACAAAAAAGAGGGATATGGCGTGTGTGTGTGTCTGTGTGTGTGTATAGGTGCGTTTATATACGAACGTGATTTCTACATGGACGAATATGTAATACAAAATTGAAGAAAAAAAAGTAAAAAAAAAAAAAATGTTTCGTGTTCTTGTGGGGTTCGAACCCGCAATCTCACATGTCTGAGACGGCGCCTTTAACCACTCGGCCATACGTCTCGACGAGAAAATATGGGGAACGTAAACTTATGTATGTGAAAGATACATGGGGAATCGTTTTGTCCACATTCCATTCTCATTTTCAGTTTTAAACTGCAAAATTGTCAATCTGATGAGGAGATTTCAAAGAATAAAATGCATGATTACTGCAGCTTATTGTCTCAGCTACAACATAATAAAGTTTCAGAGGAAATGAAGCAAAATCAGCTGAGATAAAGGTGCTTGAACGTTGTTAAGTCAATTGATGCTTTTAAAAAAAATCACCTCCCATAGACAATACACGTAAACTTGTCCGATTTTGCGTCTTTACCTTTAATCACAATTTAAGGTATGATGACGTCATCAAATGTCAAAAGCATGACATGGACTTGAAAGGCAAATGTTCAAAGTACAACATATCTGAATTTGGGATAATATTGAGCTTAAACAACAGAGATACGAGCAAATGAATGTCAGAAACAGTAACTTAAAAAAATTAATTCCACTTTTTTGATTTCAGATGACGATATGATGACGTCATATTGTAATTATGGAAATAATGATACTTGAAACGTTATTTTCAATTCATATGCTTTTGTAATATGCAATAAAAACATAGGGTCACCTGACGTTTTAAAGAGCTATGGCGAAATAAACAAAGACATGTTTTTTCACTATATTTGCACATAGATGCGCACGCGAAATTTCAACTTTGATGCCAGTGCATCGCTTTGTTATTTGTCAAAATCGATCAGAAATCAATGGATATTGTTACTCAAAGTATCAGGAATCCAGATCAGTCAAAAAATGTGCATTTTCATGTTACTGACGCGCTGTGCGCGCGAAAATGCGCGGACGGACGCGCACGCGCAAAATTGTTTGAAACGCTTAAAATTGTCTGAAACTTCGAGATTTCCCATTGGGAAGTCGTTTTGAGCCTTTTAAATGTTTGACGCGCGCTTACGCGTCCTAGATGACGTCCTAGGTAATTAGCATCAGAGAAAGAAAGATAGAGCGTGACCTGAACTTTATGCCCACAAAAACTGATACAGAAAGGACCTTTAGTTATGAAGTTATGATCGATCATGTAACATGGTCCGAAAATCACAAAATGGCGCCTAGATGACGTCATAGATACGTTACTGTCATGAAAACCTTATTGTGGCTAGATATTGTCATGAGACATGTTGACTGAAAATGTCATGTTACTCCGTAATGTCATTCTTGAGATATTGACGACACAAAATAGGCCAGAAAGAAAGAAGAATAAGAAAAAAAACAGATTTTGACAATCACAATAGGTGATACGCTAAAAGCGTATCACCTAATAAGAAAAAAGACAGATTTTGACAATCACAATAGGTGATACGCTGATAGCGTATCACCTAAAAAGAAACGAGACATGAAAACTCGTCACATTGAGGACGAGTTAGGTGATACGCTTGTGGTCATCAGATGACGGTCATCTGTGATCGACAAGAAACGAATGTGATATAGGCACCTTGAAGTTATATTGAGCGTGCATGCGAAACTGTTTCTGTAACCACTCGGCCACGGGTCATCCACGGAAATGGTAAGACAAAAAAAAAACCAACAATGTATAGATATAACAGGGGGAAAGTCAATGCCCACTCAACACAAAAAAGAGGGATATGGCGTGTGTGTGTGTGTCTGTGTGTGTGTATAGGTGCGTTTATATACGAACGTGATTTCTACATGGACGAATATGTAATACAAAATTGAAGAAAAAAAAACAGTAAAATAGCTACGTATTTTGTTTCGTGATCTTGTGGGGTTCGAACACGCAACCTCACGTCTCTGAGACGTCGCCTTTAACCACTCGGCCATACGTCTCGACGAGAAAATATGGGGAACGTTATGGACTTGAAAGACAATTGTTCAATATATAACACATTCATCGTACGTTGTCAGTTTGCTATTGACATGACCATCCATCGCACGAAAACGAGGCAGGTATTAGTACCTGTATGAAATTATTATAGGCATGGTTATCAAATTCCCCTAAAATTTCCTTATAATTGCCTTATTTTTACACACAGTTATGCTATCCCTTTAAACTCATCACAGTTTAATTAGAATCATTAACATCATACATTAATACCATATTCAGTTCCATAGCTGATCACGTTTGCTAATTAATTAAGATTATTTGTCTAGAATGTGTCATATGGCCAACCTGTATACACACACACACGCACAATGCTAAATGTACGTATAAAACATCTGTAACACAACTTTGAACTAACTGTAGGAATTATCGCTGCACTTATCATCCATACTTTTTATCACTTTCTGAAACTCCACAAAAACCACTACTTGACAAATAATCATCAATACAGAAGACTGACTTAAAGGAACAATTCAAATACCTTTTTTACAATGTATAGCTTGTTACATGTATAAATCAGCACAAAGTAACCACGACTACATTGTGTTACTGAATTGATATGAACAAATTTCATTTTGTTACAATATACTGTATCAGTTTGAAAAGCCCAGCCTGCAAAATTTTGCAGCAGTCGAGGTAATGCAGTCTCCAACGCAAAACAAAGGTATACTGTGTGAGTGTGTGCGTATAGGTGTGTTTACATGCAAACGTGATTTCTACATGGACGAAGGTGTAGTACTCTATTGAAGAAAAAAAAAGTAAAAAAAAAATAATTAATTTCTTTCGTGCTCTTGTGAGGATCGAACCCGTACGTGTGCAACCTCACGTTTCTGAGACGACGCCTCTAACCACTCGGCCATACGTCTCGACGAGAAAATTAGAGGAACGTAAACTTATGTACGTGAAAGATGAATCAGGAATTATTTCGTCCGCATTCCATTCTCATTTTCAGTTTTAAATTGCAAAATTGTCAACCTCATGAGGAGATTTCAAAGAATAAAATGCATGATTACTGCAGCTTATTGTCACAGCTACAACATACTTAAATTTCAGAGGAAATGAAGCAAAATCAGCTGAGATAAAGGTGCTTAAACGTTGTCAAGTCAATGCATGGTTTCTAAAAAAATCACCTCCCATAGACATAACACGTAAACTTGTCCGATTTTGCGTCTTTACCTTTAAACACAATTTAAAGCATGATGACGTCATCAAATTTCAAAACTATGACATGGACTTGAAATGTAAATTTTCAAAGTACAACATATCTGAATTTGGGATAATATTGAGCTTAAACAACAGAGATACGAGCAAATGAATGTCAGAAACAGTACCTTAAAAAAAATAATTCCACTTTTTTGATTTCAGATGATGATATGATGACGTCATAATGTATTCATGGAGACATTGATACTTGAAACGTTATTTCCAATTCATATGTTTTTGTAATATGCAATAAAAACATAGGGTAACCAGACGTTTTAAAGAGCTATGGCGAAATAAACAAAGACATGTTTTTCGCTATATTTGTACATAGACGCGCACACGAAATTTCAACTTTGACGCCAACGCATTCCTTTGTTATAGGTCAAAATTGATCGGAAATCAAGGGATATTGTTGCTTAATGTATCAGGAATCCAAATCTGTCAAAAAATGTGCATTTTCATTTTGCTTACGCGCACTACGCGCGAAAATGTGCGGACGGACGCGAACGCGCGAAACGCTTAAAATTGTCTGAAACTTCGAGATTTCCCATTGGTAAGTTGCTTTGAGCCTTTTAAAAGTTTGACGCGCGCGTACGCGCGCGTAATAATGTCCTAGGTAATTAGCATTAAAATGTAAGATAGAGCGTGACCTGAACTTAATGTCCACCGAAAATGATACAGAAATGACCTTTAGTTATGAAGTTATGATCGATCATGTAACATGGTCCGAAAATCACAAAATGGCGCCTAGATGACGTCATAGATATGTTACTGTCATGAAAACCTTATTGTGGCTAGATTTTGTCATGAGACATGTTCCCTGAAAAT
The DNA here is from genome assembly GCF_964275005.1 of Diadema setosum. Lineage (NCBI taxonomy): Eukaryota > Metazoa > Echinodermata > Echinoidea > Diadematoida > Diadematidae > Diadema > Diadema setosum. The sequence continues at coordinate 7,547,096 of NC_092691.1, read as the reverse complement.
GTCATGTTATTCCGTAATGTCATTCTTGAGATATTGATGACACAAAATTGTCCAGAAAGAAAGAAGAATAAAAAGAAATAAAGAGAGATTTTGACAATCACAATAGGTGATACGCTGATAGCGTATCACCTAATAAAGAGAGATTTTGACAATCACAATAGGTGATACGCTGATAGCGTATCACCTAAAAAATAAAGAGAGATTTTGACAATCACAATAGGTGATACGCTGATAGCGTATCACCTAATAATAGTCAGTAAAATAAAAAGCGAGACTGAACACTATCACAGAATACACCTACCTGACTTATCAGGTCTGCAATCCAAATAAATGTCATATTCATGTCCGCAATCGGTGTTCCCCCAACCACCGTGGGAGCAGAGAGAAAGTGCAACCTCGTCCCCAGTACAACTGACTTCTGATAGATGGATAGGCCCAAAGAATTCTCCTGTGGAAAAGATCTGCGACGAACCGCTTCCCGTCGGAAAACCGAATTCCCTGCAAGCAACTTGCGAGTCGAAGCTATCCCATCCGTCTCTGCAGACAGAGCCCCAGGAGTTGTCGTGATAGATTTCCAGGAGACCATACGTGGGCGTCGATGAGCTCCCTGATAGACGAATTTCTCCTTCCTTGGCTGCAGTGTAGCAGCAGTTCGATGTGAAGGAATAAAATCATTTTGTCATGATAGGTATACATTCATAGTAGTTAATATAACGATGTTACAAAAGAACGTAAAGTGGCATTCTAGCTTTAGATGGGGTTACGGTGTAAATATTGCAAATTATCGTACATTGTGACTTGTGACCAAACCGTTTGCCCCTCCCCACCCCCCCCCCTTTTTTTTGTTGCAAATTGCACATACCAAAACCTAGGATTGTATATGAGAAATAATCCTTCTCACAGTATGCTGCAAGCAAAATATTTAGCTAGTTACACACTTACTGAAACAGTCGCTCCATTGAAGACATTAAGAATCGTATAATGATAATAACAATAATTAACATTTTTACCGCGCTTAATACAGATTTTCTAAGCCCCTAACATAACGTAATGTTGCAACTCCAATCTCCTATTTGTATACCCTTTTGCACTAAGCAATTAGATGCCATAGTATCATTTATTGAATTGTGTTTTTTTCTTTTTGTTTGTTTGTTTGTTTTAAATATATGTTTTACCCTATGTGTTCATGCTCTTGCAAACCGATTTTTCGCTTTCTTTTCATTTTGGATTCAGCGCACGTCGTAATGAATATTGACGTAAGGCATAGCCTGCTTTTGTGACTATGAGTGGGATTACCCTGCTTTTGAAGAAGACTTGATAAATAATAATCTGATAAAATGGGAGAAAAATCATTTATTTGATCCATGTCAAAGCGCCGCATCTTTTACCAAGATATTCCAGATGTCACATTAACAATGTCATGGACAGTCAGATGTTGTGGCGTAAACTGGTATACGCGTTTCAGGTTCCACATTTTAACACAGAAGTTTATTTGAGGTTTATTCTGCATTATATTTTCAACGCAATACAAAGTACAATAATTAAGAAGGTTTTAGGATAATTGCATGAATATTTGAAGAGTTTGTTCGCAAAAACCGATAAGTCCATATTTGCCAAATGGAGATATATGCGATTAAAGGTCAAGAAAAATAAAGTGAATAATAAGAATTTGTTTTGCTTCTTTTGACCATAACTTTAAAAATGTGCCTTTATAATTATGTAGTGACCAATATATCATTTAAAAGGTATTATTTTGTACGTTATGACAGAAACCGTACTTCAAAATCTTCAAAAATGGACTTATCTGTTTTTGCAAACAAACTCTTCTGTATGTATCAATACATAATTTGTTATTGTATGATATAGAGGAAAACGTATAAAGAGACAAAAAAAAAAACACACCAGCAAAAGTGTTTTGGCAAGTATAGATAATTGACACAATTCAAGAAATAATCATGTCAGGACTATATTTCATGATGGTTTTATCTTTGGATGTAGAATATATTCTCATATGGATTAAAGGCATAATCTACCATTTGCAGATGAAACAAAAACCCAGCATTAGTGCTTTAAAATAGTTCCAAAATGTTAGTTTGGGACAGAAAGAACCACTGTAAAAATTTGAATCCGTATAATCAATGTTAAGTATTGTTGAATACACAAAATGTGAACGATAGTTATAATAAAAATGTTGCCAGACTAAACCGTCTACAGTTATGGTTTAATGAGAAAAACACTGATATCTCCTTATATTATAGACCTTATTGCAAAATAATTTATGTGGTAGGATGTTTTGTGATACAATAGACTCACACATATGCATCATGTGTGATATCTTGAACATTTTTTGAAATCACTGTTTCCAAGGGTAAACTGGACCTTTAATCAGCAATGCTTATTGCTTTGTGTGACTTACCCGAGGGATCTGGTACTGACGAGTAACAGTCGACAGCTACGACAGAGAGGTAATAGCAATGGGTCCCACCATCATAGTAAGTGAGGTCACAGTCGATGAGTTTAGTCTCGCTTCCAATACAGCTCGCTTGGGTCACGTGCGAATAGTAATTATAAGGAATGCTGGTTGGTGAATGATAGTACGCTCTATTCACTCCGTCATTCCCTAGTTGACGGCAGGCCACCTCTGCCTCCTCGCTGCCCCATCCCGTACGGCAGACAGTGCCCCACATGTCAGCGCCCCATTCGTTGGTGAGGTAGATTTCCAGTCGGCCGTCTCTAGACGAACGACCATCAACCAGTCTGACGTCACCTTTTACATGCAAAAGAGGAGTCAAACGTGATATTTCATATTACATAATTATATGTTAAAATCAACTTTCTTCGCAGTTATTATTACCCCTTAAACTGAACATATTTCAATCGCATACGTGTTTTTAGATTGAATCACCAACAATTTAGCTATAGCCTGTGATTAATATCTGTGAGTTATCATGATTAGGCCCATGTGTTAAAATCAAATTTCTCCACAGTTATTATTACCATTAAAACTGATGAATCTATTTCAATCACAATTTTCCATGTTTTCATTAGAATAAATCACAGACACTTGAATTATACTTTGCGGCTAGTATTTAAGAGTTATGAATTATTACAATCAAACGCAAGTAAGTATTACAGCATTGTAGCAGTGAATGTCACGAAAGAAAGGAATTAACGGCAAAATGAGGAAACTGAGAAAAAATGCAAAATAGGAGACAAAAGGTAATTGTAGTATTATATGAGCATATCAGATTTCACCATGTTTAGTAATCTGATCAATAAAAACATCAATGACTTCACTCTGTACAGAAATAGGAACTTATATATTTGAAACCTTATCATAATTAACTTTCAGTATTTCGTGACATTTTATCTCCCCCTTAAAAAAAGCCACACACCATGTATTGATAGGTATCCAAATTTGCTGATAATGAGATGTCTTCTATGAATGAACTCTAATATGGTTTCCCCGGCCAATTTCGCACTTTTGTCAGTTAGATTTCTTTTTGCTGCATTCAATTTAGCAAAATTCAGCGTAGATGTCATGTTTGGTATTTCAATTTTATGATTTCTTCATTCAAATTCGTTTTGGGGCATTCAAATTACCTTTAACATCATTCTAATTAACACCTTTTCGATTGAAATTGGTAAAACAAGCACCATTTCGTTATTCGTTCATCCAATTTAGAATGATATAGTCACGTGATCACGCATATGCTGCTCTCGTTCATTCAAATTCATATTTTTGGCATCCAATTTAACATCTTTTACATTCAATTTAGGACACGTGTTTATGCTTTAAATATTTCTTAATTTTTTCAACATAGTTATTGTTTTGTAAGCATCATTACATTTCATATTTTCGTATTCATTTTAGAGATTTTGGGACCAGTTTTTTTTTTTTTTTTTCAATGTGCTTATTGAGTCTCTTAGTCCGAAGACAGTGCATGTGGCCACAGTTTATCTGGCCGTTGAGCGCTTTATTCCGGGAGTGTGTCGGCCATGATCTCTAGGAGGTCAAGGTTATGATTATCAAATGTTCCGATAATTTTTTGTCTGTCTTCTTGAGATATATACGTCTGTATCTACCTCGCCGGACGTGCTGTCATGACTGTAACAAGATTAAGTTAATCTGTAGTATTGGTACATGTAGGCCTATAATGACATGACTTCCATGTATGAAAGAAAAGGGGCGTCACGGAATAACAAACTCGAGTTATATAGGGTCAAAACTAATACTTTTACTGCTTAATAGTATGTGAATGAAACAAAAAGGCACATAAAACTGCACACTTTCAAATGTTCTCACCATTTAAAAAAAAAAGAAATAACATGACGTTAATTTGAATGAAAATGTTTGGAATTCGACTGCCCATTCGCGAAACTGAATGACTGAAATACCCTTTCGGCGAGTGGTGGAGAATTTGAATGAACGTACAGTTTTGTCTGTTCATTTCCATCTGAGAGATGGCTGGATAGCCCATATTCAGCTACGTTAAGCTGGTCTTCCATGGGGTCCAGTTGGATGTGAGGTGGGACCACTTCACCGGGTTAAACACCCTGCTCTTTGCGATGAATGAATGAAGCGGGATCTTTTACGTGCATGAGTTGTTACTCTCTTATACACGGGACCTCCATTTTATGTCCTATCCGAGGGACAGAGTGTTTTGCCTCTTGCCAGAGGGGACGGTATGCTTAAACACAACATTGCTCAGTCCAGACTCGGGTTCGAACCCGGGCCGCGTGATCGTGAGGCAGACGCGCTACCGACTGAGCCAACGCACCGCCAATTTGAATGCCCTTTTTACGAATTCGAAAACCACATGTGCAAATTTCATTGACTGAATGCACAAGTTACAATTCTGAAAGACAGACTGTGCGATAACGAAGGGTTTTGCTAAATTGAATGAACCTTGTATCAAATGGACAGACAAAAGTGCGAAATTGGCCGGGAACACCTATGTATATAGTGTACTAACTTGTTTATTCTATCATAAATGTCTTGTGGGGTGAAGAGGGTGTTTGGGCCAGCTATTCTTCCTATTTGTAAGATAGGCTAGTTGGAGTATAGGGTCTCGGAAGGACAGAATGTCTTGTGATGTATGCCTCCTTGTTTTATGTGGCCCCTCCCACACACTGTGGCAGTCTGATTATGCAACACTGACCCCCACTGCAATACCGGAAAGCCCGACGTGGCAGAAATAATAAACCCACACTCCTACCTCGCAACGCACTTGAGTCGGACGTGCTTTCTGTATCCTCTGTGCCTACATGAGTGAATGCTAGATGCGAATATATCACATGGTGTCAGGAAAAGGGAGTGAACATTGAATTCTACTACAAGCACGATGGCAGGATTGAAGCCGCCAGGACCCCTCAGCTTCGAAGGGAATGTGGCCACCAACTGGAAGGACTGGCTGAGATCATATGAACTATTTGAGACGGCAACAGAACTAAACAAGAAACGTGACGACGTGCGTTATGCTACGTTCTTGCACGTGGCAGGTGCCACAGCACAGAGGATTGCGAGAACATTTGAATTCAAATCCGAGGAAGTCGGAAAAGTACAGCCACTGAAAGAAAAGTTTGAGACATACTGCCAACCGAGGAAAAATTTGTCGGTATTGAGATATCTATTTAACTCTCGCAACCAGCAATCTCATGAGAATTTCAGCACCTACCTCACCGACTTAAAAGCGCTCGTGGCTGACTGTGAATTCAAGGATCTCGAGGATGAGATGCTACGAGACCGGATAATTTGTGGTATTAAGGACCACGGCCTCAGAGAAAAGCTGCTTCAAATAGACAACCTCAACTTGCAGAAATGCATAGACACTTGCAGCATTAAGGAAAGCAGCACAGCGCAGATGGAACAATTACGAATTGGCACTGAGACTGAGGTGCACTATGTGAAAAGCCGTTCACGATCTCGACCACATCAGGAAAAGTTTCGCCGAAACGATCGCCCGTCCAAATCCCAAGCCCGACGCGACACATGCCCGAACTGTACCTTTGTTCATCACTCGCCATCCTATTGCCCAGCGGCAAAGGAAAAATGTAGAAACTGCGGGCAAATTGGACATTTTGAAAAGTCAACCAGATGTAAAATGAATCGGAGCTTTGGTGACGGAAAACCCACGCCATCGATAGGAAACCCAAGCCAGAGCGGACGAGGTGACCGACTACGCGATGCGAACGATGAGCGCCGGATTGACAGCCGTGGTGACCGCCGAAATGACCGTCGCGACTTTCGACGAAACAACAAGGACTACCATCATCGTGACCATGACCAAAGTATGTCGAGAAAGAATTACAACCGGGACGTGGGCAACGTCGACCAGTACCACCAAGGTCCCCGCGATGACGAGTACGACAACGGTGACGACGATGACGAATGTTTCTACGTAGATGTTATAGTCGACAATGTGGACCAACTTACAGCGGATGAATGGAGACAAACCTGCAGTGTAAACGGAGTGAGAGTTAACTTTAAGCTAGACTCAGGTGCTCAGGTTAACATATTACCCGAGAGCATCTTCAGGGAAACTAAGTCATGTTTGGAGGACACAAACATAACCCTACGTACATACTCAGGACACACAATGAATCCCGTTGGACAGGCTACATGCGACGTAAAAGTGGGTAAGAAAATATTCTCCCTAAATTTTCAAGTGGTGGCTGACAATGTCAGGCCTTTGTTGGGTTTGAAAGCGTGTGAGATGATGAATTTGATGAAGAGGTGCGTTGTTGATGACGTGGCAGGTGCAGGCGGGGCAAAACCAAATGACGCTGCGACCCCACCCGAAACCCGAGACACAATTTCTCGCGCAACCGCAGAAAATGCAGCAAAACTCGACCCCACCCGTGGGAAGAGCGACCCGCTAGATGCGCATGCGGATTTGTTCACCGGACTTGGCCGATTACGCAACCATGAATATGACATCTCAATTCGAGATGACATTGCACCCGTAAAGTGTGCTCCGCGTTCGATCCCGCACAAGTTACGCGACAACGTAAAGGCTGAGCTCGATCGAATGGAGTCGATAGGGGTTATTGAGAGGGTAAACGGTCCCACAGAGTGGGTAAGCGCAATGACCGTAGTCCATAAGCCGGATGGACGCGTCCGAATATGCCTTGACCCCCGCGGATTGAATATGGCTATCCGACGAGAGCACTACCCCATGCCTACTTTTGAGCAAGTATCCGCGCGTATGCCCAATGCACGAATTTTCTCGAAATTTGATGCCACAAGTGGGTACTGGCAATTACCGTTGACAGACAGCAGTTCGTACTACACGACATTCAACACCCAGTTCGGCCGATATCGTTACAAGGTGATGCCATTTGGCATCTCATCAGCCAGTGAAATTTGGCAGAGAGCCATGGTCGATGAGTTTGGCCAACTGGAGGGTGTTGAGGTCGTTGCAGACGACATTCTGATATGGGGCACAAATGTCACAGAACATGATGCCCGTCTAGCCACTTTCCTCGACAAAGTCCGTTCGTGCGGCTTGAAGCTGAACAAAGCCAAGTCGATCATTCGCGCGAGCGAGATAGAGTATGTAGGTCACGTGATCAGTAGTGATGGTGTAAAGCCCAGCAATGATAGGATCAACGCAATCACACAGCTACCCTACCCGGAATCAAAAAAGGAGGTTGAAACCTTCCTTGGAATGGTTACTTACCTGGGAAAGTTCATCCCTAACCTATCAGAAATAACAGCCCCTCTACGCGAACTGACTAAAAAAGACGTGATCTGGCACTGGGAACCAGAACATGCACGCGCTGTCGATTCACTGAAGAACATGATCACATCTGCACCAATACTGAAACTCTACGATGCAGCGAAGCCAGTTGCCCTAGCAACAGACGCATCCAATGCCGGATTTGGAGCCGTGCTCATGCAGGATGATAATCCTATCGCCTATGCATCGAGACGCGTGAACGATGCGGAAAGCAACTATGCGCCGATAGAAAAGGAGATGTGCGCCATACTGTTCGCTTGCAATAGATTTCACGACTACGTGTATGGACAAAAAGTGACGATACACACAGACCACAAGCCGCTGATTGGTATAGCCGCAAAACCGTTGCACAAGTTAAGCCCTCGCTTACAGCGCATGCGTTTGCATCTCCTGGCTTACGACCTCCAGCTCCAGTGGAAGCCTGGGAAAGAGATGTTCGTACCAGACGCCTTGAGCCGCTTGCTCCCTGCAAGCACTACGCGTGTGCAAACAGAGCCTCGTATCAAAGTAGAGATTGACACGGTAGAAAGCGCTATGCACATGTCCCCTCGCAGACTAGAGCAATTTCAGAGAGAGACTGAACGCGACCCCGTTCTCCAAAAGGTTCGCGCGTGTATACGCAGTGAATGGCCCGAGAACAAGAATGACGTGCCGCATGAATTGAAGCCTTATCACTCATTTCGCGATGAGCTCGTTGAAATCGATGGGCTGATAATGAAGGACACTAGAATCGTAGTACCTGCAAATCTTCAGAAAGAAATGCTAAAAGTCCTACATGAGTCCCACATAGGTGTAGTCAAGCTCAAGATGAGAGCCAGAAACATCTTCTTTTGGCCGGGGATGAACGCCCAAATCGAGGATAAGGTTGCACGCTGCTCTATCTGCCAGGCTACCAAAAAACAGCAACAATCTGAGCCACTCATCCCACATGAGATACCAGATAGGCCATGGTCGAAAGTAGGGATAGACATATTTCATCTTGACGGAACTAACTACCTACTAGCAGTAGATTACTACTCTAAATTTCCAGAAGTTCAAGCCCTCCAAGAAATGACAGCACGTCATGTCATCAATGAGCTAAAAAATATGTTTGCCCGTAATGGCATCCCCGATGAAATAATCACAGACAATGCCAAACAATTCGTCTGTGCAGAATTCGAGAGGTTTTCAAGGGAATGGGAAATTGAACACAAGACATCGAGCCCGATCTACGCACAAAGCAATGGGCAAGCAGAACGGTGTGTTCAGACAGTAAAGTCGCTGATGAAACGAGCAAAAATGAGCAACCGCGACCCAATGTATGCCCTTCTTGAGTATAGGAACACGCCCATTGATGGTTTAGATGGGTATGCACCTGCTCAACTTCTCAATGGACGGCTATTGAGGAGTCGCGTGCCGACCCAGATGACCCGCCTCAAACCACATGTCGTACCCCCCATGCATGATAACCTAGTGGCCAGACAGAAACAGCAGCAAAAACACTTCAACGAAAGAGCCCGTCACACCCCCCTCTCCCAGCTCCCAACCAATCAGGAAGTAGTTTTTCGCGCCACGACTAAGTCGTGGAGAACTGGCCACGTCGCACACCCTACTTCCGCCCCTCGAAGCTACCTTATCAAAAACGAGCAAGGCGAATACAGGCGAAATCGGAAAGACATCCGACCAATTCCCGCTTCCCACCCTCCCACAGCCCCGCCAACTGCAGCGAGCGACAGCTCCGTTCCAGCCCCCAGCTCGCCACGTCATACCCGCACCCACTCACAACGCTATCGCACCATCATGCTCTCCCAACCAACCACCACTCGAAGCGGGAGAGTATCCACCCCACCAAAGCGTCTTGATTTGAAATGCCTCAAAGCATAGTGAACTAAGCAGTAGAAAGTTGAAGTGTAAATAATTGTACATTGAACAATGTATTTAACTTCTGGTAACATCGCTCACACTTACCAGTATATTTGTTTATAAGTTGTGTAGTCCATATGAATATGACTACATGTAGTCTGTTTCATTGACAAATTCCCCTCTTTACTTTCAATCCTTCTTCTTGATCTTTGTCTTCTTTCTTTCTCTCTCCTTTATATTTTGATAAATATAACTCACTTTGATGTAATGTTGACATCTGAGTTACCGATTGAGAGATAAAAGTGCTGCTTTTATCCAACCCACTTCTGTAACGGATTGTAAGTGTATTATGATTATCCACACCACATCAGATTATCAATCACACAGGCCCAAATCATTCACGGTTAACGAAAATGTAATGATGTGCTAAATATCAGTGATCGTTTTCTCTCCATCATTAATGAATTTTATTTACTGATTGGTTTATTACAGTGTTTTGTGATCGAACATATCATTAACCCTGATATTAATAATGTTTAAAACAAAATTCTGATGGAATAAAAAAGGCTATCGGTATCAGTACCAACCTTGTAGTACCACTACATTGACCACTTTGTAAACATGTGTCCCTCTACGGCACTGTGATTACTGTAATAACCTAATTATCTCACTTATTATGTGATGCCTAATTCGCATAAATGATGAATGTTAATGGTGCGATGAGGAAAATTACGTAACAAAAGATATAATTGAAGATTTAATGATGTTAAGTATTGTGCAATTACAAAAAAAAAATGCATATTTGTAGAAATCGAAAGTGGCAAGAGAACCAAAAAAAAAAGGAGTAAAACTTATTTGTATATGTGATGACAGAAAGTGGAAAGAGAACCACACAAACACAAAAAAAAGGAAAAACGACAATGTAACTTGTATATAGTTAATTTGTAACGAAACTAAGAAGGAAAATAAGATACCAAGATGCACGCATTGAAGAACATGACGAGCAAATTATACCACTTAATGTGATCACGAATTCATTTGGACTTATTTGGCTTATTTTTTATATCTAGTGATCAATACATGGCTTTGGAAATTGCCCCTAAAAAATAAAATAAATAAGAACATCTTACTAAGTGATTCCCTGTAACATTATAAAAAATTTGATTCGCAGCATAAGTCTTTTCATGTTATGTTTCCCTATAAATACGAATCTGCTTCCTCTTCGATAAAAGGGGGAGATGTGATGTATGCCTCCTTGTTTTATGTGGCCCCTCCCACACACTGTGGCAGTCTGATTATGCAACACTGACCCCCACTGCAATACCGGAAAGCCCGACGTGGCAGAAATAATAAACCCACACTCCTACCTCGCAACGCACTTGAGTCGGACGTGCTTTCTGTATCCTCTGTGCCTACATGAGTGAATGCTAGATGCGAATATATCACAGTCTTGTGGGGGAAGATGGTGTGAAAAGCGATTGAGAGTTCCGTTTCATAAAATAGAGACTAAATGACGAGGACAAACTGCTCGAAACTCATTGCAGTGTGAGATAAGGATACCCTTCGATACTTTAAAAAACAACTAAACGCCCAAAGTTATATACAAAGTGTGAACATAATGGTGAAATTTCTTCATCTCACAATCATTCCCTTGGATTACGATTTTGTAGGGGGTACCAAGAATTACAATAGGGTGTTCTCCGTTTTAGGAATGGGAGGGGGGAGGGACAACACACACACACACACACACACACACACACGCACACACGGTATTGTGTATACATATATATATATATGTATTATTATTATTATTACTATTATTATTATTATTATTATTATTATTATTATTATTATTATTATTATTATTATTATTATTATCATTATAATTAATATGTATAAGCAAGAGCTACATAGTGGACGTATTTTGACATGATTTTCTTACATTTTTCTTTATTCCGTCAACACCGGAGGGGTTAAAACATCAACATTGTGGGAGTATCTGTCTGTGGGAGCAAACTACAAGATACTCCTACAATATTGCTAGTTTGTGTTTGTGTGTGTTTGTGTGCGTGTGTGTGTCGGTTTGTGTGCAAATAGTTAGATGACACAATTTGAAACCCATATACCTGACTGGACTTGCTTACTACTTCATTCCAGATTAAAGCCCAGTAACTAAAACATTGAAATTTTGATATCAGTTGATACCAGTTGGTTTCTATTGGTTTCTATTGTTGTTGTTTTTTTGCTCATAAATATTCATAAGGTATTCAAATTCTCTTGGTAAAAAAGATAAAATATTGCTAAATGTAATGTTTTTTATGATTTCAATAAATTCTGAAATGTCTGAAATGTATTAGAAATTTATTGAATATTATTGCCGTGATATTCACAATTTCAACTTGTACCTTTGATGAGGTATTTTCATATTTTCATAATAAAAGTGTAATCTACATGGTAACCATGTCTTAAGGCATTACAACTAGATGGCCCTATATATGTGAATGAAATATCCCTGGTACTAACTAGGTCTAGAATGTAGGCTAAGCCTAGATGTACTTGTAGGTATAGGTTTTACGACTAGCTGTAGGATTATGATAGGTTAGATATGAACAATGTCTTGACAAACACATGTTCTGGTAAACACCCATACATCAAATAATTCAACACAAAATTTTTTGATTAACCAAAATTCAACTTACTAAACAGTTAAACAAATGGAAGTTGGGCAATATCTAGTTGGGTAAAATTGGTTGGGCAAATGATTACCCCGTATCCGGGCGATTACCCAACTCAAATTATAACCAACGGTTGGGAAATTGCAAAGCTGGGTAAAGTCTGATTGGTCAACAGCTGATGGGCAATTTGATTTGCCCAACCACATAGCAAACTCATTACCAAACATCAGTTGGGCAGATTTTAACCAGTAGTTGTGTGGACAGTATGTTGCCAAGTGTTGGTCAAAAGTTGGAAATTTTTTGGCCCAACTATTTTAAGAGTGCAGTTGATTCTAGTCACACATTCTGATTTCCATATTGAAACTAGTTGCCTCAACTGGAATCAACTGGTACCAGCACCAGTTGCCAAGTGGTTTTTCGACCTGGACTTGATTAAACAGTTGGACAAATGGAAGTTGGGCAATATCTAATTGGGTCACAATGGTTGGGCAAATGATTACCCAACTCAAAATAACCAACGGTGGGAAATTTCAAAGTTGGGTAAAGTCCGATTGGTCAACAGCTGATGGGCAATTTAATTTGCCCAACCACATAGCAAACTCATTACCCAACATCAGTTGGGCAGATCTTAACCAATAGTTGTGTGGACAGTATGTTCCCCAGTGTTGGTTAAAAGTTGGGCATTTTTGTGCCCAACTATTTTAAGAGTGTGTTTTTTTTTTTTTCGATAATTGAACAACTTTAATAGTTTATCCTCGAAGTCATTACCACTAGGATTATGCACACAAAACTTGATATTAGGAAAGAATATATACTATATTGAAGGTTCCTGGTAGAACAAAGTGACACTTTTGTGACCATGAACGCAAACATCCGATCAAAGTTACTTAGATGGTGTAAATGTAACAACAACATCGATGAAAGTCATAATAGGGTCATAATAAGAAGGCACAACATCTAAATACATTGTGTTTAATTCTGTTGAAGAAAACACAATTGTCTTCAATCTTAAAATACCATATCTATGTATAATGAAACATTACTTTGATTATCATGGGGACAGTGCCTTTATCATCATGCTGAGACAGTGTTTCGGTTGTAACTCTTAATGCATGTCAGATCTTGCAATGACATTTTTGAATTTATATTGGTGATCTACGATATAATGAAATTGCTGATTGGTGATGAACGATAGAATAAATCCCGACGGAATCCCATTTTCTTTGCTCATTTTCCACTAATATATGATAAAAGCATCAGTTTTTACATGATACCCTTCTTATGGCGCCATTTTGTAAAGCAGAAATGATTATCCCTGTGGCTCTCTACGTTACCAATGTACTAACCAAAATACTAAACAAAAACACTGAACATAATTCTGTCTTCATGATGGTTGACACACTATGTATACTCCATGCGTCGTTTTCGAAAATCATGGCGGTGTGATGTTTAACCATTACATCGCATTTAGTAATGCACCGCCGCACTGTTCACTCAGTATTTTTTTTTTATTAATTCATCAAGTTATTTTCTATACTCTTAACACGTTTACTAGAAAGCAAGAAAGTAAGGACACATTAACCTGCTTACCAATAAGAGCCGAGGTGGTTCCGAAGAGAAATATCACAATCCATGTTACACAGTATCCCGCCATGTTGCCGGTGTAGTATTTCTTGAAACTACTGGCGTCTTATCCTAGATTATTAACATAGTGCGAGCTCTTTGGTATTAAACGCAGGGCACAGAGGGCAATCATACAACGGTTTGTACTGGGTGAGGCAAAAAATAACTCTGACGCTAGTGTCAATAAATTTGGAACACACTGTTTGCTGACAGTTTGCCGCGTCTGAAATTGATGAAGAACGATATATAAGTTAAATTAATTTGCTTTCAACTCCACGTACCATCAACATTTAAAGGTACCTCACACTTGGCGCAAATAAATGCATACATACACACACACACACACACACACACACACGAATATTTGATTCCGTGCCTGACTTTGAACCCTGCGGAGTCACAGGTTGACATATCTATATTCAATTCAATTCAATTCATTTTATTTCCATACTTCTCATTTATGGACATTATACAGAAATCAAACAAGTTCTTTCACCTTGTAAACAATGTGCAAAACACAAACAATATACATGGTGATAACACAGTAATTATATGTAATAACTGGTCAAAATCGAAAGCGAGATGCGGTTGATCAAAGAAAAGTATGACGGGACCTACATGAAGCAGGCTTGTTTGGCTGTAAGCCCCGAGTAATCAGTGTTTGTGAAAAAGAAACGGAGAACGGATAGTAGATAAGACCAGATGATGTAATGGTGCCAAATAAGAAAAAAAAAATACTAAAATGTGAACTATTACTGTGACCGAGCTATCATTGGTTTCAGGAGTACAACATGATTTGCATAATCATAAAGCCTACTTTGGTATATACATTATAAACTGTTGTTGCATTAAAGCTATCGCCAGGATATGATCAGTAAGACACAAAAAGTAACATGTACAGCTATCAAGCCATTTGGTGCCTGCCGTCAAGCTCTGTATAGAAAGTTAGAGATAGGAAGAGGGAAAGAGGAAGAGAGGGAAGCGAAGTAGAATGTGGAATTGCTAATGATGAATTCGGAGAGCCTGACAGCAAGACCCAAAATGGAATCTGCAGCGTGTTGACAAGAATGTTTGATCGGACAATAACATACCACAATATTACATAAGACATTACAATTACTCAGTTTCTGCAAGATATGCACTCAATAAAGACTCTTTTAATTTGCGTTTAAAGGAATATAAAGACGAGCAGCTTGTTATTTCGGGGGAGAGGTCATTCTAATATCTAGGGCCCGTATACATTATCGTTTTTATAGCGAAAATTGTTCGAGTATGTGGAAGGTGAAATGCGTCACTTTGGCGGGTAGGACAATTATGAATCAAATAGTTTTTCCTGAACATGCGAGTGAAAACATCCGGCAACTCCTTGGCAGAAAATTTATACATAAATATGCCAACGTTGTAACTAAATAAATCTGATGTTTTCAGTATCTTATTCTTGAAAAATAAATCATTCGTGTGGGACAAATATCCAAAATGGTTGATATTTCTGATGGCGCGTTTTTTGAACACGGAACAGTATGTCAAGAAGATTTCTAGGTGCATTCCCCCAAACAAGACTACCATAATTAAGGAACGGAGTAATCAAAGTAGAATAAAGATTAAGCAGGATTTGACTTGGAAAAACATTCTTCAGTTTATTAAGAACACCCGTATTTTTGGAAAGAATATTACTTAAATAACTGACGTGGGATTTCCAAGACAAATCACTGTCAATAAAAAGCCCTAGAAATTTTATACTACTAATTTTATTTAATTCAGTTTCATTAAACTTAATGTTACAAGGAAGGGTTTTTAAGACTGTTGCTAAGAAGCATGCAATGAGTATTAAGTGACAATTTGTTGGCGTATATCCAAGATCGCACAGATTTAAGTTCTGTATTCATTGTGTTAACAAGAGTGTAAGGATCTCTGTGTGTAAAAAAACAGATTGGAGTCGTCAGCAAAACATATAAAGGAAAGAATTGACGAGGAACTAGGAAGATTGTTAATGTACAAAATGAACAATAGTGGGCCTAGTAAGGAGCCCTGTGGAACACCACATGAAATTAACTTTAATTGAGAATCACGACCATTTATACTCACAAATTGTTTTCTGTTTGATAAATAATCTCGAAACCAGTCCAAAGCCTTCCCACGTATGCCATAATGTCGTAGATTGTAAATCAAAATATCATGGTCAATTGTGTCGAAGGCCTTTGAAAAATCAAGAAAAACTCCAATAGTGTGGGAGACATCATCTATAGCATGAGCAACTTTATGGATAAAAGAGAGTAAGGCATGGGTCGTACTGTGGTTTTTCCTAAAACCAAACTGGGAGTTACAAAAAACTTCACACTTTTCGAGAAATTTGTGTGTGCGCGTATATACCAACCTGTCAAGAAGTTTTGAAAATGAAGTTAACAAAGAAATAGGGCGACAATTTATCACAGATTCTTTTTGTTCTTTTTTAAAAATTTGTACAACTTTAGCTATTTTCATTTTTTGTGCAAGCATCGACAAGCATATAATGGCGCCACTCCCTCCGCGATTAAGGAAAATAAAAGTGAATGAATGGTACACTTCACTACAACAATGCGCTTTGATTCCTCATTATGTCCCTTTGTGCATATCTTTTTTTTATTTGGTTTTGTTTTTCATGATTCCTAGCAATCTACCAGACAATTGGGAAAGATTTTTTTTTTTTTTATTGAAGCAAGTAACGTATCTCAAGAATTCAATGAAGTATGCTTGTGTAGGTCGTTATGAGTTTATCTGAATTTCAATGTTTATGTAAGATAGAGGATTTATTAAAGAAAAAAAATCAAATTAAAAAAAAATTAAATTAAAAAAAAATCATTTTTAAGTAACATGGTAACTGATGAACTAATAAGAATAAGAGTAAATGGACATGGAGCATTTTAAAATACTCTAAAGATGTTCTGACTTTTCCTTCCTTTAAATCAAAACTGAAAAAATTCTTTTTTCATCCTCATGAAAACAATCAAATAGATTAAAACATTATTTTTTTGGTTATTGCCATAAAAATAAACAAATAAATAAATGATAAGTATTTTTCAGAAATTATTAAGAGTTTGTGTTTTTACAAGCTATGCTTTTCTTGTGAATTCCGCTTTTCCATGTAGAGTTACAAAATAAGTAAGTTTGTTTGCTTACTTGTTTATTTATCCAAACCAAAGTTGACATCATTATAATATTGTATTCATGTTTTGTTGAAACTTATGTGATTCAAAGTTCCTTCATAAGTACTACTCATGTAAGCGATATGTATACACTCAGCAAAGAAAGAAAGTAGACACTTTTTCCAGTTCATATTTTTCATAGAAGATTTTGATAAAAATCATCGTTTCATGTACCATATTAAAGGTAATTTAATTGGCTATCAACATGATAGGTCTATACAAAGATGGAATTTTACGCATGAGTGAACACATTCGGTTTTTGTCCTCCAAGGCACAAAAGTAAAAATTGCAGAACTTGATATATTGAAATCAATATGCAAAAGTCCTTAAAGATAACAATAATAACAAAAGACCAATTAACCGCAATGAGAGACAGGAATGAAATAACAGAAATAAGTTTTCATTCCCTTGTTTCTCTTTGTGTTCGCAAACAAAACATAGTTGGGAAACTGAAGGGAGAACATGATAAATTTCTGTGAACTCAAAAATTAAAATGACATACGGAGTAAGCTGCAAAGGGGATAAATTGGCAGAATTTCTTTATTTCCTTTTTAAATTAAGGAATTTAAGAATTCATTTCATTTCATTCATTTCATTTTATTTCATTCTCCTTTTTCCAACAAAACACAACACAGTATGAATTAGGTTATTATCACAATCGTATACACACAACTTACAAATGATATCAAATGATGCAATAATAAAGTAACATTATGTAAACGCAAAATAATACAAGTCTTTGTTTCAGTTGAAAAAAAAAAGGAGAACTGAGAGGTCCACTAAAAAGCAAGCTTGTAGATTGTGAACCACTCAAGAAACTCTAACTAAATACTTATTTGTATATGCTGGACACAAGTATGATTTACACAAGACGGAAACAAACGGGAGACATACAATAACATGACACGACTAGACAGAAAGGTGGAAAATGAAAGGAAGGAAGGAAGAATGAAAGAGAATGAATACACGCTGATCAAAGAAACGAAAGAGAGAATTGAAGAGGGAATTAAGGGGAATTGAAGAAATTCTTTAAACAGCCGGTGGTTGCATACAGCTGTGTAGAAATTATAATGGCTATTTCATAAATAAATGAATTCAGAAATCAATTGATTGATGGTTGGATGATAAACCCTGTGGTTGTTGGAACTTGATTAATAAAAACGAACATCAGAGAGGGTTTAACAGAAAGGATTTCAACTTACGCTTAAAGGAATACAAAGAAGGAGAGTTTTTTTATTTCGCTACTTAATGAATTCCAGAATCTAGGACCTGTGTATATAAATGTATTCTGAGCCAATAATGTTCTCAGAAGAGGTAGATGAAACTCAGAAGATTGTCTGGTGGGATAATTATGGAAAAATTGATTCCTTGCAAACATTGAATTGAATATACAGGGAAGTGCATTTGTGTTGAAATTAAACATAAACTGTCCAAGTTGAAAAAAAAATACAAATCTTTGATTTTTAAAATCTTATAATTAGTGAATAATGGATCTGTATGGGAACGTGGCGGGACGCCACAAATAACACGAAGTGCCTTTTTTTGTAAAACCAGTAATCTATCTAATAAAATTTGATGAGCGTTACCCCATGCTAACAGACCGTAGTTAAGACAAGGTAAAATTAAAGAGAAATATAACGTCAGCAAAGAAGACAATGGAATATGAAACTTAAGTCTATTAATGATTCCAATATTACGTGATACTATTGTACTTATGTTAATAATATGTGGCCTCCATGAAAATTTATCGTCTACTGTAATCCCCAGGAATTTTATTTGAGATACGCGTTCTATTTGAATGTCATCAGAAATAATCTCTTTACGTAAAACTTCTATAGAGTTACTAAATAACATATACTTAGTTTTCAAAAGATTAACTCTTAATGTGCCAGGCCCAAAACCCCTAACGTGCCAGAGATTTTTAGCCAGTGCTCGGAAGCTCCGAATCTGGATAGACAGGGTAATTTCAAACTGTCATATCTCTGTAATTACTGCTTGTTTTGAAATGTTGTCTGCACAAAAAATGTGGAGAAATGGTAATTCTTTCGTGCCATGTCGTCAGTTTGCAGTAATATTTATCCTAACTTGAAATATTGCTGAAAGAAATCATATCATAAAAAAAATATTAGAAAATTTTGGGTAGCATGAAAAGGAAGAATTAATTGTGAATTTGCTTCAATAGAACGTGTGTTTGACTCTGTGACAAACTTTTAGATATACATTTTTTCTTTCGAATGATACCACATTTGTCAACTAGAGTCGTATACTTTCAAAGATATTCGCAGTTTGTTTTGCCCATGCAATTTACTTTTTTGACCGAGTAGTTCATTCCCAAACTTTGGTTATTTAGTCCCGGTTCCTCTCTGAGAGTAAAGGTAATTGTCCCTGGTCTCTTTTATCCATTTGAGCAGGAAGTACCAACAGTAATCCCTCTTTTGTTAGTGTGAGGGGCGAGCGTGCCCTATTGAAATCGGCAGTCCTTTGTCGGTGAGGGGCTCGTTCGCGTGCGAGCCCATGGTCACAGGCGGAGATAATCCGAGGATGCCTTGAACAATGTGCTACACTGTCGGACCAAAAAATATCTTATTGACAATGCGGCGCATGCCTTCCTTATTATTTCATCAAAAGTCTACGAGTAATCGATCAATAGTCAGTTCCTTGTTTTGCGTAGCTACCCACCACCAAAGCGATCGCGGCATGACTAAAGTGTAACCTTAGTAACTTCATAACAACGACGCGTGTTTGGCTCACAACAAGCGATTTACTCACAGCACCACGAGGACAGCCGCTGAAACCTGCAGTTGAAGCCACGTGCTTGTTGCGCCTAGTGCTGGTTGAAACCAGATACGTGGAACAAAGTGGAATTTGAAAATATAGCACTACACATATCTACATAATCCTCATTCTGAAACGTTCACCAGATTTTGAAGAGCAATCAGACCCTCATCTAGGTCTAATATTCTCGCGAACTGTAAGCGAACATTGTTTTGTAGAAATATGAAATTCTCAAACTAATTAGACTATTTCAAAATGAAGGACAGAATGGCACACAGACCAAGAACTACACATCCATATGCATCAAGATCAGAGTAATGAAATAAACAAAGGTTACTGATAGTTCATTTGCGTGCACTGCAGTGCGGTGATTTGGGGGGGGGGGGAGGCGTAAAGAAAGGGAGAGAGTGATTTTTGGTTTGCGTATTTCTGAATATTTCAAAAGATTTTGATCCGTAACAATATCATTGTTTACTGAAATTACATTTTGGAGCTTAGTGAGTTTCATTTTCGTATCGCACCAATATTATGACCATGTGAACAAATCTATTACTTTGCTTTTTGACGTGATCGGTACATTGGGTGTTGGGTAACACTTACAAACAGAATATCAGCGATATACGAGGTATCCCAGAAATTGTACTTCACTTCGGAAAAGTGTTTTGATGCTGGACCTTCGCATGACGGCAGATTCATTTCCCGACATTTTAACCGCTAACATCTCACAACCTTAGTAATATCGGAGAAAACTGCAAAATCAGAATGTAAAGTCTAGCACTCATCCGTCGCGAAAGTTATGCATCCACACATCAAAGAATAATACGATGATCAAGTCAAGCACGCATCCTTATGTTTTGAAAAAAAAAGAAAAAATATATAAAATTGTTAAACATTATATGATTAGTATGATCACGTTATTTGAGGTAAAAAAAAAAATCATGAGGGAAAACATTTGAGGTGCAGTAAAAACTAAAATCTTTCCAACAAAATTACCATGATGCAAAATGATAGAAAGAGAGAATCAAAGGACTTCAAAAATCATCGTACCCGTGTAGCAGCTATAAAGAAGAAGGCAATGCTGGTAAGTGGGATTGAGCCGCCGGGGCAACAAAATACCAAGCAAAGAAACAAGATGTCAATCAATCAAACAAACAAACAACGAAAAGAAACTACAAACATAAAGACAACCTTTAGAAACTCTGCTAATGTGGGCTTTTTTGATGTCATTATCTCTCATTTGAAATTACGTCTCCTTACTCGCTAATCGCTCCTGATTAGTTTACGTTATTCAGCAGTATAGTCAATACAGCTATCTTCTGTCCGAAGATCTGAGGCGCTTTTCTTATTGCTGCGAATTCTGTTCACTACACGTCTTGTAACTCAGAGTGTCATCTTTTTCTCTAGCAGAAACAGTATTTACACTGTATACTGTCGAAGTTCAGTCGTCCCGGTGTAGCGTAGAATGCTAGCTTCATTATTCATACTTTTCTTTATCAATTTTTATGATTTCGATCACTGATCGTGCCTTTGCATAAATCAAAGTATGTGCTCTGTCTCCCCCTCTCTTTCTCTCTCCCTCACTCTCTCTTTATATCTTGCCCCTCAACTTCTTCATTTCTGATCGTTGACTTGTTATTCACATTAGGCATAATAGGACTGTGAAGTTACGATAATCTCAATGTCAATAGTGATCACTATCGCTGCAAAGGAAGGGGGAAGTTTTCGCCGTCTGGTTCATGAGTTCAATTAGATACTCTCAATGATGATAATATACATAATAAATGAATGCATGTACACGCCAAATACAGAATGAGCTGTTTTTCACATTTGTAGTTTCGTATACACCCATGCAATCACTCGTATGCTGTAGGATGCATATAGGATGATGCTTCAGTTCGCTACAAACTGAAGGGTTTCAAGGAATGAATGCAGAACACAGGTGGTACTGAAACTCATATTTTGTTGTGCACAGAAATGAAGCAAAATATGCTTTAGGCAAAGGGAGTCGAAGTAATTCCTGTCAAAAATTAATTTGGAAACGTGTTTTACTGACCTAAACACTCAAACCATGTTCAATAAAGCGTAGGTGTCACGCTAGTATATAAGTTTCATTCACGGGCTTCGAATATAACTATCATAGGGCTCTTCTAGTCTTCATAAAATATGTATCGTTTTTTTGCAGCTCCGCGATGCTCACTGCATTTGAAAGTCGACCGAAAGAACTCTCAAAAAAGGCAAAGTTTGTATAGGCTTATACTGCGTTTATTCATGAACAAAAGCTTCCTTTGAACATGTAAAATCTTCACAACTTATGCTACCATCAGGGGAGGTCTCTTGAATTCTTGGTTTCTGTTCTGTACGTTGCTCTGATTGACTATTCTTTCTTGGTAAAGACCCCATCTGCGCTAATTATAATCATTTTCAATTTTTTCTCACAGTCCGTCGAAATCAGAGGCCTTCCTTCAACACCCTGTCATTACCACATTCTTCAAACAAGGTACCCCACGTATTTCAAGTACCTGTATACAGCTTGTTGATTTTCTTATTTGACAACAATTAGATGCATTACTGACATAATCACTTCTTGAAAAATGTACACGAAAATCGTTGGCACAATGCATACAGTCAATCCACGTTACTATAGACATGATGGAGGATGGTTACGGAAATACATGTACGGACCCATCACGACAGCCACGTCCCACCGGTATCGAGACAGGAGTAATGCAACTGGAATGGACAGAATTTGAATATGTTTTGAAAATTGAATAATACAGAGCGAAAAAAAAAATGATAGTGTGATTTTTTATGCACATGTGAATACCTCTAGTATCCAAAATTCATGGAAATGGGTATTCTGCTACCCGCGATCTTCAATTCTGATCTGTGATAATAGCGAGTTCTTCAGATCGGCGACGCTAACATCAAGACGGCGCAGCCTCCCGTGTTGGACAATGATCATGGCTGCTGGCTGTGTCGCGCATGTTCAAAACATCATAATGATCTGCCTGATTAGCGTCCTCTTAGCGTTTGCGTGGCAAATCTTTAGTTCGTGTTTATACCACTGTGTGGTCAAGATGAGAGAGATGAATGGCAAGTTTTATGATTGAAACTTGTCTGTGTTCTTTCTTTCCTTTTTCTCACAAAAGCTGATTGCTTTTCTTATAGGCTACAACAACACGGTATTATGTATGCTGAAGAAGCTTTGCAAAGCGGGATAAAAAAAAAAAAAATCTGACTGAAGCATGAAGGAGAAGCATTTTTATGTTCTGCTTTACATGGTACATATATTGTCCTATACTATCATAACAGAGAAGAAGCGCCGTCCTAGGTTATCAAGTGCAGTTGTTATAACATTGCTGAATTTATAGTTGTAAGATACATATATTTTGGTATATATATATATATATATACATGTAGACAGAAAAGATGAAGATGAAGACTGTCAAAATGCATTACCACTCCACTTTTTCATCTTTTCTATACCTATACCGGTACCAACACGCGGACTAAACGTTTCATTATATATAATCATATATATCTTTACAACATATAAGGTGAAGCGGGCTTGGCCTCCTACGTTGTAGGTGCTGAATTATATTTATGTGTAGGTGTGACGGGAAAGACTGCTCGCAGACGTTGCAGTAATGTTCACTAATAGCCTTTTACTCTCCCAAGCTTTCGACGGAGTTACCAGTCTTTTTCAAGGGCTTGGGACGTAAACATAAAAGCGCGCAAAAAAGCAACCAATTTGCATACATTTGAACAGAATAAGGCAAAATTATATATAAAGATACACATATGTGTATCAAAAAAGATAATATATATATATATATATATATATATACATATATATATATATAAATATATATATATATATATATATATATATATATATATATATATATATTATATATGTTGATAAGGTAGTCCACGTGTTGGCAAGATAAAAAGATAAGTAACAAAGCTGTAACAAAGTTCATGCTGTATTCACCAGCGGTTTATTTCTTCACACAAATTTTCGAGCGTCTCGCCGCCCTTTCTCTAGTGCTGATACTGAGAGAACAATAACAAAATTCATTTTATTTTGTTATTGTTCTCTCAGTACCAACACTTGAGAAAGGGCGGCGAGCCGCTCGAAAATTTGTGTGAAGAAATAAACCGTTGGTGAATACAGCATGAACTTTGTTGCAGCTTTGTTACTTATCTTTATATATATATATATATATATATATATATATATATATGAAATGAGAGAGACAGAGCGAGAAAGAGAAGGCGCCTCGACCTTGTACAGAACAAGTGTACATGTAGCTACTTCATTATTCATCCAGGGTGAGAAGATAAGGGCATTCACGAACGTAGTTCAACGAATGTGTATATATATACGTGAAACATGTACGCTGAGTTATCTATACGTCCATGAATGCCATAATCTTTTCCCACTCTGTATATATGAGTGTATATATATATATATATATATATATATATATATATATATATATGTACATATGTCTTTTAAATCGACATGGTAATGGTTTATTGAAATGAATGTACTTCATTTTATTACAATGTTTAGTTCGTTGACATATTTGATGAAACTTAGATTTACTGACTAAAATCAACTGCATGATAATTATAGTCTGTCACAATTATTCACGCGTTTGAATCTGCTGGCAGAAAAGGTACAATATAACAGGGAGAAGGTAAGGTTGACATTCGCAATTGAAGTACTGCCAGTTCAAAACACTCATTCCCAATTATTTTACGAGTGCTTACAGACCGATATTCTTGTTTCGACAGGATATTTTCATGTATTTCTATAGTTTGACCAACAAAATACTGAGACATGTTTTTCGAATGTAATAGACCAAGACCAAGGTTGGGTGTCAAGGCCTTCTTTTGTTTGAGGCGTTCTTTCGGTAGGCGCTTTCATCTATGCAAATAAGGCACTCTTATTGTATTCGCGGTGAGGTGGCGGTGGCCATGAAACATCTATTGACGCGTGCCGCGCCTTTATTATGGGCTAGGTTTAGGAAATAGGCGGCACTCTTTCTTTTCAGGTCTTTCAAACGAAAGTTTTATTCTAGAGCCATAATAACCTTTGCTTATACGTGATTGGCGAAGGTATCAAACGTTGATAGTTTTAATCCTGCTATTCTATCACCCGAACTGATCACATTGACTTACATAAGAAGGGGGAAATTGCCAGTGATCATCATTTATCTCGATCTCTCCTGCGATTCAACAACGTTACTGCTTCATAATCTCTAAATACTCTATCAGTCTCTCCTGAATGAGCTAAAGTGTGCTCGCTTCTATGGCTCCACCGAGAAAACGGCGAAGGCGTGAGTTCACTGCCGAAGAGGTCCGTGATTTCATGTTGGACTCTGACTTCGAAATCGAGGATATTGTAGATGACAACTGGGAAGAAGACACGTAATCATCTCGTAGCAGTGAAAGCACAGAAGAACGTGATTCCTCACGTCTTCTCCCGGAGTTTGAAGAGCACGGTGAATCACTGTTTGAAGACTCGTCAGGCGACGAAGCTGATGGAGGTGACGATGACCACCTCAATGATCTACCTGCGCCTCATCCAACAACTCATGCTGAACCACTCTCCGATCACGATTGGCGGAGACTTGAGCCTGACGAGCGATTCAAGTCAAGTCGACGAGTGTATGAAGACCAACCCAGACTACTTTTCGACGCTGAAGGATTGGAGCCAGTGGACTTTTTTACGAAGTTCTATCCGACTTCCATCTTTGCCCACATAGCAGATGAAACGAACAAGTATGCGCAACAATTCTTCGATTGCCCAGCGCCCCTCCCAGAGGCTTCTCGATTCGGCGTATGGCTGGACACCGATGAGGAGGAGATACGCGCTTTCACCGCACTTCAAATAGCGATGGGACTGGTGTCAAAGCCATCTGTGCCTCAGTACTGGGAAACGAACTCCGACATCTTAGTGACTCCTGGGTTTGCCGACGTCATTTCCAGGAATCGATTTCAGCTATTGAACACCTTCCTACATTTCAATGACAACGAGAAGCTCGTGCCCCGTGGACAGCCCGGTTTCGACCCCCTTCACAAGACGCGCCCCCTCATCGATATGTCCCAGCCGACGTACCTTGAGCATTTCCTTCCCGGGGGATACCTGTCAATCGACGAGAGCTTGGCGCCGTTCAAAGGAAGAATCTCCTACAGACAGTACATCCCAAACAAACCACGGAAATGGGGGATAAAATTCTGGATGCTCTGTGACGCCCAAACGGGATTCTGTCTGCGGTGGCGGCAGTATGTCGGAGCCGAGGGACAAGACAATGGGGACAGCGCCACTGAAGCCCTGGTGAAGCAGCTGACGGAACCATTCTACAACACGGATCGCGTGATCGTGATGGACAACTATTATAGTTCCGTAAAGCTCTACGAGGATCTGTCACGGAACGGACTTGGAGCCTGTGGAACGGTGAGGAGCAACCGACGAGGACTCCCAGAAGAGATCCGACGTGGTGGCCTGCACCTTGCGAAAGGTGACGATCCCGTGTTTTTCGCCAAAGGGAGGGAGATGTCAGCAGTGACTTGGCATGACGTGAAACTCGTGAACGTCCTGTCGACCGTAAGCAGCAACGATCTCAAACAGAAGCAGATACGGAGTAAGAACGCCGAAGGAGGTCGCCGTACGATTCAGAAGCCAGCAACTGTTGACGTGTACAACAGGTTCATGAACGGCGTGGACAAAATGGATCAACGCATGTCCTACTACCGCTACCCTCATAAGAAAATCAAGGGATACCGCGTAACCTACCACTTCACCATGGAAGTAGCTCTCGTGAACGCTTACATCGCATTTCGCATGGCTGGCCACAAGATGTCCACGCGCGACTTCAGATGTCGGGTGATTGAGGGTCTGCTGAACGGCTACAGAGCATCTCGCTGTCGTCGGACACCGTCACCTCCCATCGCCGACAACGAGGCAAGACTGACTGAGCGCCACTTCCCAGCAGAGTTCGAAGATCGACAACATCGTCCTGACTGCTACGTGTGTTCGGACCGCAGGAGGGGAAGGCGAAGACAGACGAGGACATACTGCCGACAATGTGGACTTGCGATGTGTTGCATCCCGTGTTTCGAGATCTACCACACCAGAAAAGATTTCCGATCATAGGTCACAAACACTGAGTCTTCTGATGACATGAACTCTAAACAATGTCATGAACTTGTCGTGTATAGGACTGTCTACCGTTGCTTATAGAATATGCATGTTCAAATTACAGCTCACAGATGGCAAGCATTTCCAGGTGCATGATTCATTGCAATTACATGGACATTATTGGTTTTACGATCCAAGACTGAGATGTATTGAAGTATAATCACGATATCTGTCTGAACTTCACCTCAAAAGAAACGTTCTGTGTACTCTCACTTGTACTCATTTGCATGTACACAAAACCAGGCGGTTATTGTCTGTCAAATCGATCCCAATTACCAATGATTATGTCATTAGCCACGGTAACGTGAAATCTTTAGACATGAATTTCTCTGCCAAGTTATCTCTCATATTACATTGTCTATTTACAGTGTACACACAATGTATGTACCTTACAATAATGGTGATATTCCCGTATTTGTAAGGATTGGTTATTTATTATCCGTAAGTCTTCGAAATAGTAATTAATAGCATTAAAAAAATCAAATACTGTACAAAGAGATAAACGTTCATATTGATGATATGGTTATACACAAAATATCAATGACAATGTGATAATTTATTGAGATGTAGCTCACAAGTTCTTGTATTATCGGAAAAGGTTGATATTATGGGTCAAATCGATCCCCATGAGTAACCAGTGATATGCCAGTGATTGTGCCACTAGCAAGTTTATTATCAACTTGTAATTTATTTTGTATACTATGTCCGACAAATTATTGAATTATGGATTTGTGTAGTGCTCATTACACTTACAATGTATACTTGTCAGTGGCAATTCTGAATCTCGATGGTATATTGTCGTGTTTATGAATTCAATGGTGTATCTTCTCAAACTTTAGATTATGTGGGGTTATTTATGTCATTGTGTAATTATTCCTTGGCTCTTCAACAATAAGTAGCCGCTGTCATGATTTTACAGCGAGTTCCACGATCGCATTTGAATAAGTAATTGTCATATCACCACATATTACATGCATGTAAGTTGTCAATGTAAGAGCAGTGAATTCTTTTCCGGATATCACTAGTCATCGTGTGAATGAGGAATTGAAAATAAAGCATTATTCACAGTGACGAGTGAAAGAGATAAACTATACTCATCTGTTTCTTATTTGTAATTTAATCAGCGTTGCTGAGTGTGTAATGTCAGATCAAAGCTGATCAATTATAGAGAGATTGCAAAACTGAAGTGTATGTAACTACTGAAGGATACTAGTATCTAGAGATATTGACGAGAGAAGTTGCAATGTATATTCAGTAACAGGTTGTATTTTTATGCGGAGTGAGATCAGTTTGAAGAGAGAATACTATTGCCAGAAAGACAGAGAGAGAGAGAGAGAGAAAGTGACGAATGGAAATGGAACTCGACGTTCCAAAAATAGTTATCTATGACATACAGTATAATGATAGTAATGATAATAATAATAATAAACATGTGTGCATATAATATATATACATATATATATATATTAATGTGTGTATGTATATATACATACATATGTGTATATAAATAAATATGTATATAATATGCGTATATTTCTTACTCTCTCTCTCTCTCCCTCTCTCTCTCTCTCTCTCTCTCTCTCTATATATATATATATATATATACATATAATACCTACATAGATCGGGGTCGTCAGTTTCTTCTTCGCCTAAAAACACAAAATCAAACAAACAACCGACAAACAAGACTCAAAAGCACACATACAAACAAAGCAAGAGTATGATTATTAGCACACTTAGTTGCATGTAAGGTTGGAAAAGTATAATAAGCCAAGCTGAAAACGTGCACAACAAAGGAATTCATCAAATCATACACTCCATGCAAACGTACAACAACGTCAACATGTAAGATAACAGTTTTTATATCCGCATCAAATCATACGAGACGCAAGGTACGAAGAAACAATGCACGAAGCCTTGTACAGCAATTCCTCTTTATAGTATATAGTTCTCCCCCCCCCCCCAAAAAAAAAAGAGAAAAAAAAAAAACAAGAAGAAATGAAATTCGGCAATAGGGTATTAGTAACAACAAGAGTTTGAGAGACAAAGCGATTCTGTCAGAAAGAGAGAGAGAGAGAGAGAGAGAGAGAAAGGACAGATTGATATTGAGGTTAACGTTACAACAATAATTTGAAGTTATTCATATATCATAGAGAGATATTACAATTTTACCTCGACTTCTTCACTTATTTTGTGAAGTAAAGATTTGGGTTAACGACATTCTTGTATGACCAAATTGCACTATTATTATTGAATATTGAAAAAGGCTGCGTCTTGATTGTTTGTATGGATAGTACCCCCCCCCCAAAAAAAAGAACACACACACATATCAAACAACACACAAACAAGAATCAAGGCAAGTTCCACAACAAAAGGTTTGATTATACAGCTACACTTAGTTCTATCTTAGATTAGAACAAAAAAAGCTAAGCTAAAAAAAGGTCAAAATCACGTTGCACTTTGCACAAATTACGTAAAACAGCGTCAGGTGTCCAGCAAGACAGCCTACAGTACTGTGATCTGTTGTATTTGCCAAATTTATTCACCAAATTTTGTAGAAGAGGAAGTGCAAGAGAGTTGCTCGCCAAATGAGGAGCTCATTGATACACAACAACAATAAGAAGAAATAAAAACATATCGCGGTTCGAATCATTGCCCAGAAATGTCAAAAGTAATATCTTTAGTTTGTATTTCCGATGGATTTTTCACCGAGTCAAAAATCCGTTATAAAACGATCTTCAGAAGTATACCGTCATAATAATTTGCAGTCCTCGATACGTACGATAACAACAACAGAAATGAAAACACGGCGCAGTACGCGGTGCAGATAGCAATAAGGTTCGTAAGTCCACAGGGTTTTAGTGAGAGTTTAGTCAGTTTGAATGACTTCCGCTATCTTGGAAAGTCCTTCACGTACGTTTTTGGATTTGATCAATGTCAACATTGGAATTCCTTTTGTTGACTAGTTTTGTTGAGCACTTTACCATTTTGCAAAACATGGGACACTTATCGTCAGAAGAAAGTACACAATAAACGCATACAAAGGGCCAAAAAGATAGGACATTAGCTATCGCGATGTGTGCTTTGTGAATGTCTATGAATCGTTTACTATGTATGCAGTAGGAGAGCGAATCGTATCACCGAACGCCTTTTTTTTTTTTTTGTGGCTTTGAATTCAGCACAAAGTGGATGAAATGTCGGGGAAAAATAACACCGGTTATTCACAAAGTCCTGAAAATACGAATTCAGCAAAAGTACGCAAATTATTCACTCAGGTTTTTGGAAAATAGGCTTCAAGTATATCTTTCTCTCCAAAAATAAAAAAAAAAATCAAAAGTTGTCTTTTACAACCGCAAAAAAAAAAAAAAATCGCATTATAATTAGGTACATGATTTTCGTAATGGCATAGTCGATGCTTTCACATCTTGTTCTTGCACCAGAACCACAATTCTTACCCAAGGTTCACTACATGTACCTACAAGTATTCTTACCGAGGGGAGGACAAAGAGAAAAAGAATCGGCTAATGAGGCTCATTTTTTTTTTTCACCGCAAAATGTCTAATACGAACATTTTGAATAGTTCCCATGATAAAATCTTGCGATAAATCGACATCTTCTTCTAAATCTGAGGTAAAATGTGAATTTCTTAACGTTTTTGCATTTTTGTGTTGCATTCTATTTTTGCGATTTCGGTCCTTATAAACGATTTGTGAGGCCAGTCTACGAGGTCCCGCGAGTATTGAAGATCATAAGTACGCAGAAATATGCGCACGGAATTACTATGATGTCGGGCAATACCATACCAGCTGCATTATGTACTCAGTACTTCCCTTTCTCAAGGTGTGTATATCGAACTCTTTCTAGCGCTAATGATATTATGTAATGGCACATTCATACACAAAAGAGGACTATACCTGGGTATTTTTATGCCCTTTTCACCTCCCCCTCTTTTTCTACCATTCTTTCTTTAGTCCTAAAGTACGCCAACCTAAATTTCTCCTGGTATTCACTTTGATTTGGACAAGGAGACCGGCAATGACAGGCTAAAAATGATGACGATCACGTCAACGCAAATTATATGGATGTGCCGTGCGGCTTAGTTCACGAGTCAAGTTTTCGCTTGCTGATACGCGTGCATACACAAGGACAAAGGCGTTTTCTTCTTTTGTATCTGATTGTATGTAAGCGTCGGGACGATTACAGTACATCAAACAGACAAAAGGATGAAAGGTTTGACCGTCAAAATAAAAGCTGACCTTCTCTGAGGGACAAAATGAAAGCATGCTTTCAGCCGTCCCGCAGGACAGCATCCAAGCGGAACAAGACGACTGGAACCTCATAGAAAAGACACGCAGACTCAATAGCGTACACACGCGTGGTTTACCAATGAGACTTTTGATTTATACACAGCTCACAGAGGGTGCGCTCACGCCGAATTTTCCCGGCGCGAAGAAAACATACCTTGTCGAAAAATCATGAATTTACTCTAAAAAATCCTATGTAAGCATACACAAATATTTAGTTCAAACGATAGATACACTTATCTGCTATCACTACATATCAATGGCAGTTTCATAGTGCAAGTAATTATGATACCACAAACATTTTAATGAGCAGGAGTTTTCTTGCTCTTCTTAGTCGCCGATCGGCGACCATGGCACGTCAGGACTATGGTCGCCGATCGGCGACCATGGCACGTTAAGAGTTAATAGATAATTTATTAGCTCTTATCCATTGGGTCACTTTTTTTAATTCGGAATTAACAATGTGCACGAGTTCATCTGGATTTTGATGTGAAAAGAAACAATTTGAATCATCAGCAAAAAGCATAAATGACAACACGTCGGATGATCTGCAAAAAATCATTGATATAAATGATAAAAAGTAAAGGACCTAATAAGCTACCTTGTGGGACGCCATACTTAATGAATTCGAAACTTGAAACGTTCTCGTTCACAGATACGTATTGTTTGCGGTTTTGCAGGTAGCTCCTGAACCACTCCAAGGCCTTCCCCCTTATCCCATAATGAGATAACTTGTAAAATAAGATTGCATGATTTATTGTGTCAAAGGCCTTGGAGAAGTCCAGGAATATACCAATAAGATGATAATGATTATCAATAGTATGCGCTGCGTGGTCGATAAACTTCAAAAGGGCATGAATGGTACTGTGTTTTTGACGAAACCCAAATTGAGGATTTGTAAAAACGTTATGAAAAGTTAAAAAAATTAATTGTTCTTTTAAATATCAATTTCTCCAAAACTTTAGATAAAGATGAAAGCAAGGAAATGGGCCTGTAAATACTCGTATCAGAACCATCGCCTTTTTTGAATAAAGGGAAAACTTTAGCTACTTTCATAAAATCAGGAAAAACACCACCTGATATAGATCTATTAAAATATGTGAAAGTGGGTCAGCGATTGAAAATATAATTTCCTTTAAAAATAAAATTACGTATGTCATCGTAACCAGCACTTCGCTTGTCATTCATTGCAGTAACAATATCAATAACTTCATATTTCTTAGTTGGAACAAAAAAGATAGAACTTGGGTTTGGTTGACCTAAAATTGTTCAAAAATGCGTATTTGACTGTGGTACCCTTCTTGCCAAATTCTCCCCAATCATTGAAAAATAAAAGTTAAAAATATTAGCTATGCCACTTGGATCTTCATATATTTTGTTGCCATATCTTATTGTTGTAATATTTGATTTCTTTTTCGATATATTCATGGCCTGGTTCAAAACCTTCCATGTATTCTTCATATCATGTTTATATTTTTCTAACTGAAACATATAATATTTCCTCTTTTCTAACCGTATAATCTTAGTTAAAGTATTTCTATAGAAAGTATATTTTTCTTTTGACTTCTCAGTTTTTTCCATTTTGAATTTATAATGTAGCCTATTTTTCCTATTGATTGAACGAAGAAGAGATTTTGATATCCACGGAAATCTGGGGAATGTTTTATAATCAACTAACTTATCTTTTGATTTAGATATATACTCATCTAAATAATTACTAATTATCCCTGAAAAATTATTAAATGATATATTAACGTCATCACTATCGTAAACACTAGACAAACAGCCCTTTCTAGGCTAGCACCAAGGCTAGCCAAATTTTCAGGTGTAGCTCTACGTCTGGTTGGAGAAAAACCAAATTTATTTACCGAATACCCGAGATCAAAACACGCTATAATAGGGAAATGATCAGTCATATCAGATGAAATAATAGAAGAGTTTAGAATTTCCAATACATTAGTGAAAACATTATCAAGAAGGGTGGCGGAATGATTTGTAACACGTGTGGGTTTCGAAATTAATGGCAAATATGAGGCTGACAAAAATATTTCAAAAAATTCTTGTGACGTATTATCGTCATTTTTAATCAAATCAATATTAAAATCACCCATTATAAAAATATTTTCATTTGCCAACAGGGGATTTTTTAAATAAATTTACAATACAACTCAAAAAATCTTTAGGATTAGAACTTGGGGGTCTATAAACAATACCAACAATAATGTTTTTATTTTGCGGAATGGAAATTTCCACAAACAAGGACTCTATAGTATCATTCATAATTTGTAATTCCTCACAAACAGTAAACTCAAATTTCTGTGATAAATAAAAAGCAACACCCCCGCCCGTCCTATTCACTCTATTATTGACAATTAACTCATAACCATTTAATGCGTATGGTAAATTAATATCAGAAGATAACCATGTTTCCGTTAAACCTATTACAGAATTTTTTTTTTTATTTCATTACCTAATAATATCTGTAAATCATCAAAATGCTTATTTATACTCCTGATATTCAGATGTAACATTGAAAATGTACTTTCTGAAAAACTTTTGACAAGATCTGTGAATTGACCAACTGTAACATACTTTGAAGAAATATGGGAGGAATCATATTCACAATCGTAATCATCATATAAATCTTTCGGAGATAAATTAACATTATTGGCAATGAGGTTATCAAAAGTAGCAGAAGAACGTGAATTTATCCGACTTAATTCTGTAGGGGAGCATCTAAACAAATCATAGAGTTCATCATCATTAAGGGAATCAAACGCTGAATTGAGTTGACCAGCCATAAGGAGGAGCATAAAATCCAAAATGAAAGCATATCAACAATTCCGGTTTCGCGAATCGTACAGAGAGTAGGCAAATACACATAAACATAGAATTCTGAAAAAGAAGATAGGTGAGAGAGGACAAACACAAGGAAGATGACAGAGAAAGAAAGACAGAAAGACAACATACATACAAACATACGTATCAAATCGTGTCGTAACATGAGAATTGAACATTGCTAGTCTCAAATCAGATAAATTTTCAAAGTAGGGGACAAAAAGGACAACTAAACACCGTTGAACGTTTTTTTTTTTTTTTTTAGTAAACAGTAGCAAAAACGGAAGAGGTAGTCATGTATACGCAAAAAAGGGAAGAAATCAAATATATCAAACTATATTCCTTGATTATTGTGAGGTAATCAGAATCATATGTAGTGGGAATAAAACTTAACTGGATAACTTAATGGGACAGTCATGCATACATGTAATACATGACTGTTCACATTATAAACAAAGGGTTCTTTATCCCAATGTAGTAGGCTGCATACCGGGACACAGGGTAAGTGACCACGACTTACCCTGACCATTAATGTGAACAGCATACAAATAGAACCTACCCACACGTAAGCTCAAACAAATGAAAAGTAGCCGTGAACATTCTTGGGGTCGATGAACGAATCACTATTGAGAAAGAAAAAGGCTACAAAGCCTTAGCCTTAAAGTTTTAGGAGAGTGTTTACAGACTTAGAACATAACTGGAAAAAATTTCCCGGTGTCTGACAACGGTACACAGATCTCTATTATATAACATTTTAACACAACTGCAATCTGTTCAAATTAACATTTTAACAGAACTGCATAACTATGAGATGCGTGTGTCTGTGTGGCAGGTTGACATTGTGATGCAAACTGTCACGACTCAACCCAATCACCACATCATGACAATCAAATGTTCCGCTCCATTCCTGGCAGATCGCACCCAAACCATCACAACAACGTTGCAAAAGACCACGATTGGGAAGCCATGTCTTGATCTGAGAGCGATAACTTGCTGCGGACCTCTTTATTGGTATTAGCCTTGTTCAAGGCGCATCACATCTCCCCCCTTAAGACGGGAAGTTATGGAAGAACTTTCCAGTCAAACTGCAAACAGTCGTTACAAACATGTTCCGAAACACGATACATAAAAATGCACAGTTGTGTGTTCATACACTAAAGTGGATTCT
This sequence comes from Diadema setosum, assembly GCF_964275005.1. Classification (NCBI taxonomy): domain Eukaryota; kingdom Metazoa; phylum Echinodermata; class Echinoidea; order Diadematoida; family Diadematidae; genus Diadema; species Diadema setosum. The sequence continues at coordinate 7,511,734 of NC_092691.1, read as the reverse complement.
TCACATAAACAAGCTCAGACTTAATGAGCCTTATCAAAACCTTTCTTGAGCGTAGGCTAAGTCTAAATATAGATCCACTACCTGCTCGGAACAAGCATGTGCGTATACGCGCAAAACTTTACAACCACAACATTCCTTGTTTTCTTTTCTTCTTTTTTTTTTTTTTTTCTGCTTGGTCATAAATCATGAAACATGTATTCTCTTTAGCTTTCCTGAAATGCTTATGAGTATCAAATGGCCAAACATTTCAACACCTAGTCGAAATCTAAGAAATGCTGCTGGTTCAGAACAAAATACACTGTAATTGTATCATGAAACAATATACCATAAGTATGGACATATCAAACTTCTCTCTTAGCTTGATGTGCATATGCTTGAGAAAAACCGCTACACATATCACTGATTAACCTGCATACACTGACAATCATGCAGGTTGAATACTGAACTTTATACGGTTTTGTTGTTGTATTATGTCACCAATAACAGAAGTAATCTTCCATTCACTATACTTAGTAACCATTTTTACATGGTGAGCTTGCAGCAATCTGACCTTTGATGAAAACTGACATAACAACGCGTTCAGCTCAACTGTTTGGTCTGACAAACATCTCTACATTTCTAATTTCTTGACACTTCTGTTCAAATACCGTAAAGCTTTGTTCCTCAAGACAATAAATGCATGTACAGTGACTAGCGTATAGCAAAACAATGCAATTATGAACACCTGTTATACTCTCTCTGTTTCTGAAACAAGATATCACATGAATATAACCTGGTTATGTCTGTACACCTGTATGGTCTCATGAACCTTACACATTCACAACATTATGAATATCATAGTGTCATAATTTCACTCAGTCGATATCTATGCTATGGAAAATGTGTATAATTGGTCAATTCTGTGATGCCACAAATTCCAACTCTTGCAGATTAAGCATTTGAAAAAAATGCAACAACAGCTTTTGTGTGCTTGTGTGTGCTTTTTGCAAACAGCAATGCAACTTAATTTGCAGTTCCAATTAATACAATGTCTACATTATACCCTGTATCAAAATATGCTGTATTACTGAAAACCCCTTTCTTCACCATATAAAGCATAAAACATAGCAAAACTCATGCTATATCACTTGAAATGATTTTGCCCTGTTTTGGTGCAAAAATCATGACAATTTGGAAAACATGCTGTCTTTTTCCCTGCAGACAAGAACAAAAAGAATAAATTAAAGTAGTGTACACAATGTTTGTGTCATCATTTCAAAGCAATCAATAACACTCTTTTTTTTCAACATGAGAAATATAATTTTCTTACAAATGCATGGAAACACATTTCTTTTGTCTCGTATTGTTCATGTTTCCAAGTCATTACCAGTCTTATTATCTATGGATAATAAGCACATCTGTGTCCTTTTGTCCTATCCGTGGAAATATGCGTACTTCTATCTTATCCACGGGACAAAGCGTCTGCAATGACATTGTCTTTTCCACGTACGTGCTGTATCACGAGGTTGTACTCCTGTAGCACTAGCGCCCATCTGGTTAGGCGTCCATTTTTGTTCCTCATTCGCGACAGGAACACAAGCGGATTGTGGTCTGTGTACACCAGCACTGGATACTTTGTAGTGTTCAGATACACGTCAAAATGACGAAGAGCCATGACGAGCGCTAACGTCTCCTTCTCGACAGTGGAGTACCGTCGCTGATGTTTGTTGAATTTTCTGGACATGTACGCGACGGGATGGTCAACTCCGTTGTCGTCCTTCTGCATCAGGGCTCCTCCTCCTCCTGTGTCACTCGCGTCCACCATAAGAATGAACTGCTTGTCGAAGTTCGGCGCTGCAAGAACCGGAGAACTCGCTAGCATTGCCTTCAGCCGGTTGAAAGCAACTTGACAGTCATCTGACCAGTCGAACTGCGAGTCTTTCCGCAACATGTTGGTGAGCGGTGTTGCAGCATCAGCGAAATTATGGCAGAACTTCCGATAATAGCCAGTCATGCCCAGAAATCGTCTCAGCTCTCGCTTACTCTGTGGGCGGGGAAAGTTCAGGATCGTCTCCACCTTTGCTTCAACAGGCTTGACAGAACCATGTCCCACAATGTGACCCAGGAACACGACTTTTGCTCGGGCGAACTCACATTTCCTCAAGTTCACCGTAAGGTTGGCACTGGTCAAGCGGTCAAACAGTGCTCTGACTCTCAGAAGGTGGTCCTCCCATGTATGGCTGTACACTATGATGTCGTCGAGATACGCCTCGCATCCCACCAAGCCAGACGTGACGGTGTTGATGAGTCTCTGGAATGTAGCGGGCGCGTTCTTCATCCCGAACGGCATCACTTTGTATTGGAAGAATCCGTCAGGAGTCACGAATGCAGACAGTTCTTTCGCTCTTTCACTGAGGGGAACCTGCCAGTACCCCTTCAAAAGGTCAAACTTACTGACGTATTTGGCATTCCCTACGCGATCAATACAATCATCGATGCGGGGCAAAGGGTACGAGTCTGACTTTGTTTTCGAATTGAGCAACCTGTAATCCGTACAGAAACGCAAAGAACCATCCTGCTTTGGAACCAACACACAGGGAGAACTCCATCCACTCTTACTGGGCTCAATAAGGTCATGTTCAAGCATGTATTGAACTTCCTTCCTCAGAACATCCATTTTCAATGGATTCACACGATATGGGTGTTGCTTGACAGGGGAGGAGTCCCCCACATCAACATCATGCACCACCACACTAGTACGACCTGGTACATCACTGAAGAGGTGTTCATACTCATGGACTACATCCATCACCTGAGCTCTCTCTACTCCTGGAAGATGAGATAATGTGTCAGATAGATTTGCTAACACCTCAGAATTCTTCAACATCAACTGCGGAATTTCCACATCATCACTCTCACTGTCTTCACCATCCACTTCACAACCGATTCCAACCGTAGCAACAGGCTTTTCATTAGCCTCTTCTACATTTTCAACATACTCCTTTAGCATGTTGACATGACAGAGTCTTCTCCTCTTCCTCCTATCAGGTACAAGTGACTGTGCAAGACGCACTATTTCAGGGTCTTTGCCCTGCAATTCAACCAGACTCTGACGAGAAATCTCTGACATTTGACCATGGTCCATATGTGCATCATCACTGCTGTTAGACTCTTCAAGTCTAGAGAAGAAAGTATCAGCCAAGATATCCTCTTGCTCCTCTTTCTCCAGTTCACGAGCCATTGACCTGGTAACAGCACATGAGGGAAACACATCAGGCATATCCTGAACCAATTTCTCTGTGGCTTCGTCAACCACGGGTGTCTTACTTGGGAGAAAGTGAGGCAAAACCTTCTCTCCAGCGATATCATTGCCGAGCAATAAGGTGACACCTTCGACTGGCAATGTAGGCAAAATACCTACTACAACTGAGCCACTGACAAGATCGCTCTTCAATTCAATATTATGAAGAGGCACTCGGACACTCCCACCTTCAACTCCCCTCACAAACACTTCCGAATTCACAGAAGATTCAACCGAAAATGGCAATGTCTTTGCACACAGGAGACTCTGTGATGCTCCTGTATCCCTCAAAATGTGAACCTGAACCTGCTCACTATCAGGCGTCAAACTAACATACCCTGAAGATATGAAAGGTCTGTAATTCTCTGCCACCCGTTCAAACGATGGCAGATGCTCTGTGCGAGTGATAGCAAAAGCATCTGGCAATGCTTTGGGGTTGCTAATCCCCTCTTTTTCTCGCTTCTTCTTCAACTTCCAGCAAGCTGACATCACATGTCCGTCCTTCTTGCAATAGAAGCAAGCCTTGTTCGGCTTTTGATCAAGATCGGGCTTGGGAATGCTTGGAGCAACAGCTCCTCTTCTTGGCACACCCTGGCCTCCTTTCTTGCTTGAAGAAAGTTTGAAAGTACCCTTGTGGGTAAGCACATACTCATCAAGGAGGACAGCAGCTCTCCTGGCACCATTCACTTCCCTTTCCTCCAGGTACTGCCGCTGATCTGGGTGAACACACCTCTTCACCTCCTCTAACAATACCAACTCTTTCAGTTTGTGGAAATCATCAACACCAGACGACCTTAACCAGTGTTCAAAATGGGTCTGCTTGTGTTGTACAAAATCAACGAATGTCTGATCATCCCTTCTCCTATAATTCCGAAACAGTTGCCTGTGGGCTTCCGGCACCAACTCGTATGCCCTTAACACGGAACTCTTCAAATTCTCATAGTCAGAACACTCTTGGATAGTGAGAGACGCATAGACCTCTTGGGCCTTCCCTACCAGCGAGCTCTGTATCAATGTCGGCCACACTTCCTTGGGCCATTCCAAACTCACAGCCACTTTTTCAAAGTGCTGGAAAAACTCTTCCACCCGGTCTTCACGAAATTTCGGCACCAACTGAGATTGCCTTAATGCATCAAATTTTGATGACTTTGCTGAACTGCTGGAAGAAGGTTCATTCGATTTTGCATCGATTGACTTGATTTCGAGTTCTATTTTCTTTGCCTCGACTTCCAGCTGCTTCATCCGAAGCTGGATCTCAATTTTCTTCAATTCACTTTCTGCAGGGGTTACCAAAGGTGTGATAATTTCACCATCATCTGTCCCTGCTTCATCCTCTGACAAAGAGGCAGGCCAAATACCAGTATTGGTAAAAAACTCCGAAATTGTGTCCTTGATCTCTGCTTTTCGATCCGATGTTTTGATCGGGATTTCTAAAATTCGAGCAACTTCCACCAGTTCTGCCTTCCTCAGGTTATTAAAACCTTCCTGAGTGGGTTCATCAACAAAGCTCTGCACGACATCAGCCATTGTGGGAATATCAAAATCAAAACTTGCAAGAAGTCACAAATCCTCACAAAACTACAAAGCCTTAACAAAAGAAATGCACTGCATATGAGTACACATGTATGCATGAACCCAGTCACACGCGCAGAACAGGCAAAAATTTTCTACGATAAGCAGAAAACATCAAAATCCCTAAGCCTTCGAATCAGGCATACAATCAGAACACCACGGCATCACATTAGCATGTGATCTAAGGACATAGAATGAGTATACACACTCACTACAAACGACCACATAGCACGATTGTGCAAACTAAGGAAAATATATCAAAGCCTTTAACCGAGGCTAATCTTCCAGAAAATTCGGCGTGACCCGTAGCCAATGTGTACGCAAGCCCCCACACATACACATCCAGCATACGCACACTCACAAACTGCACTAGCCCTACACACGACGCGCTAGACCGACCGTCTGCGACTACAAAACACGTGCGAGCCCAATGCGCAATACCCACGCTATGCACTATATACGCACACAACTGAATCGGTCTACACAAGACCTTCATGCAAAAACGACAAACGTTCCAAACGTGAGAATCCTCACCAAAATCTGCACTAGGCCTTCACACAAAATGTAGTCTGAAAACTACAAACACAGTCAATGACTGCCAAAGCCTACGCAGCATAAATGTTATACACAACGTGCACAACCAAACGTGAGAGTCTTCACCAAAATCTGCACTAGGCCTTCACACAAAATGTAGTCTGAAAACTACAAACACAGTCAATGACTGCCAAAGCCTACGCAGCATAAAAATGTTATACACAATAATGTGCACAACCAAACGTGAAAATCTTCACCAAAACGCATGTGGCCTGTCAAAACCAACATGCAAACAATGCAGGCCCAATACATAAGCCTGTCATCGACGCTATACACTTGTCTACATACTAAAAACAAACGTGTACAGCCAAACGTGAGAGTCCTCACCAAAACGCATGAGGCCTAACAGAACCTACATGCAAGCAGGTACATAGGCCCGATACGACATGAGCCTATACACCATCGACGCTATACACTACGTACTTACAGCACACGTGTACAACCAGACGTGAGAGTCCTCACCACAATCCGCATGGAACATGCGAAAGAAAACGGCTTGTCTGTTCATTTTCCCGGACAAGGTCCCAATTTGTCACGACTCAACCCAATCACCACATCATGACAATCAAATGTTCCGCTCCATTCCTGGCAGATCGCACCCAAACCATCACAACAACGTTGCAAAAGACCACGATTGGGAAGCCATGTCTTGATCTGAGAGCGATAACTTGCTGCGGACCTCTTTATTGGTATTAGCCTTGTTCAAGGCGCATCACAAAACTTATAAGGATAATAGTAATGAGAAAAAAAAATCAGATCGTTTGATTATATATGAGTCCATGATACAACGACCCAGGCAAATACTGGGTTGTTTATAAGCAGAGGCTTACACGAAACAAGAATTTGCAAATCGAACTCACATGCCCGCATTCTCGAACAAAATTCTTTTAACAAACAGAGGAACGGTATGACAATAAATTCCAGAGGGACCCCGTCGTTGCAGTGTCACGAGGGGCAACCACGGCAGACAAAAACTATGGGGTAGGGTTCATAATCACTGATTAAAGAGCCCATTGCTTTGCCAAGGTAAGTAGATAATCATCAATGACAGGGACCAGTAATGATCGTATAAGTAAAAATACTACTTAAATGAAAAGGACATTAAGAATGAACAAAGTGCAAATTTCCGAGGGCGTTCTGTAAATATCGTGTGATACAAATATCATATCGTGTGATATAAATATCATTATTCATATACCAGAACCAAATATCATTTCAAATGTTTTTTATTTGGAATAACATTTCAAATTTTGTACCATCTTTGTTACCATTGCTTCGTCTCTTATATTATGTTTTGAATATAAAATTGACAGAAGATTCTTCATTTTCCTCCATTATTTTCTTTTTGCTTTTCTTTATCTTTGGAGGGTTACAGAGACATTATAGAAATCATAGGTTGATTTTGCAAGACATCATAGAGATCATAGGTTGATTTTTGCAAATTTATTTGCATTTCTTACTGTGTTGAAAATGTCTTTTGTTTCATTGTTACATGAGAGACCACATACGTTTGAATAACAACTTGTCCATTTTTGCCATTTTTACTTTTGTGCCTTGGAAGTAAAAATGAATGTGGTCACTCATGCATAAAGTTTCCCTTTTATTGACCTAGTAGGATGATAGCCGATTCAATTACCTTTAGTTTGGTATATTCAACAATTATTTTTTGTAATAGCCAAATAATCTATGAGAAAGGTGAACTTGAAAAAGTGTTTACTTTCTTCTTGTTTTTTGCTGAGTGTAATGGCTTTGTAGTATTTTATATGGAAATAAAATCATTTGAAATTAAAAATTGAAAAGTTAAATTATGAAAGAAAAAAAAGAAAACAAGTAGACAGTCATATGCCTGTGTAATTAAAGCGAAGAGTAGAACATTTCTAAACAAAAACAAAAAAAAAAAATCCTGGAACTGCGTATAAAACATCAAATATCTCTTTGTTTCTGCAGCTCAATAATATCAAGCCCAAGAAGCCATAATTATTTTTATGGTGTGGCTCTGTATTTCTGCATCATGATCACTATTGATGATTCATATGTATTATATATATATCTTATTATGAGTTGGGGTTAGAAAAGAATCTGTTTCATTTTGCTTGTATATGTATCATAGTTTCGATTGTGAGCTGCCTACATCTTTTTAAAGCCTCGCAACTGGTCAATCTATTATTGAGTCTAACGTTTCTGTACAAAAATTGGCGATCTTCCCTTTTCTTATGCTATTTAAAGACATTATCTAGTTCCAAACATTCTACCAATTCAATTGTTGCCAATTCAAGAATACGGGAATAATTTCTTCAGCGAAAGTAGTTAAAAAAGAATCCGGAGATTACTGGGTTAAATACCTCCGATACCAGAAGATTACGCTATTTTACTCAGCTTATCAAGACAATGGTCGTAATTATCTGGACAAAGTAGGAGAAATGTTTAGTTCAACCAACCCTGTCTTTCCTTTTGACAAAATATTTTGACAGTTTTAAGAGCCACAATAATGCTTAATCGATCGAACAGCATGACTCCTTTTTATGAAGACTTCGTTGAATCATATTCAAAACTGACTTTAATAGAGGCCTGGAAAGAGAAAGACAGACAGACAGACAGACAGACAGACAGAGACAGAAAGATGTCGTCCATCACAGACCATAAAACTGCAGTTTCTATTTGTCGTCTTTCCCGGGGTCATTTGACACTTGTAGTGCTTGTATTATTAAAGAGAATATTTGCTTATGATAGTCGGTAATTTTCGATTATCATCAGTTGCATTAAAGAACAAATAGCTCTCTCAAATAATGCTGTCCCGTATTCTTTATATTTACCGTACTGCTATCTCCAACTAATTTCGGGCCATTATAAAATCTGTCATACGTCATGTCAACGCTAAGCTGAGATAAGCTCGTTGATGAAAGAAAATAATACAAAAACTAGATAAAGATTTCGTGTCACCTTATACGCATCGGTGCCTTCTTTATTTTCCTTGGGGGTCAAAGTCCAATCGGCTACTAATGAAGGTTCGTCGTATGTATGTAAAAATAAATATGATCTTTCGTCATAATAATCATCCGGGTGAAACGTATTCCTTACGTCTTATAAGCACCAGTAAGAAGAGGACAAACAGCAGTTCTGCAAAACATCTTTTAACCAAAGCAATGTGGAGATTTGTCACATTTCTTGTTTTCCTAAAGACGTCCCTTGCTTCTTACGGTAAGTAAAAGGTTTCGACAAAGGGTATTAATATCCTCGATGGTAAGTAATTAATATATTCCGTTATCAATTGCGCCGCGAGCTCAAAGGCACTATTTACCATTAAATTGCACATGAAACAAAAACCTATAGCACTAGAGCTTCAAGATAGCTCTAAAATGTGAGGGGAAATAATCAATGTAAAAAAAAAAAAAATGTTAATCAGTATAATCAATGTTGGTTATTGTTAAATATACAAAACAATTTGCAAAACGTGAACAATATTTCTATCAACATCATTTCTAAAATAAATCGTCTTGGTGTGTCTATAACGCCGAACATATTTTTTTCTCTCTATCTTTCTCTCGAGTGGTAGAATCGAGGTTGCTCCTTTCGACCTGTTGTATGACAGCTGTGCTAGCCATTCTTTCATGGAAATGTCAGCTTCTGTTCCGCTACCTATTCGCCAACCTTTGCCCAATTCAATAAACTTACTCAAGTTCAAATTCAAGTTGTAACGTGCGAATTTAAATGCTAAAAAGATCTTCCCTCGCATTCCCATGAAATATAATGCTGCCTATATTGGGCATTCTAATTTGGATCATATAAATGTTACATTGTTTGATAGAAGTGCGTAATTGAATAATCGAAAATCGAAAAGGAATGGCTATCTTCATGGTGCTATGGGGTATTTCAAATTGTGAATGGCGCGGTCAGCGTACGAAATAGACAACGAAATTCTATAATATTTAAGTAGCCTATCTCGATATGAGGTTACATGAACACAAGCTTTGCCGTGACCGTCGAGTGCTGCATTTCAACTCACTGTCTTCTTTTTTAGAGGGTAGTGTTCGTCTCATGGGTGGACATGTAAGTCATGAGGGGCGAGTCGAGGTTTACCATAACTCCCGGTGGGCTACGGTCTGTGACGATAGCTGGGACCTACAGGATGCGCACGTAGTGTGTCGGCAGCTCGGTTCCCCAGAGGCCCTAACATCTACAAAGAGCGCCTTCTTCGGTGAAGGAAACTCTTCGCAGGCAATTGCAACAGTCTCATGTTCGGGATACGAGAGCGGGCTTCTGGAGTGCTGGTATTCGGAAAGTACCGACTTTAGGTGCGGACACAATGAGGATGCAGGAGTTGTTTGCAGTGATGGCATAGGTCAGCAATACAAACTCTACTTTTTTTGTAAGTCTAAATGATACAAACCTGCTGGAAATAACACATATGCCCCACAATGTGTTCACACTGTGTTCACATATTCGGATATGTGAAAACGCTCGAATTTATGAGTGTGAAGATTCACACTCTGGACATTTTGAGGAATAAAAGCGTCACACAAAGAAATTTACTGTACAAAGAAAATCTGCCTTCAAATATTGACAGTGAATACTGTCAAAGGTGTGAATGGAAATGATAGCACCGGGAATTATTTTTTTTTTCGCCATAACCTTTGAAGAAGATCAATTGAAACAATCTAAACGTCATCACTGTATCAAAGAAAAAAAAATAATGTAACACACATTGTGGTTTACGCCATGGCACATAAAGAGTAAAGAAATGAAGGGCCCTCATAAAGCAATGAGTATTATTTTGTTTATTGCAAAAAAAAAAAAATCTTTCTCCTTCCAATCCACAAAATTTCGTAAATTTACCGGATACAACAAACTCAAGAGGATATCACAATTTGCATCCCTTTGACATATTATACAGTGTGTTCCTAAACAAAGGTAACACAAGTTCAAAGGTCAGGCATTTCAAAAATGGAAAGTTTGAAATCGTTATGGTTAATTGGGATAAGAGAGCAACTCTCTGGCTTTCATTTGACACCAAGCTTGTAAAAGTACTACCATCGGTCACTGAATTAGATGCTCTTGAAGGTAATAGGTACAATATCCATTTTTTTCCAAGTTTTTACCAATCAGATCCCGGAATAACGCTTTAAGAAATAATCAAATCGTAGTTTCTTTTCTGTTTGAAATCTTAAAAATGTGTGATATCATTCAACCCTTACCTTTTATGGGCCAACACCTTCGACGTGTCCACCTCCCCTGTCGACACAAAGCTTTGAACGACATTGCATGTCTTGCACTGCTCTTCTGTAGTCTTCTAACCATTGCGGGATCATGACGAAGGACATCGATCTCATGACGGTTTTGTACCCGACAAACCAAAAACTTGGAAAAAGTAGGTTTTGTACCCTTCTCCTTCGATGGACCCTACCTCAGTGACCCTGACAATGTTGACGCAAATAAGATGTCAAATGAAAGCAGATGAGTTACTTTGTACTTTGATAAACAAATCACAAGAATAAAACAAGTATTCTTTATATGGCTGACCTTTGAACTCGTGTTACCTTTTTTTAGAAACACACTGTGTACACAAACATAGATGATACCTACTTTCGCTGTTGCATGCCTTTATTGAGATGGACAGCAGTTGCACTGGAGTCCATTTTAATAGGAGTTATTATGACTGACTTCCATGCAATATAAGTTTCTCAGGTTGCGACTCTTTGTCTGTTCCGACAACATTTTTTTCCCCTCTTATAAACCCCTATACAATACTCGGGTGACAGGAAAACATGTTCAACAGACCAATTTTTACGTGAATGCCAGCTAAAGATTTTTCATAAATGTATTTCATATCTAGGCCTATGTACAAAATATTACTTAATTCAATCGCTTTATTTACTATTTTAACCAAGTTGATAATGATGATAAAGAGAAATATCAATTTCACGTTCATACATGCTATTGTCCTGATTACTTATAAAGATTACAGAACTCACATAAAGATATTTTCCCATCTCTATCTCTCTTCCTTTCCGAACACCCCCTGCTCTAACCGAACTGTACATGTTAACTTATTTTCTTAGATGTTGAAGGCAAACTCAGGTTTGCGGGTGGTTCGACACCGAGGGAAGGTCGAGTTGAGATCTACCATGGGAGTGAGTGGGGGACAATTCGCGACGATCCGAGCTGGTTCACGAAAGACGCCACGATGGCCTGTCGTCAGCTCGGGTTTGATGGCGTCGCGTTCACTTTTGCGTACGTCACACAAGAAGTGGAGCAGAGGCCTAATCACCTCTCAGATGTCGATTGCACTGGATACGAATCCAGGATCCAAGATTGTTCTCACAGTAGTTGGGGTAGCATCTGTTCCAGTGAAAGTGCAGCTGCCATCGAATGCAGTGGTGGCCCATATGGTACGTAGAGATTGGTGTGCGGAATGACAGAGTACCGATAGTTGTTTTTGCAGCATATCTCTCACACATGTACACACGCACACACACATACACAACCACCCATAGTAGATCCTGTACACAGGCATTAATCGAGAGAATTCCATTCAGTAATTATGCTGCTTTCCCACTGTGTACGACGCCACGATCGGGCATTCGTTACTGATCGTGGAAGTTTTGTTAAACTCATCTAAAAGTCCACGTAAGGGGAACCGAGTCTATCACGAGTTAGGACGCTTGGATGCGATAAGATCTCGATTGGTCTATTTCAAGCCGATAGGATTATCCCGACTGAGTGCATGATTGGTACTCCCGATCTAACACGACCTTTACGATCGGTATCCCCGATTTGGTATACGTGCAGCTATGTTCTGATACTTTCCAATGCGACTACCGCGGACTGATAGGCTCTGTTGAGATAGGATATGTTGGCTTCGATTGGAGCCGAATGGAAATGTTATATCCCAGATAACAATGGATTTCATTGTTTTCTTAATTTCTGCAGAGATGTTACAATTCACAACCATTGTATTGTGAAATACTATTACGTTATCATGAGAGAGGAAGAAGGCGAGCCGCTGCAGCCGCACCTACAGTAGTAGACCAGCCTCAACCCCAGATAGTTCCTCCTGTAGATTAACCTAGGGAAATTGACAGGTCATTCAATCTCTGACATGCTAACCCTCTCCACCCCCACCACCCCACCACCCCCCCAAAAAAAAAAATACATTAGATCTTGCCATTGACCCTTCTTCCCAAGGAAAAAAAAATCTATTTAAATGTTTGCGCCTGAATTCCCCTGAAATACATGTACAAAACATGATGAAATGAAATGTTAAAGAATAATGAGATCTTTTTTATTGCTTCGTTAATAATCATACCCTAGATACTAGAAAAAGTTGGCCGAATTTGATAATATTGCTTTTGTGTTTTATTTTGTATTCGCATATAACATGTCTTTTTTTAAAAAAAATGATGTCTATCTTATGAGGAAGGGTTTTGAAAGTTTGATTTGATTTGGCTCGATTTATTGTATTGCTTGACAATGTTTAATATAACTGATGTACACGCAACAGAAAAGTAACTGCTCCTCATCTAAACCATGCCACATTTTAATGTAAAAAATCTAAAAAAATTATTTCGCAGTTGTATTGCTACACTAACTTCTGTCACTGTTTATGAGAGTGGTCACTAACAAAGGTCACAAAAGTTATTTCTGTGGGGTATGTGAAACACTCCTGTTCGATTCAATTCAATTCACTTTTTATTCATAATAAAAAAAAAGAATATGCGTCTCAAAAACTGAAAGAGTTCATTTTACAAAACACATACGACATTTTTTGCTGAAATTAGCTATGAATATGACGAAAATGTGTACAAGTGGTGGAAACCATTGAACAGTGTTAAATAAAGGACTGGACTGAGTTTGGTAAAGTATCTAAAATGAAATGTTATTAATATACAGCTAAAAGTTGTTTGGTTTCAGTTTTTTTTTTCTTTTAAATCATCCATTGTGCCACTCCCTTACGCATTGTTGCATTCCTCGCTCCATCTCTGAAGTGTGTTTAAAAGAAAATGTCCTAACAGATTAACTTCTGCAGCGCAAGAATACGACGTTCGTCTGGTGGACGGGCCATCACCACAGGCTGGCCGGGTCGAAATCTTTCACGATAACTCGTGGGGCACGATCTGCGACAACACCTGGTCGTCAACCGAGGCCGAAGTCGTCTGCGACCAGCTGGGCTACGATGATGTCGATGTGGCGTTAGAGTACTTCGGACCAGGTGATGGCGCTATTCACATAAACAGCTTGTCGTGTGACGGGGACGAGTCTTCAGTGGAGAATTGCCTGTACGTCAATTTTAGCAGCACTGGCTGCGATCACACCGAAGACGTTGGGGTTCGCTGCGAGTTCACCTCTTACGGTATGTCTTTTGTTCATGTAGATCTTACACTTGGAGTATATCTTGGAGTAGCCCGAGTCCCATATTTTTTTTTCTCTCTCCCTCTCCCTCTTTTTAGCGAAGATATTCAAAATAAATCTTAGATGTGGTTTATAATGGTAAATCCCTCTTCAAAAATGTATCTAAGTGGGTCTTTGAAATGAATATGAGCACCATATTTCATTAACTGTTTCGGCGTAGATTCAGGAAACCGTGAAATCTATAAATAAAACTGGATTATCTTTAATAACAAGTTCACCCAACATATGTGTGCTATAATAGTTAAGCACGTCAGTGAGAGGGAGTAAAAATAGGACAAAATAGTTTTGTGTAGTCAACGCTGCATGAGAAGACTACTACGCGCGGTTTGTGATGGCACGTATGTAAAAGTAAAAAAAAAAAACATAATTCCTTATTTATTTTCATTTCTACAAAACTAAAATCCACTTGACTCGCCTCTTTATGGAAACAATGTAACCTGGCTTAGCATATTTTTATTTGATTTTTTTCATTTATGATTTTTTTTTTTCGTACATTAATGAAATACAAAGTCAGTTGATCGAAATAATTGAGCACAGTATAATTTGAATCTGACATTTAAAACAGATAAATGATTAATTCAAATTTCCAGCATTTTCTATAACACAATGCATATGCGGGATCCTATTTTTCTAAAACATTTTCCTAAAACAGGATCTCGCATATGTCTGTCTTTCAAAGATAAGTTAAGCAACTCTTGAAGTGACAGAAATACAGGAGAGCATCATTATATTAAACAAACGCTTGACGAGGACAGTGGCCTCAGAAAACGATTGTCTAAACAATACAACATGGTAAGAATATGATAATATACAAGTCACCACTCACTGAGTGGTGATAAAGAGTATTACAAGATGAGGGAATGTGCACCACCTTCCATTGAAAATGGATTCCATGAAACTCAGTCTTTATCTTCTTTGATCCTCAAAATTGAACATCTCTATATAGTTAGAATCAATTAAATGGGGCGTGGTATTTGCGGCGAGTCTTAAGTTAGATTGTGTTTGTGTAAGTGTGTGTATGTGAGTGTGTTTTCTCTCTTTCTCTTTAAGTGTAAAAAAAAAGCCTATTCCATTGCGTTTACATACAAATTATGTCACTTTGGTGCACTTTGTTTGATTTTCTTTACAGAGCATAATATTAGCAATTCTTTGCAAGAGAGACTCAAACTTTTCATTAAAGGTCACGTTAGATCATTTAAGCTGTCGCTAGTCATTATCTGTTATAATTTCATATCTCCGAATTTTCCGTATTGAGTGTCTCTCTCAAAGGATTAAAGTTATCATCTATTGTCCTTTCTGTTTGTTTTACTTTATTTCAACGATTTCTAGGACCCGCTGGATTCAGATCCTATAAGATATATGTAATTGTGTTTTGCACGCTGATACTTCCCTGCGCCATATTCGCAAAGATATCCGTAAGGAGGAGGAGACCGCAAAATAGTTCCGCAGACATGTCAGAAGACTCGGCAGCATTAACTGTCAATGACGCAATGAATTCCAACGGCACCACTGCAACATTTTTTAACCCGACTCAACTACCAAACCATCCGCAATCGGTAGGCGATCCGCAATCGTTCGGTGATCCGCAATCAGCGGATTGTTTGCAGTTGGAAAACTATCCGCCATCAACAGGAAACGCACAACCCGTAGGTTATCCGCAGCCACCTCCGAGCTATTGCCCCAGTCACACAGTGCTTTACGATGGATTACGTCCGCCGCGGATAGATACGAATGAGTGGACGCAGGGGGACGCAGCGTGGACGCAGGCATCCGCAGGGACGTATGTAGACGTAACTGTCCGTAACTCATCCGTAAAGAAACGCAAAATGACGTCGCCGAACATGCGAAATTTTGAAATGTTCAAAATTTCGCAGAGGGACGCCACGGACGCAAACTTACGCAAGTAGCCGTAACCAATCGTAACTATCCGTAACTGAACGTAGCTACCCGTGGCTTGGACGCCGACCATCCGCAAAAAAAAATTACCTTCGTCCGTTTGCGTTCGCTGACGTCCACCGTAAGTATCCGAAATTAACCGCAAGTTCACGTATCACAACAGTTTCCTCCGCTTACGGATATTTACGGACAGCTACGGATGTTGCGGACAATTACGTCCTTCGACGTTTTCCGTTTTCCACTCGCATGGGAACACAGAGACTCGTGGGAAGGCACACTACTCCTGTTGCCAAGCTGCAGCGCCTTTACCTGAAGGAATACTACAACACAGTCGGAGCGGTGGAGAGGCAGAACTACATGGTCAAATTATGAAATTTCTCCCACATACTGGTCATTTTAAGTGGCACCCATATACCATGTGTACTCATGACATCGGTTGACTCTAGGTGCTGAACTTTTTTTCTTGTACTCTTCGAATGTATATTTTTCGAAAAAAAGCAATATTTTGGGTAGGGGATGGGGTGATAGCATTTTATCCACTTTTCTGGCCGGGGAAGGTGTGGAACAGGGGCAACTATATAAAATGAGAACGAATTTAGTATTTCTCTGTAATCTTACCCATGCACTTTACGCTCCATCGAATGTGTATTACATTTTTTTTTGTGATAATAATAATAATAAAGGATATTTATATTGCGCAGCTACTATAATAATAATACTTTACTGCGCAATACAAAATGACATGCATACAAGAAATTCAAACAGAAAATACATTACTTCAAGAGATGACTTGATATTGTAGTTGGGTGTGGGAGGGGTATTTGAAAGTTTTGATGTCTTTTTTCTGTAAATTTGATAAGCATTGCTTTATAATAAATATCTCCTTAACATAAGTAAGTCATGAATATCGCTGAACAACGACAGCGTAACCACAGTTTGTCTATTCCATGACTGCAGAAATTTTTCTCACTCTAATGTTTAACTTTTCGATCTATATTGTATTTTATTTGTGGTATAGTGATGTTATATGTGACCCTGCACCACAAAACACACAAAAAGTTGCCACACATTTTAGTTGAGAGCATATTCTGAAAGAGCAGACTTTAAGCTTTAAAATGATGTATTACTTAAATCAAATGGACTCTCCTAACCTATCTAAATAGTGGAAAGAATGCACACACTCAGAAAAAGTGTAAACTGAGAAAAGAGGCTCTGAAGTACAGTGTCTATTCAAGGGCTTAATCTTTATCAAGCCGTGCTGGTTGTGCGATGAATGGGACAAAAAACAGGATGGAAACCACCGGAGTAACAACAATGAGGGGATTATCAGATTACACTGAAATTGATGATAATAATAATAATAATAATAATAATAATAATAATAATAATAATAATGATAATAATGATAATAATAATGATAATAACAGTAATGATAATAATAACAATAACAATAATAATAATAAAAGTAATAGTAATAATAATGATAATAATAAAAGTAATAGTAATAATAATGATAATAATAAAAATAATAATAATAATAATGATAAAGCCTTATTTACCCAGGGTAGCCAGGTCAAGATCGGCTCGGTTGACCCATTTCACCTATTTTCAATCCTCAAACAAAATCAGTGTGTGCGACTTTTTGTTCGTTTTGTGATGCACGGTCACAATATATTCTTTACATTTATGACGTTTATTCATATTTGAGTTGCACAAAAAAATTCAAACTTCAAGTTCAAAATTTCATAAATCTTTTATTATTGTAAAGCAAATTAAAGGATTACGATTTTTCACAACTTGTACGTAATACAATTTCAGTTTTCCCCAGTATACAATGTAAGACAGTCCGAAATGATTATTGTAGTCCGGTTTGGGCAAATTCCTCCAAATCTTACCTTTCGCAATTACAAATACTGCAAAATAGATCACTTCGTATTGTTATGAATGTTGATTATATGCATCCTTCTGATAATTTATATGATACATTGAAATTAGATCGGCTACATGTAAGATGGGCTAAACAACTAGCATGTACAATGTACCGTTCATTACATGAATTATACCCTCCCTATTTAAATCAAATTTTTTGTTTTCGACAGACTGCTTATAGCACAAGGTCCGGCCCATCCAAATTGAAACTCATTCAACCGAAGACCAACTATGGTAAACGGTCCCTATCTTATCGAGGGGCCAAACTTTGGAATGAGCTTAATTATCCCTCTTCAACAATTGTATCAATTGAAGCATTCAAACGTTACGTAAATCACAGCCCCGACATACCCATTTTTGCAGGATAATGAGTCACCGCAATTAGTAGATTATTTGAGATTGTACGAGAACGATTTTTCTCACCCATCCCCACCCCCATTCCCCGATTTTTGATGTTGAGTATAACATATTGTTTCTAATTTCTTAGTATGTAGGGGTTTTTTTCCCCTTAGTTAAATTGTATAGCTCATGCCATTCTGGCTTGTTATGTAATTTTAGTTGTATATGATTGATTGATTTGTTTTTTGTACTGATGGCATGTTTTGTATTTTGGTTGGACCCCTGTGAAAACCAGCTTTTAGCTGACCAGGGAATCCATCCCATGAGTGGAGAATGAATAAATAAAATAAATAAATAAATACAATAAAATGTGATAACTTTGCTGTCATAATACACTGACTTAATAGCAGGAATCGTAAGAGAAAACCAAATTGTCCATAATCATTATCTGTAACAATCTGTAACTATCCGTAACTATCCGAAAATATCCTCAACTCTCCGCAAGTGTTCAGAACTATTATGTGCCAATTCGTAAGAATATCCGCAAGTGGACGCAAGTATTCGCATCTGGGCGTATCTGTCCGTATCGCCCGCATTTTTTGCCCGCATGTTTTGTACAAATTTCTGGTGACGGCAAAGGATCCGCGGGGGTCCGCGGAAAAAATGACTTTTTTTGGACGTAACGCCGGACGCAGAGCATTATGTGACTGGGGCTTAAGATTCTGTGGCATAGATGTTGCAACAGACGGCAGAAAGTCCGTTGTTGCACCACCGACGAATTCAGTGGTAGAGAATACACAGCAGACCCAGCTGGAAGATTAAAACACTTGGTCGATCCCCCCATATAGGTCGATATTTTTTAATGGCTTTCTTGTGACCTATGCCATTGGTCTCAAAATAGATGATATAGTCAGAAATCGCTTGTCCGCCGCTTTCCTATTATAGTTTATGGTTATTGTATAAACACATAATATTATTATAAATGTACCTTGTGATTATAACTATATATTCTGAGAATAATGTACACAGTGAAGAAGAAAAATAAAAGAAATCTCTTTTTTAATCTCTTTCATGTATTGCGTCTTTGAAGAGGGATGAATCTATAACTCAAAATAATCAAAATCAAAATCAAATAAATCAAAATGTATTGATTTATTACTTATATTGAAACACTTACACGTTATGCAGAAACTGTATGTAATATTTTATACATAAAATGACTACCTGAAAATGCATTGATGTTGCATTATAGGTAAACGGTAAACTGTAAGGAATTTTACTGTGGCAAACTATCGCAGTTGTAAACTCTGATGGAGAATTGGGAAGTACAAATATCAAGAATATATACGTTTTTTTAGTGCAATTAAAACACGCTAGAGAATTGCGTGTTTCTAACATACTCATTGAAGTTGAGTGTCATTTTGTTTTGCTTTTTGTTTGTTTGTTTGTTTGTTTGTTTGTTTGTTTGTTTGTTTTTGTCGCGAGTGAGCTATGTATAGATTTGTCGCCGGTGGCGTGGTTGCAAGTTACAGAGCCAAATAAAAGAGAAACTACCGGAAAATATAGATATAATCATTAAAAAAAAAAAAAAGCACAATGACCTCCATGTACAGAAATTTCCATCCAACGCAATAAAGATGTAAATTGTGGGATAGGGTAAAAAAATAATAATTATAGAAAAGGCAATAGGACAAGTAAAACTCGAAATAAAAAGACGGAGGAAACTGAATGATACACAGCACCGTGATGGTAGGGTGGAAAACAACCCCGTGGCAGCGGTAGCTCATTCTTTCTTCCAACCTTTGAGACGATTGGACAGTCATGACCGCCAGGTGCATGAAACAGACTTGGTGCAAGATGATGACCGCAGTCGGTTAAAAAAAAAAAAAAAGAAATCAAATTTTGAATCGCTAAATAATAAAATAGCGCCATCACCAAATTGTTGGAATGATTACAATGTATATTCACCCGGTAAATATTGAATTGGGGAAAATGTGTTTTGTCATCTTTTTACTTAAATTGTGTTGGTCAATGAGTTTGTGCGTAGGTGTGTGTCTGTGTGTGGTTTTCTGGTGACGTTGGTAGTTTGATTACTTCATGCTTCCCTGTTATTACGTTGTAAATCGTTTTTGGGGTTTTTTTTTTTTTGGTTTTTTTTCGACAAAACATTGCGGAACTAATGCAAAATGTCTTCGTATTGTGACTGAATGATGAGTAATACGACCATGAAAATGCTTTCTTAGTTAATGATTTATAGTATTCAAGAGAACTCCTTACATGTCTTTATGTTTGAGTACTTGAGCAAGACAGCCTTTCGTTATCGCTCTTCTCTGTACAGTGTTGTACGAATGAGCACCCAGTATGATAATTTGATCGTCAATATCGTGAGATGTTTGGTTTGGTATGTTTTAATTTCTGTATTTTCTTTCTCCAAATAGAAAACAACAAATGAAAACAGAATGATACAGAGTATGCTAACAAAAAAAAAAAGGAGAGTATAGCATACAAATCAATACAGAAATTGTCAGTTTCATAACAACATCAGTCTCTAACGCTGTAATAACATGTGAATCAAAGTAACATGTTAAAGCATATCCATTATTTGAACAAGGGAGAAGGGACCGTCATTGTAAGTAGAGCTTGACGTGGATTGGATATTATACGAATATATTGCAACACAAATAAACATACATATAGAACTCTTAAAGGGGATGGCTAGTTACTGATCAGTAGGAATCAGTGGAAATGGCGGGGGATGATTGTTCCAATCCTTGTGGGATTCATTTAAGAGTACATTATATATATTGTTGTGTGAAAATTATTTGCTTCAGAATGGTCTCATATTCAAGTAATGTGCAGTTCAATATTTCCAGGTTAGCATGCCTGTACAGTGACGGGGCGATCGTTAACGGCTAGTTACCGTTATAGAAATGACCTTGCTTGTATTATTAAAGAGAATATTTGCTTATGATAGTCGGTAATTTTCAATTATTATCAGTTGCATTATAGAACAAATAGCTCTCTCAAATAATGCTGTCCCGTATTCTTTATTTTTACCGTACTGCTATCTCCAACTAATTTCGGGTCATTATAGAATCTATCATACGTCATGCCAACACTAAGCAGAGATAAAGCTCGCGGATGACAGCAAAGAATACAAGAACTAGATAAAGCTTGTGTCACTTCACTGTAAAAACATCGGTGTTAGATTTAACACCACGGGTGTTAAATCTAACACCGATCAAACTTCAATAAAGGACCACACCCACAGGTGTTAAAAATGCACTGTGATGGTGTTGAAAAGTGTTCACCTGACACTTCGTGGTGTTAATTTGACACTGTACCTGGTGTTATTTTGACACTGTACTGGTGTTAATTCAAAAATGACACCACATGGTGTTGGTTTGATATTTGCTGGTGTTAATGTCAATGGTTTAACACCCGTCCAGCTTCAATAAGGGACCACACCAGCTGGTGTTACTTTGATGTAAATTTATTTTCACATTTTTTTCAAAAATCTAGTATTTTAATGTAAAATTTTCGATCGTCTTGTTTAAATTAAAAATCAACAAGAAGTGCAGTTACTAGGAAACTCTTCAAAAAACAGTTTAAAATTTGGAAATGACACCCGTAGGTGTTAATTTAACACCATAAATGAGCACCGAAAATTTAACACCAGCTCGGTGTTCACTATCTAACACCGGACTTTTTGCAGTGTTTATACGCGTTGGTTCCTCCTTTATTTTCCTTCGGGGTCAAAATCCAATCGGCTACTTATAAAGGTCCGTCGAATGTATGTAAAAATAGATATGACCTTTCGTCATAATCATCGTGTGGTTAAAACGTATTCCTTACGTCTCATAAACACCAGTAAAAACAGGACAAACAGCAGTTCAGCAGAGTATCTTTAAACCAAAATCATGTGGAGATTTGTCACATTTCTTGTTTTCCTAAAGACGTCCCTTGCTTCTTACGGTAAGTAGAAGGTTTCGACAAAGGGCATTAATATCCACGATGATATCTAATCTGTATAATATTCCGTTATTGATTGCGCCGCGAGCTCAAAGGCACTACTTACCATTTGAACATGAAATAAAAACCCAGCGCTAGAAAGCTCTAAAATGTAAGGGGGAAATACTCATTAAACCGGTGTCAAAATGTTAATCTGCATAATCAATGTTGGATATTGTTAAACATACGAAACGTGAACAATAGTTGTATCAAAATTATTTCTAAAATAAACCGTTTTGGTGTGTCTGTAACTCCAATTTTGTTTTTCTCTTTCTCTCGAGTGGTAGAATCGAGGTTGCCTGTCGACCTGTTGTATGACAGCTATGCTCACCATTCCTTCATGGCAATGTCAGCTTCTGTTCAGCTGCCTACTCGTCAACATGCGAATTTAAATGCTGAGAAAGATCCTACCTCGCATTCCCGCGAAATGTAACGCTGCTTTTCGGGCACTCTAATTTTGATGATGTAAATGTTAAATTGTTTGATGGAAGTGCGAAATCAAATTGATCGAAAATCGAAAGGGAATACCTGTCTCCATGGTGCCATGGTTTGTTTTAAAAGTAATTGACACGGAGCACATGCGAAAAAAATAACAACATTCTATGATGATATTTATTTCAGTATATCGATATTGTCTTTTCTTTAGAGGGTAATGTTCATCTCGTGGGTGGACATGTAAGTCATGAGGGACGAGTCGAGGTTTACCATAGCTCCCAGTGGGCTACGGTCTGTGGCGATAGCTGGGATCTGGAGGATGCGCACGTAGTGTGCCGACAGCTCGGTTTTCCAGAGGCCCTGGCTACCATACCGCGCGTTTTCTTTGGTGAAGGAAACTCATCGCAGACAATCGTAACTGTTTCCTGCTCGGGATACGAGAGCGGGCTTCTGGAGTGCTCGTATTCGGAAAATACCGACATTAGGTGCGGACACTATGAGGATGCAGGAGTTGTTTGCAGTGATGGCGTAGGTGAGCAGTACAAACTCTACCTTTTTAAGTCTAAAGCTGCAAACCTGCTGGAAAGAACACAAGTGTCCCATAGTGTGAAGATTATTTTCACACTGTAGTGTCTTGTTGCTTTTTCAAAGGGTATTCACATGTTGATGCTTTGTTTCACACTGTGAATTGATGATTCACAGTGACTTTTGTTCACACTGTTAAAATGCTCCAGTTCAATGATGTGAAGAGATCTCACACTATGTTCACACTGTGTTTTACATTGTGTTTCACATTGTGGGACACTGTGTTCTTTCCAGCAGTGATGAAGGTAGAAACGAGAGATCAGCTTCATTTTGTGGAATTGTTCGCGAATGTCGTTTTTACTTCGGCGAGAATTTCAAAAAAGTTTGAATTTTTTTGCGAACCTTTTCCGCACACTTGGTCGTGATTTGCTCGTGCATTGTTCTCGAAAGTGTCTTCAAAGCCTCGTCATAAGGAAGACCTTCGAAAGACACGCGCGATGTTCGCAAAATGTTCGTGAAACCCCAAACAGACTCCGAAACTTTGGAGAATGTCTCGCGTATGTTACGCGAAATCTACGAAGTTTTTCCGATCATTTTACGACGTAATCGCAAACTGTTCGCGTGCCTTTTGAGATATTCTCGCGAAAGTCTAGCGCACGTTTGGTGGATGTATGACCTATACGTTTTCTACAAATAAAAATCGTAGCATACATCTAAACATCAAACAATTATTAACAACTACAGGAACAAAAGAAATTAAAGACTAGCAAAGAGAAAGAAATGTTTGATATAGAAAAAAAAACGCAGAATACACTTTTTATTAATCTAAAGTATGCGAAATTTCATTTGAACTATAGAGGTTATGTGTTGGAGGAACTGCTAAAAAAAAAAAAAATCAAATGCTTTACTAGTGGAGATAGGTCCTAGGAAAAAAAATGTAGGCAAGCTCACGATAGAAAATGAGAGAAAAAGAACGGAGAAATAGAGGAAAGAAAAAAAAAATCAACTCAAGACAGCTTCCTCTCCTTGGGTACATTTTATCCCATGATTACTGAAAATTTGTTGTTCGCATTTCCGTCGCGTGTTCTTCGTGTACGTAACATGCTGTATTTTAGCAATGATACACAAGACATTCGCACATACGTCGTGGAAACTTCGCACAAACTGCGCAAGAATAGTTTTCGGCTTCATTGTCGGAACGCATTCGGAGAAAAACTTTTTCGAATGTTGGATTTTGTCATTCGCGTCCTTCGCAAATCGTTCGCGTGCTCCGGGAAATCTCACCCTCACTTACCGAACTCACATAAATTTAATTTTCCATATCTCTCTCTCTTCCTTTCCGACCCCCCCCCCCCCCCATCCTCTGCTACCTCCGAACTATACATGTTAACTTATTTTCTTAGATGTTGAAGGCAAACTTAGGTTTGCGGGTGGTTCGACACCAAGGGAGGGTCGAGTTGAGATCTACCATGGGGGTGAGTGGGGTACAATCTGCGACGATTACTGGCTTCCGAAAGAGGGCATGGTCGCCTGTCGTCAGCTCGGGTTTAATGGCGTCACGTCCACCTCCGTGTACATCACACAAGAAGTAGAGCAGAGACCTAACCAACTATCAGATGTCGATTGCACCGGATACGAATCCAGGATCCAAGATTGTTCTCACAGTAGCTGGGGCAGCACTTGTTCCATTGAAAGTGCAGCTGCCATCGAATGCAGCGGTGGCCCGTACGGTACGTAGAGATTTGTGCATCTGCAGAATGACACGGAGTACCGGTAGCTGTTTTAGCAGAGTTTCCCCCACATGAATACAAAAACGCACGCACACACAAACACACGCGCGCGCGCAAACGCACACGCACACACGCATACAATGTTGACACAAGCACCCACAGTATAGACCCTGTACACAGGTATTAATCGCGAGAACTCCACACAAACACGCACACATAAAGATGAACACATTCGCACATTCAGTATAGGGCTCACACCTGTAAATGAAATGGAATGATCCGCACCCCTTCACATAATCGTAACAAAGATACCAAAATAAATGAAGAAAAAAATCAATAATGCAGTTTGGCAAAAAAAAAAAGAAAGAAACTGAATAGCTGCAGATATTGAGTATGAATTCCTCTACAAAGTGCATTTGGTTGGAAGATGAAAGCTTTTCTCATGGAATTTGAAGGGATTATATCTAAATGAGTGTATGTACAGAAAATAGGTGATTTTTTTTTCCTTCTTTTTTTTTTTTGCGTGAAAAGAACTCGTAGTCTGGGTTTCCGGACCCTTGGAGAGAGTTTGAGCTGAAGAACCCGCCTTGGAAATTTGATGGATGAAAGGGTATCTCTCACTTATCCAGGTTAGTGAAGGTGAAATACCTCATTTTTCCCCAGCTATTTTACAGAATTTTTTTAATTTTGAATTTTAACACGCTTCTCTCTGGGGAATTATTTCACCCGTGTGAGCCCTATAATCATGCTGGGTCCCCACTATCGTGCGATCCGTTACGAACGCGACGATTGGGCGTTCGTTACTGATTGTGGAAGTTTTGTTCAACTCATCCAGAATTTCACGTGAGGTGATGCGAGTCGGTACAAGTTGGGACGCTTGGATGCAAAATGATCACGATCAGTCTATTTTATGCCGATAGGATTGTCCCGATTGAGTGCATGATTAGTACTCGCCATCTGACACGATCGTTGGGGTTGATAAAAGTTGCACGAAAGGTCACTGCTGCCAGGCAACAACAGGATTACAAAAATATTTGGTCCAAATTCATGCACATCGATACCATGTCATTAAAGAAGAGATAAGAAATACTTACGTACACATCAATCAGAGCATTTTGATAATGAGAATGATTACTATTATAATCTCCTCCAATACACAATAATGTGGTAGCAACTGATCAATATCACTCTTTCCTTTAAAAGAAAACATGTGGGGAGATCTAAAAATCCCTGACTTTTTTTTTTAATTTTTGTATCATTCCTGCTCCGATTTTGACGAATCTTCTTTCCTCCCTATTTAGTCTCTACCATTCTGTTTTACTAGAATACTTCCCTGGTTTTACTGTTCTGATTTGACTTTGTTACGATCAACCTGCATTATTCTAAGGTTTATGGTTATGTCTCCATACCACGGATCAGCTATCACAAGGAAGCTGTATTTTCCTGTGGAGCACTAGGACACACATGAGGGAAAGTCCTCTGCACAAGAATTAAATCTCTAAGCCTTACGGTGCTTTGAGTACGTAATGGCATAGAGAGTCACGTAACATTGTACACACTGTTCAGAAAGTCCCTGGTATCGAAAGGGTTAAAGGAATGGTATAGTTTTGGTTGAGATGGGGCCTCAGGCTCCAAACATTTTTTTTTGATGATTACATTTTGAGATAATGAAAAAAAAAAACTCTGTGAAGTAATCAAACGATATTTTCTTTTTATTCCTACGAGGAAATTAAAGTTTATTTGATGAAAATTGGTTTTGAAATGGCTGACATATCCAAAACAAAGCGATCCGAATAAAAGACGTGACCCACCTTTTTTAAGGAACGCCTTGTTTTACAGCGTACTTGATATCGTAGTCATTTCAAAACCAACTTTCATCAGATAAGCTTTGAATTCTTCTTACAATTGTATGCTCTGTAACACTTCTTACTAAGTGATAGTGGTTCCTAATATCTTGCAAAAAGTTATAAGCTGAATCTTCACATCAAGCGATACTGTACCATCCCTTTTTAAAAGAATGTCCTAACTGATTGACTTCTGCAGCTCAAGAATACGACGTTCGTCTGGTGGACGGGCCATCACCACAGGCTGGCCGGATCGAGGTCTTCCATGAAAACTCATGGGGCACGATCTGCGACAACACCTGGTCGTCAACCGAGGCCGAAGTCGTCTGCGACCAGCAGGGCTACGACGATGTCGATGTGGCGTTAGAGTACTTCGGACCAGGTGATGGCGCTATTCACATTAACAGCTTGTCGTGTGACGGAGGTGCGTCTTCATTGGAATTCTGCCAGTACGTCAATTTTAGCAGCACTGGCTGCGATCACACAGAGGACGTTGGGGTTCGCTGCAAGAACGACTCTGATGGTATGTCTTTTATATATCTTACACTTGAAAAATCTTAGTCTAGCCCTAGTCCCATTACTTTCTTTTCTTCTTTTTTTTTAACTAAAGATATTCAAAATAATAAATTTTAGATGGTTGTTAATAAAAGTAAACCCTCTTCAAAAAAAAAAAATAATCTCAAAAGGATGCTGGACAAGCTTTCTTTGAAATTTAGAAACTCCATTACTGCGTCAGCGTGGATTCATGAAAACGTGAAAATTATGAGTAGTTAAAAGTGTCGGTCTTTATTGATTAGTTTGAACAACTTCATCCAGTGTGTGTGCTATAGCAAATTCGTAATTTTTATTGAAACACATCAGTGAAAGTGGGGGAAAATAGGACAAAATAGACTTTTCCAGTAAAACACAACAGTGAAAGTGGGGAAAAAAGGACGAAGCAGCTTATGTGTAGTCGGCACCGGATAAGAAGACTACTACAGTGAGTTTGTGATAAAACACATGGTTATGTAAAACTAGTAAACATAATTCCTATTTCATTTCTACAATCGAAAATTCTCTTGACTCGCCTCTTCGTGGAAGAAATATACTTTCCGTATTTCCCCCATAATAACAAGTGGAGGGAATGTGTACTTTTCATTGAAATGTATTTCGTGGAACTCGCTCTTTATATTCTTTATCCTCAAAACTGAACATCTCTATTAGAATAAATTAAGTGAGGCTTGTTACAGTATTTGCAGCTAGTCCTAAGTTTCTGTGCGTTTGTGTGGGGTGTGTTTGTGTGTTTGTGTGTTTGTGTGCGTTTTCTCTCCCTGATTAAAGTTTTACAAGCAACCTATCCCATTCCGTACACATACAAATTATGTCAGAATGGTATACTTTGTTGGATTTTCTTCGTGCAGAGCATATTGGCAATAATTTGCAAGAGAGATTCAACCGTATGTTTAAAGCTCACGTTAGATTATTTAGACCTAGCCATTATTTGTTATGATTTCATATATTGGTTTTCTCTGAATTTTCTTACAATAAATTATAATGTTTCTCTTAAATGATTGGATTAAAGTATCATCTCTGGTGCTTTTTTGTTTTCTATCTCTAGGATCTGCTGCACTCAAGGCGTATACGATATTTGGAATTGTGTTATGCTCCTTGGTACTCGTCTGCTCCGTAGTCGTAGGGATATTCGGAAGGACAAAGAGACCGCATAATAGTACCGCAGCCGCAGCAGCGGCTGCACTAACTGTCAGTGGCGCAATGAATTCAAACGGCACCACTGCCACAGCGCCCTCAGTGACTTTGAACCCTTCTCAAATACAAAACCATCCGCTACCGGCAGGCGATCCACAATCAGCAGATTGTTCACAGTTGGAAAGCTATCCGCAATCAACAGGACACGCACAATCCGCAGGTTATCCGCAGCCACCTCCGAGCTACGATTCTGTGGTAAATGCTGCAACAGACGACAGAAAATCCAATGTTGCACCACCTACAAATACCTCGGTAGAGAATCCACAGCAGATGCAGCTGGAAGATTAAAACACTTGTTCGATCCTCCACATAAGTCGATATTTATTATGACTTCCTTTGGTGGCAAGCGCTACGGTCTTGGGATGGAAGTACATTGTATGTCATAACATTCACGCCGTTAAGTGAGAATCAGAGAATCTAGAATCGAAATCATGATTGTTTTTGTGGGGAAAAGAATTTTCTATGCACAGTGCAGGTTCAAATCAGGTTTCCGTTTTATTTCACTCATACAGAGTAATGATTCACTGTACTCAATTATTGAGGTAATCATTAATTTCAGACAACAAATAAGACATTAACGGAACTTACAAGTTCAGTGTGTTTTACTATACAAATACAAATGTGAACCTGCATCACAAAACCAACATAAAGTCGCAAGACATTGATTTTTAGTTAAGGGCAGATTCTGAAAGAACAGACTTTAAGCTTTAAAATAATGTATAAATCAATTCACATGGCCTCCTCTTAGGCCCCCATCTCACTAGGAAGGCGACCATGGCGACCATGGCGACCATGGCGATCTGTGACGATCTACAAATCGTGGTGCGATCGCCGTCTGTCTCCTTTTTTGGCGATCACATTGCGGTTTCCCCACGCTCAACCTGCGCTGTAGGCGATAGCGCCACGATGATGATACGACTCTGCCACGTTGTTGCCGCATTACCAGGCCGACGAGACGCGCTGCTTCTGATCGAACCAACTGTGTTGCAATATTCGTATGCTTATCAAGACCTCGCTACAACAATGATACGATCGGAGCGACAGTGATACGTTTACGCCGTGCTCATGCTACGATCTCAAGCTATCGGGGTGTAAAATGGATTTCATGATTGAATTTCTTCAGGCAGATGTCATGGATATGGATAATATGGTTTTACCCTTACATCTTAGCATTCTAGAACACACCAGTGAGAACCTGATGTAAAATTGCACTATTATTTAAGTCATCCATTAAATTAAAGGGTAAAATGTGTATATGATATTAAAGAACCGGATTACAAGCAAACAACAAATCGCATCCTACAATGAGACAGTTTTATGAAGATATATATGAAAAGATTACAACTTAATTTACTTTCATTGGCTGGAATAGTATATGACAAACAAACAATTTAATAAACAGAGTTGATTCGTACTGAGTGTAAGTGGAAAAATTAAATTCATACATTTTCTCCATGTTCACCTTCCTGGTCCGTGAATCACTTTCTCTCGTTCATGCTTGGTTCCCTTTACGTAACACTGTAAAAGTCGTAATTTTCATGGGCGATGGGGGCCGCTTTCGATGCGCTTGAGTTACGCCAACGCGTTGCTGCCCCATCAGAGTTACGAATGTAGCGCTTTTAATGCGCTCGTGAGGCGATTGTGATACGCTCTAAAACCACGGCGACCTCGCTACGGAAGTTTTGGACATGTTCAAAACTTCCGTAGCGAGGTCGCCGACCATGGCGATGATGGCAATCCTCCGCGCTTCTGAACCATGTGAATTCATTTAAAGTGATCAAGCCACGATCCGCCGCGCTTTGTCGATTTTTGATGATCGTAGCGGAATCGCCGTCTAGTGAGATGGGGGTAACCTATCTAAATATTGGAAAGAAAGCGCATCTGGAAAAGTGTAAACTAAGAAAACTGAAGTACAACATCTGGAAAAGAGTAAACTAAGAAAACTGAAGTACAAGGTCTATTCAAGCATTTAATCTCTACCTTGTTTACCAAGCTGTGCGTATAGCTGAGTGATGGAAGGGACAAAACACAGGATTTAAGCCACTGGAAAAACAACAATGAAGGGATTATTAGAATAAGCTGAAATTGAGCATGTTCTATTAACACATTCTGTTCATGATTAATGTCAATTTTCAAAATAGTAGCATTATCCTTTCAAAAGTTTAGAGTTGAAAGTGAAGAGTGTGCAGAGCATTTTCAAGAAATGAAAAGGGACCTCTGAGACATACCTGATCATTCTACTCTCCAAAAAAAAAAAAAAAAAAAAATGGGGAAAATGCCGAAAACACACTTTCCAATTAATACTATGATCCCAAACTCAGGAATAATGTAGAAAAAGGATAGCTCTTCTTTCAGAAAATATGACAATCTCAAGATTGACTTGATCGACTAATTTCAACTTTTCTGAGTCATCACTATCATGTGGATTATGCACTTGGTCTCAAAATAGATGATGAAGTCAAAAATCGTTTGTCCGTCGCTTTCCTATTATAGTTTATGGTTACTGTAATAAATTATATTATCATAACTGTAAATTGAGATCATCACTATATCGTTTTCTAAGAATAAACACAGTGAAAAAAAAATCTTGTTAATCTTTTCTATGTATTGCGTCCGTGAAGAGGGCTGAATCTTTAAGTAATTAAAATGTATTAATGTGTTACTTATATTGAAACACGTACACGTTACGCAGAAGAAAAAAATGTGTGTAATACATTATACATAACTATATGAAAAATGCATTAAATAAATTGTATAGTGTTGGTTGAGCCTTAACTTCAGGTTTTTATCATTTTCTGGTGAAATATTTAGAAACCTCTTATGAAATATGAAAGAGCATGTAATTCCAAAAGGGATTCAATGTTTATTTGATGAAAATTGGTTTTGAAATGACCGAGATATCCATAACAGAGCGATCCTAAATAAGTGTGGGACCCATGCATACTTTTTTACGATCGTTTTGTTTTACTTTGTTTTTGGATGTTTCATCTATTCCAAACCATATTTATATCAAATAAACTTTGAATTCCTCTTAAAATGGTATGCTCTCTACTATTTCATAAGCGTTTTCTTGGTATCTCGCAAAAAAAGTTAAAGCCCAATGTTCATCTCCACCAGTACTGTACTATCCCTTTAATGTTGCATTATAGGTAAACGATAAACTGTAAAGAATTTTATCGTGGCAAACTGTTGCAGTTGTAAACTCTGACTGAGAATTGGGAAGTACAAATTTCAAGAATATGTACATTTTTTTTTCAGTGCAATTCAAACACGCTGGAAAATTGCGTTTTTCTAATACACTCAGTGAGTTTGAGTGCCTTTTTGTTTTGCTTTTTGTTTGTTTGTTTGTTTGTTTGGGGGTTTTGGGGTTTTTTAATGTTTTTTTTTTTTTGTAGCGAGTAAGGTTATGTATTGATATGTAGCGGGTGGGTGGTTGCAAGTTACAGAGCCAAATAAAAGAGAAACGAGGTGATAATATAGATGATAATCATTTAAAAAAAAAAAGCATAACGACCTCTATGTACATAAATCACCACCGCCCCTTCCTCAACGCAATGAGATGTAAATTGTGGGACAGGGTAAAATATGATTATAGAAAAAGCAATAGAACAAACAAAACGAAGAGAAAAAGACGATGGCAACTAAATGATAATATACACAGCACCATAATGGTAGGGTGGAAAACAACCCGAGGGCAGCTGTAGTTCATTCTTTCTTCCAAGCAGTGAGACGATTGGACAGTCATGACCGCCAAGTGCATGACCGCAGTCGGTCAAAAAGAAATCATATTTCGTCTCGCTAAATAGTACAATGGCGCCATCACCAAATGGTCGGATTGATTTTATTCAACTGGTAAATATTAAACTTGTAAAAATGTGTTTTGTCATCTTTGTACTGAAAATATGTGTGCGTCAAATGAGTGTGTGTGTGTAGGTTTGTGTTTGTGTGTGGTTTTTCTGGTGACGTAGGTCGTTGGTTACTTCGTGTTTCCTAATAATTACTTTGTAATTCGTTTTTTTTTCTAACAAGACATCGCGGAACTAATGCAAATATAACAATAATCTTCGTATTTTGACAGATGAGTAATACGACCATGCCTTATCAAAATGATTTATATCACTAAAAAGAACTTCTTACATGTCCCTATGTTTGTGTACTTAAGCAAGACAGCCTGTCGACATCGCTTTTCTCTGTACAGTGTTGTATGAATGAGCACCTAGTATGAGAATTTGATCGTTTAGTTAGTTTAGTTTAGTTTAGTTTAGTTTATTCAAACCAAATTAAACATAACAAAAGTACAAGACATAACTGCAAAAATTCCGAATGATAGGTTTGGGACCCCAGTGAAGCACAGCTTGTGGTCAGGGCCCCGTTACACATTGCACTACAGTATATGGCAAGGTGTAACATATTTACATGGAGTATAACATATGTACAAATGTGACCCTGCACCTCAAAACAAACAAAAAGTCGCCAGACATGAATTTTTAGTTAAGACCATATTCTGAAAGAGCAGACTTTAACCTTTAAAACGATGTATAACTCAAATCAAATGGACTCTCCTAACCTATCTAAATATTGGAAAGAAAGCACAAACTCAGGAAAAGTGTGAACTGAGAAAAGAGGCTCTGAAGTACAGTGTCTATTCAAGCGCTTAATCTTTACCAAACCGTGCTGGCTGTGCGATGAATGGGACAAAAAACAGGAAGTAAACCACCAGAGTAACAACAATGAAGGGATTATCAGATTAAACTGAAATTAAGCATGCCTCATTAACATATTCTGTCCATAATCAATGCCAACTTTCAAAGCAGTAGCACTATCTCTTCAAAAGTTATTAGAGTTGAAAGTGAAGAGTGTGGACAAGGTTTTTCAGAAATGAAAAAAGGATTCTAAAGACACACCAAATCACACTATTCTACCAAAAATGTTCGAGATAAACTGCTAAAAAAAACACACCTTCTTGCCCGTTTTATGATACCAAATTTTAGCATAATGTAAAAGAAGACCCGCTCTTTCAGAAAATATGAAAAAGTCAAGTTCGGCTAGGTTGACCCATTTCACTTATTTTTAGTCCTCACGCAAAATCAGTGTGTGCGACTTTATGTTCGTTTTGAGGTGCACGATCACAAATTATACAGCATAATAAATGCAGACAAGTACACGTACATACCACCTCCCCCATATACAACACGACGTCAACGTCGTGAGATGTTTGCTTGGGTTTGGTTTAATTTCTGTATTTCCTTTCTCCAAATACAATAACAAATGAAAACAAAGTAATACAGGGTATGCCAACAGGGGGAGCATAACATGCAAATCACCACGTGAATTGTAAATTTCATAATATCAGTCTGCAATAACATATGAATCAAAGCAACAAGTTAAGACACACTATATTCATATGTGACCCAAGGAGAAATCAATACAGGGGACCGTCATCATAAGCAGAGCTTGACATGGATGAGGCCCTAGCTTATATACGATTAATATACATCAATAAACCTACACATAGAACGCTTAATCTTAAGATTGTATGCCAAACACGATTTCCTAAAAGAAAAACAACAACAACTTTAAAAGAAGAAGAAAAACAAAACAGCACGAGATGTGTCACTTTACCTATAGGTATAGATAAACTGGATAAAGTTACCGCAGGCAGAGTAACTCCTCAAGAAATTATTTATATGAATCACACAGAGTCATAATTAGGTGATACGCTATCAGCGTATCACCTATTGTGATTGTCAAAATCTCTCTTTATTAGGTGATACGCTATCAGCGTATCACCTATTGTGATTGTCAAAATCTCTCTTTATTAGGTGATACGCTATCAGCGTATCACCTATTGTGATTGTCAAAATCTCTCTTTATTTTTTTTTATTCTTCTTTCTTTCTGGACAATTTTGTGTCGTCAATATCTCAAGAATGACATTACGAAATAACATGACATTTTCAGTCAACATGTCTCATGACAAAATCTAGCCACAATAAGGTTTTCATGACAGTAACATATCTATGACGTCATCTAGGCGCCATTTTGTGATTTTCGGACCTTGTCACATGATCGATCATAACTTCATAACTAGATGTCATTTCTGTATCATTTTCGGTGGACATGAAGTTCAGGTCACGCTCTATCTTACTTTTTAACGCTAGTTACACAGGTCATCATTACGGGCGCGTAAGCGCGCGTCCAAATTTTAAAAGGCTCAAAACGACTTCCCAATGGGAAATCTCGAAGTTTCAGACAATTTTAAGCGTTTCAAACATTTTCTCGCGTGCGCGTCCGTCCGCGCAATTTCGCGCGCAGAGCCCGTAAGCAACATGGAAATGCAATTTTTTTGACTGATTTGGATTCCTGATACTTTGAGTAACAATATCCATTGATTTCCGATCGATTTCGACCTATAACAAGGGAATGCACTGGCGTCAAAGTTGAAATTCCACGTGCGCGTCTTTCTGCAAATATAGTGAAAAAACATGTCTTTCTTTATTTCGCCATAGCTCTTTAAATCGTCCGTTGACCCTATATTTCTATTGCATATTACAAAAGTATATTAATTGTAAATAACATTCCTAGTATCAATATTGCCAGGAAAACGCGATGACGTCATCATATCGTCATTTTAAATAAAAAAAGTGGAATTGATTTTTTTGAGGTACTGTTTCTGACATTCATTTGCTCGTATATCTGTTGTTTAAGCTCAATATTATCCCAAATTCAGATATGTTGCACTTTGAACATTTGCCTTTCAAGTCCATGAGATGGTTTTGACATATGATGACGTCATCACACTAGAAATTGTGATTAAAGGTAGAGACTCAAAATCAGACAAGTTTACGTGTTATGTCTATGGGAGGTGATTTTTTTTAAAACCATGCATTGACTTGACAACGTTTAAGCACCTTTACCTCATCTGATTTTGCTCCATTTCCTCTGAAACATAAATATGTTGTAGCTGAGACAATAAGCTTTAGTAATCATGCATTTTATGTTGTCAAATCTCCTCATCAGGTTGACAATTTTGCAATTTAAAACTGAAAATGAGAATGCAATCTGTACGGAACGATTCCCAATTTTTCTTTGCAACTGTATATTGATCGAATCCACGCTGCCACTTGTGAGAAGTTGAATAGCGCCATCACAAGTCAACACTGTCACGATTGTATTTAGATTTAATTTTCGCACTCGATCTTCAGGACAGCCATGTGGCATAATCGGTTAGCGCGCTGGTTGTTCATAACGCCATACCGGAAGGCGAGAGGTTCGACTCCCGCAGGACTTTTATCCGTTCTTTCTTTTTTTCTCTTTTTTTTCGGCAATTCAGCTTTACTCCGATGTCATTTATCGTATTATTTCATCAAGTGTACGTAACCTGTGAACACGGCTGCTCTATTTCCCTTGTTTTGTATTGGAGTTTGGAGATTGGGTTTGCTTCATTAATTTTGTCACACATGATGTTGTAAATTGCCCCTTGTTACAGTGTCCCGCTTGCCACCTTTCGTTTGCTCTTTCCTTTTCTCTTCATTGGTTATTGTTATACTGTAACAGAATAGGTAGGAACATGTACGTTTAAATAACTTGCAGGAATGGGAGCTGAATTGATTAACTCTAGTCCAGGTGTATGGCGTCTCGCTCATCTCTAGAAATTCCAGGTTGTTATTGTTTGACCCAATAACGGAGTTGTAGACAGGTTATATGTTGCTATAGAGGTATATAACTTGTGCCACATGAGTGGAAAGCATCACTGTTTAGTAGTAGTAATGAACTTTTTCATGTTGTAAATGGTATAAAGATTTAAGATATATATATATATATATATATATATATATATATATATATAAATAAAAAAAGATTAAAGATAAATTTCACATCCAATCTTCGGTACAGCCGTGTGGCTTTATAGTCGCTTAGCGCGCTGCATGGTCATTATGCACGTCCTCAGGACGAGATGTTCGAGACCCGCAGGACGCTATCATTTTTTTCTCTCTCTCTTTCTTTGTGTTTCTTTTGGCAGTTCAGCTTTATTCCGATCGATGTCATTTATCGTATTATCTTATCAATTACACTACCCCACGACACACAGTCGCTCAAGTTCCTTTTTTTTTTGTCGGAGGCTGGAGGTTGGCTTTGCTTCATTTATCATACGTATTGTTTAAATTGCCCTTGGTACAGTGCCCCGCTTGCCACCTTTCCTTTTCTCTTTCCTTTTCTCTACGTTTGTTCCTGTTACACTGTCACAAGACAGGTCGGAAAATAATTTGCATAACTCAGTTGGAGTAGGAATGGCAACTGAATGAATTAACTCTAGGCCAGGTGTATGGCGTCTCGCTCATCTCTTTGAAATTCCAGGATGTTATTGTTTGACGCAATAACGGAGTTGAAGACAGGTTTTATGTTGCTATAGAGGTATCTTGTGCCACATGAGTAGAAGGCATCACTGTTTAGTAGTAGTAATGAACTTTTTCATGTCCCTCCATGTCAATTATAGTGTGTTCAAAGGGGTTGTGTGTCTATCTGCCGAAGAAAAGGAAAACCTTATTTTCGTCATTGCTATTTCTCTATACGTAACCGTAGGTGATGAGTGTTGTTGGTATCTGAGCAGTGAATAACACAGCATCAGGCTAAAATCCCCCTTAGTTATACGCGCTAAGCGTTCAATTTGATATATCTTTATTTATGTAGTCAATCACTGCTAATGGAGTTACAGAATTATGTTATGACACCTTTCACTGAAAGTTTGTAAAGCAAAGTTTATGGACAAGGCAAGCAATTGTACATGAATAATACCAATGATTTCAGAGGGAAATTATGGTATACCTAAATGTAAGGGTATCATTGCTTTGGAATTGCTGAGACAATAATTATCTTGGCACGAGGGCTTCCACTTCTGATAACTGATCCCTTTGAAGATGTGTCGGTCACGGGTGATCATCGTGATTCATCTTTCACGTAGAAGCTTCCGTTCCACACTCTTAGTTCGAGAAGACTTACCATCATACAGTCAGACCATTAAGTTATGTTACTCCCGCACGCACTGCGCACGGGGCTGCTTCGTGCGGCTGCGTGCGGTTTCGCACGGGTGCGTGCGGCTCCGTGCCATTTCATACGGCCTCGTGCGGGTGCGTGCGCTTCTGTACGCCCCCGTGCGACCCCGTGCGACCTCGTGCGCCTCCGTGCGGCTGCGTGCCAGTCAGTGCGCCTCCGTGCGGCTGCGTGCCACCGTCGAGTGCGGACCATCTGGCACGCTACCGTGCGAGTCCGTGCGAATCTAGCATCCTGCTAGTCCCGACACGGGACTCTTATCTTTTTTTCACTCTCTCATACGCCCTCATTGGCGGTATACGAAGGCAGTCTAGGCAGTGGACTCATCCTGCGTGCGAATCCATTGGAGGCCGTGCGTGCATGCATTGTAAATAATAATATCCCCTTTGTAAGTGTGTGCTCATGACTATGTGTGCGCCTGCGTGTCCATGTCTGTGGATCCGTGCCCATGCCTGTGTGCCTGCAAGCGATCGCGAGAAGACGATACGATGTACACACTGTACAATGTTCAATGAAAGCCCTTACAAGTCTGTGCAACTGCGTATTACATGTAAACACTCATGCCTGTCCAAAAATGGACGATTTTCTACATTGCAGAGATCACTTGCAATCTTTCTAAGAATATGGAGTACCATCACCGTGTGTACATGTATCTCTCCTTGCAAAGAAATTAGAAAAATTGTGTGGTTGTATATGTGTCTTTATCACTCGATAACTTGAACAGTGTAGAAATAATCATGGTAATAATGACAATTAACAACAACAGAGAAAAGCTATTGTATAATTACATCAAGGGAACCATTTGTTGATGATGATGATGATGATGTTGATGATCACTCAAAAGGTAATAATAAATGTACATTGTAGATGTTCCATATTGTTACATTATCAGTATGGTGTATTAGTATTTTTACTATTTTTGCCTCTCTTAAAAACACACACACACACACACATTCTTTGTCCTTTCTGATATTCCCCGAAAGCTTTGAAATATATGTAGAGCTTACACATTGTCGTAAGCAGGAGATAAAAAAAAAAAAAACATCGTCACTGCAGGATAGGTCGGTATATTAACAGTTTCCGTCTCGATAGGTTTGTAATCTTGGCAAAATACATATACATAGATTAAGAAATATAAATATACATTTATATATATATGTATATATATATATATATTATATACATATACACAAATATATATAGATATTGATTGAATCGTTTCTTTATTCAAGAAAATGTTTTACATTACACCACCGGTCTAGTTATCCCAAGGTTTCTTTGAAAATGCTGCAAGCATCAAAATATCAAACATCGTAATTTTTATATACAATTTCCCGTGAATGCTAAGCGTATGAGAGAAAGAGATAGAAAAGAACAAAAAACTTCTGCCATATGTCTTGTTTCTCGCTTTATTGCAGCGTATGTCATTGTCGAAGTATAAATGCTATGATAAATGTTGGTAACAACCACATGAGAACTTGCACATTCGATTCCCAACAACCATTAAATCATTGGGGTCCGTAAAAAAGGTTACATAATACATACGAAGCACCTCATTATAATGTATTCGATGGACCGGTGCAGAAAAACTGGCTGTCTGTAATCGGCCTTTGAACATCTCTATTATGCTCATAATCCCCGACTTTTCAGATGGCGGCTACGAGCGCGTCCAGGGATGTTTTTGTATCAACATTCTGACTATTCATGGAGGTACAATGTAACCTGATACTCTGGCCACCTGGTCTATTCAAAGTATTCTTGCGTAATACACGCGCGTAATTATGTTAGGCTGTGTTTCACCATGATGAATATATAGGACCCCGTAGTAGCAATATCGGCTCTTGCGTTGTATGAATGCTATACAGGGATCCTCCATTTGGTTCGTTGGTCAAGTATATAGATTCTTTTAACGATCTTATAAGCAGGCTGTCATTCATAAGTATGACAGAAAAACAAACAACAACTTCAAGCAACATCGAAGTTGAGTTTCGCGAACTAATCTTCCATTTGAGTTGGTTTCTCGGTTTTGTTTCAACAATTTTTATAATGTTGACAAAAGCCTGATGGGATGTTCAATATTCAATTAAATCATTGCACCTTTCTCGCAATCTTTGACAACTAATGATGACTAAACCTGTGAAATCCACGATTTATTTATTTATTTATCTATCTTTTTGTATAGAGACGTTTTCTTTTTGAATTTATCTATCATGACTGCCTCCAGACTTCGACCATAATTATATGTCTTAGGTTTCCATGGGATCAATAAAGGAGATCAACGAGCGCATTTGTAGGTTTCCTGTCGGGTTTAATGTTGCAAAGTTTATGTGCAATCACGATTCACTTTCAACCCTATATACACCGTAATGTCGGGATGAGATATTGTTCACTACACATCAAGTGAGATTAAATCTTACACAGTGTACTGTGATATGATATATATGATAAAAGTCATCAGCAAACGGGATAGATTATTGTTTTGTCTATGTGTGTGTGCGTGTGTGTGTGTGAGAGAGAGAGAGAGAGACATGAGAAAGGGTGGAGAATATATATATATATATATATATATATATATATATATATATATATATATATTATATATATATATATATATATTTATATAATTATATATTCACTTACAACTATATGATCTTATAAAACACATGTTCAAGTCAGTTGACGGAACATTTATAAGCTCTTCCGGTCTGCCTATGAAACATCGGAGTCTATGCGATAAGAAGAAAGATTGAGAGATAGAGAGAGAAAAATAAAATAGGCTGGTCTTCTAAATTTTGTTCGATGAATGGTAATCTTAACACACTTTTGCAAACGAAATGAAATATTATACACGGCTAGGTTTGCCTATAATCTGTGTTATGGTGATATCTTATTAGATTATACATAATAATACGGGCAAAGTATCTTGGATAAGTGATCGCCACCATCGATGAGGATATTCAATCTAGACGACTAATTGAAGATGATGAGAATAAAGAAGACATAGTGGATAGCTGGAAAGGAAAGTAATGTGATGCAATGAGATAAAAATGAAGGAGCACGAATCGAGGCAAATGTATTACAAAGGAAGAGAAAATGGCATATTCGAGTGTTCAAAATGGTTTAACATTATGCGAAGATTTCATAGTCATTTTTTTTTCTGTGTGTGTGTGTGTGTGTGTGTGTACGTTTGTTTTCTAATTTTACAGTTATGTAATTCAAACTCGTCGACAAAATAAAAGAAAAAAAAGATAGCGCCATGAATATGTTCATAATTCAATCTCAGTTTCCTCTCACTATATCCTATCACTTCAAAAAAGCGTATTCAAATTAGAATGCCCGTAGACAATTCAAATTCGTCTCCATGTGAGAGAGCG
The DNA here is from genome assembly GCF_964275005.1 of Diadema setosum. Taxonomy (NCBI): domain Eukaryota; kingdom Metazoa; phylum Echinodermata; class Echinoidea; order Diadematoida; family Diadematidae; genus Diadema; species Diadema setosum. The sequence continues at coordinate 7,471,004 of NC_092691.1, read as the reverse complement.
TCTTTTCAAACAGGGTCGCAGGTGACCATTCCCGAATTCGACGCAGAAGTTAATTCAATTTAGCAACAACAAAAAAAAAAAAAAAAAGGCTGGCCATCGCGTATACTCCAGCAGCTGTAGAAGAAGCCGACATGATCATAGAAGTATGACAAGCACAAGCCACACAGGCTTGAAGGCCTAAAATTATTACATCACTTGAGAAAATAAGGAAAAGGCAATATCTTTGTTGAAATAAACAACATTTCTCCTGGCATTCTTCAATCTCTCATAACAGACGGCTAATTTTGCTGAATTGTTCTTCTCTTATGTCATGAGTGTAAATCAATATTTGTTTAATTGTTTATACAGTACCAGTCATCCCCCGATAAAAGACAAGAAAGAAATGAAGAACTAATCTCATTCAATAAGCATAATGTATAAAGGAAATGAGCATTTGCTGCAATCGTTTATGAATATGAAAATGCTGCAATGTGCATGAGTGCGCGAAGTCTAATGGAATGAAAAAATGTAGTCCTACCTAAATGCATATATATCCTTATATATATATATATGTTACGCTGGCACGATAAGTGAATAAACCACTTCAATAGCAGCATGAAAACATTTGATTTCATCGATACACATGAGATAAGACAAGAACATTTCATGCTTTTATTGCCCAAAATACCTTGCTCCTAAACAAAGTGTTCAATTGAAGCGATGGGTTATCACAGGTCCATCTCTCACAAAATTGAATCACTCTTCACAAATTTGGAGCGCTTTCTACGAAGGCAAATGCATTCTATGGACCGGTGCAGAAAAAAGGAGACCGTCTGTAATCGGCCTTTGAACTTCTCTATTATGCTCATAATCCCCGACTTTTCTACGAGCGCGTCCAGGAATGTCTTTATATCAACATCCTGTCTATTCAATAAGGTACAATGTAACCTGATACTCTGGCCACCTGGTCTATTCAAAGTATTCTTGCGTAAAACATTCGCATATGTTAGGCTGTGTTTCACCATGATGAATATATAGGACCCCATAAAGGCAATAACCATCGGCTCTTGCGTTGCATGAATGTTATACAGAATATCCTCTATTTGGTTTGTTGGCCAAGTAGATTATTTGAACGACCTGTAAATGACATAATCAGACTGTCATTCATAGGTATGAGAGAAAGAAAAAAAAAAACTTCAAGCAACATCGAAGTTGAGTTTCGCAGACCAATCTTTCATTTGAGTTAGTTTCTCGGTTTTGTTTCAGCAATTATCCCTTTCATAATGTTGACAAGAGCCTGATGGGATTTTCAATATTCAAATAAATCATTGCATCTTTCTTGCTTTCTTTGACAACTTTTGATAACTAAATCTGAAAAAATCCATGCTATTGCGGTACCTGCCATCCACACAGAAGTTTCTTCTCTTTTTTTTTTGTATAAGAAGTTTGCTTTCTGGAATTATCCATTATGTCTGCCAACAGATATGACTTAAGGTTTCCATGGGATTTAATAAAAGAGATCAATGAGCACATTTGTGATTCAACAGTAGGGGTTAAATGCTGCCAATTGTATGTACAATTTTATAATTGACTTAAAACTCTACTGCCAAGAAGTATTGCTCATTACGAATCACATGAAATAAGATTTCACATAGTGATAAGACAGAAGTTATTTGTTATAATATTATTATGATGAAAACTCATCACTAACCGGAAAGACTATTGTTTTGTGGAATTTGTATATTTGATAGAACATTTATGAGGTCTTCCGGTCTTCAGGCGAAACACTGGAATCTATGCGATGAGAAGAAAGATTGAAAGGGAGAGAAAGAGAGAGGGAGAAAAATAGGCTGGTCTTGTAAATGTTGTTTGATGAATGTACATATATTAGATATTGTATATATAATATATATATATATATATATATATATATATATATATATATATATATATATATATAATATATATATATATATATGTATATATATAAATATATATATATATATATAATACAGGCAAAGCATCATCGAGAAGTGATCTTCACTTATGATATTATTCAATCAAAGAATTGGATAACTGGAAAGAGAGGGAGAGAGATCAAAGAGGGTGGGGGGGGGGGAGAAATATGATGGTCTTCTAAATTCTTTTTGATGGATGGTAATCCGATCACACTTTAGCAATCGAAATGTAATGTTACATCCGGTCAGGTTTGCCTATCTATGTTATGGCAATATCTTTTGAGATTGTATATACTGGCAAAATATCTGTATACGTTTGTAGGCGGGAATGAAGTGGATATCCGGAAAGGAAAGTGATGAAATGTAATGGGAAAGAATAAAGGAGCACTAATCGAAGGAAATGTATCATAAAAGAAAAGTAATGGAAACTTGATTATAAATAATGGCACATTATGCAAAGATTTTGCAGTCATTTTTCTGTATGTTTTTATTTCAATTTCATAGTTAAGTAATTCATAATCGCCAACAAAAAATAGCTTCCTGAAGATGGCCATTCAGGTTTGTTTTCCCTTCGCTATATGCTATCCCTTCAAATGTAGCATGAACACACTTCAATTTATAGTCCATGGGCCAAGACCCGAAAAATGGGTTGTTGGTACCACCTGAGGTGGCAAAACCTTTTTGGTGTCAGTTTGTTTGTCGGGCAGAGATATGCTTATCAAGCTATGATAGCATTTCCAAATGAGTAGCTTAGTCATATTTTTTTTTTTTAAAACCAATTTGGTCTCGTTTTTATATCCCTATACTTCTGAATCGAAACTAACCGCTATAAAAGGAAGAGCACTGTCATCCGTACGTCCACAGGTGTTCTGTTGTAAACGCGATGCGCTTAGTCTTTATTCAAGGCAGCGAAGGGAATATCCAAAGGGTTATGATGTCCACAGCTGTCACGCGGTGCGCTTATATAGTCTTCATCTGGACCAATGTACCGTTATCATATCTAAAGTTCCTCATATAAGGGATTATCTATACTATTTTTATACTACCCTCTAAACAAATAAATCAATTTTAAACAAAAATCACTCTGTTTATTTACAATATTATTCATTATAATGTATTGTAGTGTACCGGTCCATTGTTTTTGCATTATCCTTTTTTGTTGGATGAAAATAAAGCGACATCGGCGTGGTGTTAGCGTTTTCACACTAGCGTTTTTGCCGGAAAATGATAGATAATTGCAAAATACGGTAAAATTCAAGAGGAATCTTTTTTTTTTTTTTGGTTGTTGTTGTTGTTGTTTTAAGATAAAAGGATATACACTGTATCATAAGCTTTGGATATTCCCTTCGCCGTCTAGAATAAAGACTAAGCGCACCGCGTTTACAACAGAATACCTGTGAACATACCATAGAGCTGCATTTTACAGCTCTACGGAACATACAGAAAACAGTACTCCTGTGCTTATTTTTAAGGATGTGCCTCTCTTAATGATTGCGATTGATGTTCAACTATTTCTTTCACGCAAGCTTGAACAGGAAGAAGCTAAAATTCAGGCAAGGAGACGAGTTTTCTTCCATGAGATACAATCATTAAGACATACATCTATTCCCGAAAGTTGTGTGATTGCTTATGTGCTAAAGAATTGTGTCCATTACATGAATCAGGCACTATACAAAACGGTTGAAATCTACTGAAAGTCGAACTTGTTTTTTTTTTTTTTTCATTTCCATTTAAAGCGGGGATAGACTAGAAATTTGTTTGTCTATACTGACAGGAGACATTACATTTTTCCAGTACATGCTCCGCATTTAAACAGTCACCATATTTTCGTGGTCAGAATCAGATAATGGACAAATGATATATTATAAAAATGAAAATACGAAACTACGAACACGCCATATGTACAAATATTATGAACTTCAATGAATTAAACTTACTTGTGATATTCTGCATAAAAAACAAGCACGCCGATTAGATAATTTAATAGAATTAATAGAACACACAGCAATATCATGCATGGCGGATCAAATCAAGTTCAATTGGTGAGAAAGCTACATGAAGTTAAAAAGTTGACTTCTTTTCGTTTCTCTTTCAATTCATGAAGACAGAATTACATTGTATATCTAATGAAGAGGATTGTCTCTGTTGCGAACGATCGCTATATATAGCACTGTTAGTCGTCTGCGCAAATCCTAATCCCTAAATACTTAAATTTCTGCTTGATAATGTAATAACCCTGCTTATAACTTTATAAAGGACTCGCAAATTCAAAGTTTCAAAACGTATACTAAAATATTATATTGCACACGGTGTATTTCAAAAAACATTTTGAATGCGTTGTGTGTAAGCATGTTAATAGCATCAATCTGCCTTTTATTTTCCGTACGTAAAGCGCACAGAAACGTAACCAAACGTTACCAAATACAGTGAAATGCATTGTACGGCGTGGTACTATCATTAGAAGTATATCCCATTCCTTTTTACTTTTATTTGCTAGAAGCAGTCGTCAAACCATGCGTCATTTTCGTAGCGACATCATTTAGGAATTAGAATGTATGAAGATAATCGGTACTCATTTATTTTGCGCTACTGACATAGCATTTACATTTTCCAACTTTTATTGACATGCAGTATTATGTTACTGTATGTTTACGATTACGAATGTTGGTTATGAATTCAAAAGACTGGTTTATTAATCGAAATATAAAGGTAATAGCTGTTTGAAAGTAGTTCGATGCAAATTCAAAATCGAAATCATCGTCATAGGGGGAACTGATAGCTCTAGAAAACTTGTTGAGGCTAGTAAAGATTGCCGTATGCAATCTTTGTAGAAAGTTTTGACTTAGGCCATCTTTCGAGTATTTTGAGAAATTATATAAAGAAAATTATTTGTTTTGATTATGTCAAGAATTAGTTTGAACTATGAGAACAAAAAGGCGCGGTTACCCAAACAATGTCGTAGTTCGAAAAGACATGATGGGTAAAGTGAATTCATGACTTGACTAATCCTTACTGAATTGATGATCACTACTGTAAACTATCAGTTATGTCTTGTAGATGATACCTCTGTAATCGTAGTCAAAATTCTTTTGAGCGATGAGACGAAAACCAACAAACAAAATGTCGTGTATCATCGCTCGATTCCAACATTCCAACATTTGGCGTCACCCGACCAACAATAAGTGACGAATCAAATGGAATATCATGTTGTGGGTTAGCAGACTGTGTTACGATTTTTAAATGTTTCGAGCAGTTGTTTAAAAAAAAAAAGAGAAAATGAGGCAAAGTTCAAAAAATTAGAAAAAAGCACGTAAATGCCGGCGATCATGTTTGATAATCAAAGTAAGAGATTATAATCGGCCGTGCGGATGTATATGATTGCCTTATTTACATGTCTGATTTCTGTAAACTATGTTATATTTAAATGTAAGTTCCCTTTCCTCCTTGATAAAAGTTGTGTTGGGTTTTCGCTATAGGCATTTATTAGGAAACACTGTAAAAACGACAACAAATGCGTACTATACATCAAGAGATGACCTATACATACATGAAACACAAAAATTTGTGTACGTTCTGATATAATGCAACTGCTTGTTAGTTAGTTAGTTAGTTTGTTTGTTTGTTTTGAATTACCATGGTCTTTGTTGAGGGAAAGATGAAGAAAAGTAGTAGAGTGTATTACTCTCAAATCCGGATAATTGCGATAAGTGTGTATCCCCGCCCTTTCTATACAGGTAAACGATTTAAGCTTGGTATGCTATTATAAAAGCCTGCATGTGTCACGCAGAAGAACTGATTCCGCGATCACTTTTAACCTTTCGTAAAATTCACGTTTTAAGATAGTAACGACAGCTTGTAGGAGATAGAGTAACTTAGCGTCCCTGACTGTGGTTCTGAAGACAAAAGGGGACTGAAAAATTCTTTTACAAATTAGCAGACATAATGCCGATCCTCCAACACTGTTGCTCCATTCAGTCACTCATTCTGCTATCAATGGCGAAGAAAGAATACTGGTTGCGTCTTTATCCACCCCTTGATAGCAGGAAGTTTACCTTTCATTGTTTAAGGCCTCGTTGATGCGGGGTTTACTCGGATACAAGGCGTGAACAGTGTCGTCCGAGTTCTTTCATTTGAAATTCCTCAGAATACGCAATTCAATGGGCAATTAGCGCTGCTACTTCGCAAAGCTGTTAGCCAAATTCTTTGCAGACTTGACCTCTCACATGTCAGCTACACGCAATACACGACAAACAGCTATCATTACAAACATTCTGATTAAAAAACAAAACAAAATGAAGAAGCACACTTTTGAGTAGCGACACAGCTTTCTGTCCCTTTCTCAGATAGGTCCTACCTCTAAAAAAATACACAGATGACAAGAGTCAGAATATCCTCAAAAGGGAACACGACCTACATTGTATTTGGGCATTAATAATGTTTATCTTCCGATTTCTCTCCATGCCGTCGCGGCCCAAACCATCATAAGAAATAGGGCAATAAGTTTTATTAACCAGGGAAACAATAGTATGCATTACATAAATTTGGCGAATTATCACACGAATTGTCGACTTAATAAAAACGAGAATACATGTAATTGACAACTTATAGGCCCTACTATATCTCCAGAGATGAACTTTAAACAGCAAGGCACATACCAGGGAAAGAAAGTTATGATTATTTGAATGAATTCATTAATGAGGCCAATTAATAACCGTTGTAAAAGTACACACTCGCATACAGACGTTTCAAGTTCGATTATTATGATCATTGTATTAGCTCATAGATAAAGTATTATAAATTCTGCGTGATCGTTCGTTGGAATTATTTTTTTCAGCGCGATTTGTGCGTCACATCAATCACCACTTCATGAAATGGAGGGCATGTATCAAACGAAACTCGCTGGTCATGCAATCGATAGCCTTGGTCAGCTCACTATTATTGCGTAATTCTAAAGCCCTCACCGCTTGACCGCCGCGCGCACCATGCTTTGTTTTGTCTTCAATGGGGTCAAGAGCAATGCCTCATTAGCATACACCCTAGAAACGGAGGTGGAGTCTCAATCGCGCAAGAACAATAGGTGCGAAACGCAACGCAAAGGCGAGCGTTCGAAAAAAATGTAACCGAAAAAATTGTCTCAGAAAAACTGTGATTTGGGACACTTGTACTCATTTTTACACGCTGAAATTTTCTGTACAAACAGATAAAACATCAAGGAATCAAAATCCGTATAAAAAATTTCGACCGAGCACTGCTTCCCCTTCATTTGCGGCTCATTACGGGAAAACTCGCCGTGCGACTTATGACTCATTTTGTCGGAGCGCCACACACGTGATGCGCTCCGTCGGAATGAGTCAAAAGTCGCAAAAAATGAGATCGTAGTTATGCCTATATGTGAATTCTACAGACACTAAGCTTTACACTGATATGTAATACAACTCATTTGGACATCCCTATGGATCATAGAAACGAATATTATCTACGCTTATGATGTCAGTCCATTTTCTAAATAACGGAGAAAATCGCTCTTAAAGTTCGGGCTATGTTCAAGCTAACAACTTGTTTCTTTCACTATAGACGAAACAATACAACAGTCCTGCTTAGCGACGGCGTTTACGCTCAATCGCACGCACTACCGTATACGGCATAGCTTGGATGTGTAAGATGGCAAATGACCCAATCGCAGGACAGGTCTATCATTAACTATTCTAACCAATACGGCAGCCCGAATGTGAACTGAAGTGCGTTTGTGTCCGTGCCGCTGCCGCCGCATGAATGAGTCGGTAAGCGTTGTGTGTCGGCTGCGGTGACTTAGTTGCCGCAAGTTTGTAACTCACAAACAATAGGAAACAGTAGAAAGAAAGAAAGAAAGAAAGGCACGCAATGCGTATTACAACAAGCGTCTTTTAGCGAGGGCCTTGATCGCTTCCATTCTCCTCCCATATTGTTGTCAGTGGAAACTAAAGGACATGCGTTTAGCAAGTACCTATAGTCCATGGGCCAAGACCCGAAAAATGGGTTGTTGGTACCACTCGAGGTGGCAAAACCTTTTGGTGTCATTTTGTTTGTCGGACATAGATACGCTTATCAAGCTATGATAGCATTTCCAAATGAGTAGCTTAGTCATAATAAATGAATTTTTAACCAATTTGGTTTCGTTTTTATATCCCTATACTTCTGAATCGAAACTAACCGCTATACAAAGAAGAGCACTGCCTTCTGTATGTCCACAGGTGTTCTGTTGTAAACGCGATGCGCTTAGTCTTTATTCAAGGCAGCGAAGGGAATATCCAAAGGGTTATGATGTCCACAGCTGTCACGCGGTGCAATGCGCTTAGTCTTTATCTAGAACAATGTACCGTTATCATATCTAAAGTTCCTAATAAAAGGGATCATCTATACTGTTTTTATACCACCCTCTCAACAAATACATCAATTATAAACAAAAATCACTCTGTTCATTTACAACATTATCAATTATAATGTATTGTAGTGTACCGGTACATTGTTTTTGCATAATATTTCATTGTTTGAATGGAAATAAAGCGACATTGGCATGGTATTAGCGTTTTCACCGTAGCGTTTTCAGCGGAAAATGATAAATAATTGCTTTGTTGTTGTTGTTGTTTTTAGATAAAGGAATATACACTGTTTTATAAGCTTTGGATATTCCCTTCGCCGTCTTGAATATTAGACTAAGCGCCGTGGATATCATATAACCCTTGGATATTCCCTTCGCTGCCTTGAATAAAGACTAAGCGCACCGCGTTTACAACAGAACACCTGTGAACATACAGAAGACAGTACTCTTCTTTGTATAGCGGTTGGTCTCGATTCAGAAGTAGAGGGATATAACAACGAGACCAAATTGGTTTAAAATTAATTTACTATGACTAAGCTACTCATTTGGAAATGCTATCATAGCTTGATAGGCATATCTATGCCCGACAAACAAAATGACACCAAAAAGGTATTGCCACCTCAGATGGTACCAATATCTGGCCTGGCCCATGGACTACTAGAGTGAATAGAACATGAGAACCCATTGTAGGCGGGGATACAAAAGACAGCATCAATAGAGGTAGTTAATGAAGTTAATTAACGATAGTCGTCTTTTCAGATCGTGTTCTTTGCGTGTACTAAAAACCCTCTAATAATGCACATGGTGTAATGTTGCAGAGCATCAACGACTGCTTTCGTGCCTGCTCTGCTGCAGCTGTATACAGCCGTAACATTCTGAATTCCCGCCATATTAGGCACATTTCCCTTATAGGCGTTGCGTCCACATTATCTATCGCTTTTATCGCGCTTGCCAAAGCTGCACATAATTTATACTATACGTATCAGAAGCAAATGTTGATGTATAGGCCTAACAGCTTCATGTTGTTTTTTTTTTTTTTATAATTATGATTGTATCATATTAATTTGAAATTATAGTGCTTCTTATTCTCGGTCACTTTTATGATACCATAGCATATAAAGAACCATTAACTTGTAGCTTAAACCTATTTTTATTTTTGTTTATTATTATTATTATTTTTTTTTTTTACAGAACACCACATTTACAGTTGCAATCTTTCTGCATTTGAGAAGTTGAGTATAGACCGATAGTCATATTTACAATTATATTCGGAATTAATGCTTTAAAGGCCGTCGTCGTATCGTTTTGTATTCACAAATCTTATACTGAAATAAGTGATTGCTTGATTACTTTCGGGTAAAGGAACCACCGGAAAAGGAACGCATTTATCTCTTTATTTTTTTTTCTTAACGAACCTAAGCTAATAGCGAACCATATGAATTGTGTGATCTATGAACCTTCAGAATAATCAATAACCCCCCCCCCCAACAAAAGGAAGCATTTCGTAGTGCGTCTCAGTACTCCTGTGTTTGTTTTTAAGGATGTGGCTTCTCTTTATGATTGCGATTGATGTTCAACTATTTCTTTCCCGCAAGCTTGAAAAAGAAGAAGCTAAAATTCAGGCAAGGAGACGAGTTTTCTTCCATAAGATACAATCATTAAGACATACATTTATTCCCAAAAGTTGTGTGATTGCTTATGCGCTAAAGAATTTTGCCCATTATATGTATCAGGCACTAAACAAAACAGTTGAAATCTACTGAAAATTGAACTTCGTTTCCTTTCTTCTTTTTTTTTTTTTTTTTTTGGTGTGTAATTTCATTTCCATTTCAAGCGGGGATAGACGACTAGAAATTAGTTTGTCTATACTGGTGGGAGACATTAGTGTTCCAGTACATACTCCGCATTTAAACAGTTGTCATATTTTCGTAGTCATAATCAGATAATGGACACGTGATATATTATAAAAATGAAAATACAAAACAACGAACACGTCATATGTACAAACATTATTAGCTTCAATGAATTATACTTACCTGAAATATTCTGCATAAAAAAAAACACGTGTGCCAGTTAAACAATATCAAATTAAACAATATCATAGAATTAATAGAACACACAGCGATATCATGCACGGCAGATCAAATCAAGTTCAGTTGGTGAGAAAGCTCATTGAAGTTATAAAGTTGACTTATTTACGTTTTCCTTTCTATTTATGAAAACAGAATTACATTGTATATCTATTGAAGCGGATTGTCTCTGTTGCAAACTATTGCCAAAGATAGCATTGTTAATCTTCTGAGCAAATCCGAATCCTTAAAGTACTGTAATTTTTGCTTGAATTGATAATGTAATAACCCATATGACTTTGTAAAGGACTCGCAAATTTAAGGTTTCAAACCGAATACTAAAACATTACATTGTACACGGTCTATTTCAAAAAATCATTTGAATGCGTTGTGTTAGCATTTAATAGCATCAATCTGCCTTTTATTTTCCGTACGTAAAGCGCGCAAAAACGTAACCGACATTACCAAATACAGTGAAATGCCTTGTACGGCGTGATATTATCATTAGAAGTATATCCCATTCCTTTTACTTTTCTTTGCTTGAAGCAGTAGTCAAACCATGTGTCATTTTCGAAGCGACATCACTTGGGAATTAGAATGTATGAAGATGATCGTTACTCGTGTATTTCGCGCTATTATTATAGCATTTGCATTTTCCAACTGTTATTGACAGTATTTTGTTACTGTGTTACGATTACGAATGTCGGTTATCAATTCAAAAGACTAGTTCATCAATCGAACGATAAAGGTAATAGTTGTGTTGAAAGTAGTTCGGTACAAGTTCAAAACGCAATCGAAGTCATCGTCACAGGGTGAACTAATAGCTCTCTAAAAAACTTGTTTAGGCCGTAAAGATTGGCGTATGCAATCTTTGTAGAAAGTTTTGACTGAGGCCATCTTTTGAGTATTTTGAGAAATTATATGAAGATTTTTTTTTTTAAATTATGTAAAGAATTAGTTTGATTTTGACTATGAGAATAAAAAGGCGCGGTTACCTCAATCATGTCGTAGTTCGATTAGGCATGATGGGTAAAGTGAATTCATGACTTGTTGAGAGAGAGAGAGAGAAGAGAGAGAGAGAGAGAGAGAGAGAGGCCAAGCAAGAGGCAATAGGCTACTTGTTCATAATGCCCACTGACAGACACAAACAAGGTATATCACAGCTAGTAGACGCTTATAATTGACCATGTCAGTTACGCTGGGGTCGCTCATAACACACAAAGGGCCTCCATGGAACACGTCAATTTCTATATGTGGGACAGTACAATATTTTCGCGATTTCGTGCCGAGTAAAGGAATGATATCCTTATGATTTCTGCTGGCGCGCGCTGCTGACCCATCAAATCATCACGTTACACCTTAGGTATCATCTTATAGCTGGATAATAATTTTCCTTTTACATGGTATGCGTTCGTTAGTGCCCTACAATGAAAAAGAAGACTCTTTGGGGAATTTTAGACGAGTATGTGAACCCATTATTTCCGGGACATCGGTAATGAATTAGCCATGCACGAAGTCGATGACCTTTCATGTCGCTCTTGGAAAATTTAAACAATATTGCATTCAGGTTTTAACCTTAACCTGTCAAATTAAAAAAAAAAAATCATGTGAAAACGTAATTCAGTGATCATGATCTGCGGGGTCAACTCGAGGTCACCCGTGCGAGAACTTGGATATTCTAGACGGGGTTTTTCGGCTTGCCGACTGACTGGCAATAAGCAAGCAAGGGTTTGAAGCTCCTTGGCGCAAGTAACAAGCCTTTCGTATTGTCGGGAATCGTCTCATTTCACGCTTGCGCTGAAACTGTCGGCCGGGGAATGGCGCATGGACTCGCACGCGGTATACACCTGATACACACGTACCGTGTAAGCACTGCGGGAACCAGGGAGGTGAGATGGGATCATGCGGGAACCAAGCACTGGCGGCACGGGGCCGTGCGAAATCGCACCCAAAAGCCGCACGGGTCCGTGCGCCCGACCCGCACGGGACCGTGCGCCCGACCCGCACGGGTCCGTGCGACAGCGTGCGAGGGAGTATGGATCCGCACGCAGGCGTGCGGATCTGCACGGGGGCGTGCAGATCCGCACGGAGGTGCACGACTACGCACGGGTGCGTACAGGGGCGCACGGAGCCATACGCTCCCGTGCGAGATCGCACGAACCTGCACGCAGCCGCACGAAGCGACCCCGTGCGCAGTGCGTGCGGGAGTAACATAACATAATGGTCTGACTGTACTTCAAATTATGATTAAAGGTAAAGACTCAAAATCAGACAAGTTGACGTGTTATGTCTATGGGAGGTGATTTTTTTTTTTTAAACAATGCATTGAATTGACAACGTTTAAGCACCTTTATTTCAGCTGATTTTGCTCCATTTCCTCTGAAACTTAAGTATGTGGTAGCTCAGACAATAAGCTGCAGTAATCATGCATTTTATTTTTTTTCAAATCTCCTCATCAGGTTGATAATTTTGCAGCTAAAAACTGAAAATGAGAATGGAATGTGGACCAAACGATTCCTGAATCATCTTTCACATATAAGCTTACGTTCCTCATATTTTCTCGTCAAGACGTACATGGCCGAGAGGATAAAGGCGACGTCACAAGAGACGTGAGGTTGCATACGTACGGGTTCGAACCCCATAAGAGCACGAAACAATTACAATGCTTACATCTTTTGCTTTTTTTTCTTTTATGGAGTATTCACCTTCGTCCATGTAGAAATCACGTTTTCATGTAAACGTACACACACACACAGGTACACACACACACACACACACATACAATATCCCTTTGTTTTGTGCTGGAGACCACATTGCTTTGACAGGCAACTTGGACTTGAAATTACAAATGTTAAAGTGAAGATGACTCTTAAAAGACCGCATGGCCATGTTTGATTTTCTTTTACAATATAAAGACCTATTGGTAAATACTCATTCACATATCCTTTCCAATCAACTTACTTGGACACGCCGACACCACACGAAATTTTCAATTGGTTGCATGACAGAAACAATTTCATCTGAATTATGTAGGACTGTATAAAGAATTGGACTTCACGAATATTTCTCAATATTACTTCAAGTCGCTACTTAACATTATTTTCGTTGTCGATCACTGAAAATGAGAATGGAATCTGGTCGAAACGATTCCCGATTTATCTTTGCAACTGTATATTGATCGAATCTACGCGGCCACTCGTGGGAAGTTGAATAGCGCTATCAGTCACTTGACGTATATCGCCAAAAAACTGAATATCAATGTAAATTTGTGTTGTGTATAGCATCCATAGATAGATTTAAGTTTCGCAAAAGATCTTCGGATCTTCCGTGAGGCAGAATCGCTTAGCACGCTGCGTGTTTATAATGCCCGACCGGAAGGAGAGAAGTTAATGGAGTCCCGCAGGACTTTTTCCTTTTATTTCTTTTTTCTTTTTTTTCTGCAGTTCAGCTTCACTCTGATGTCATGAACACAGCTACTCTATTTCCCTTGTTTTGTATTGGAGTTTGGAGGTTGGGCTTGCTTCTTTAATTTTGTCACACGTGATGTTGTAAATTGCCCCTTGAAACAGTACCCCGCTTGCCACCATTCGTTTTCTCTTTCCTTTTCTCTTCATTTGTTCTTGTTATACTGTAGAAGGATATTTAGGAACGTGTACGTTTACATAACTAACAGGAATGGGAACTGAATTAATTAACTCTAGTCCAGGACAGGTGCATGGCGTCTCGCTTTGTATCTCTTTGGAATTCCAGGTTGTCGGTTATTGTTTGACCAAATAACGGAGTTAAAGACAGGCAGGGAAGGAAGTGACTTGATATTGCTTCATAATGAGGAATTTCGGGCAACACCTTTCCAAGTGTAGTGATTATGACGGGGTTCTCTGTCGTTTATTTTCGTCATGGCTGTTTCACTAGTTTAGCCATAGGTGATATTATGTTGTTGGCATCTGGGAGAATAGAACAGATGAGTACCAAACTGGAATAGCCCTATAAGCAATGTGGTAAGCGTTCAATTTTTTGCATTATCTTTCTTCTTTAAAGTCAATCACTACTGATCGAAATACACAATATTATATGACACGTTCCATTGGTAGTTTAGGAAAAGGGAGTTAATGCACGATGCAATGATAAATGTGCTACCATTGATTTTAGAGACGTCATTGTGGTGTGGTACTGGTGATGGTAAGGGAACCATAGATTGCTTTTAAAGTAATGAGACAATCATTGGACCTTTGCATCAAACCGTATTCCCATCTAGAATATAATGCATGTTCGTGCGGCGTTTTTTTTTTTAAATCCTGACGTGGACATTTTCTTTTTCTTGTTTTTAATTTAAGAATGTTATATCTAAATTTGTTTCTTTCCCCTAACATGTTTTTTGGTTGAATATAAAGTTGGACGTTCCGTGACCGAGCAGCGATTTAGTTACAGTTTCAATGCATCTTGTTTACCATCTTCTCTGACATTAAATTGATGGTTTTTATATTTGACATTGTCTGTCTATTTGCCTGTTTATGCTCATAAAACACTGCTATAACAACTAATACATTTGCTTCACTTGTCACACGCAATGATATGGATTGCAGTTGTGCATGCAGTTTTACTTCCGCCACCTTTCGTTTTTCTCTCCCCTTTTCCCTCACTTTGGTTTTGTTATACTGCAGATGGGAATGATTACAATAACATAACCCAACTTGAAGTAGGAATGAGAACTGAATAGATTAACTCTAGGCCAGGTGTATATAGCGTCTCGCTCATCTCTTTGAAATTTCAGGTTGTCATTGTTCGATCAACGGAGTTGAAGACAGGCTTTATGTTGCTATAAAGGTATCTCGCGCCACATGAATGGAATGCATACGCTGTTTAGTATTAGTAATGAATTTTTTCATGTCCATCCCTGCCAATAAAAGTGAAGTGTGTTTGACGGGGTTCTGTGTCATTCTGCCTATGAGAAAGCAAAGTTTTATTTTCGCCATGGCTGTTTCTCTATGCGTGGCCGTGGGTGATGGGTGTTGTTGGCATCTGGGCAGAAAAGAACCGAGTATCATGCTATAATACCCCCCCCCCCCCCCCGTTAGGTTCTAAGCGTTCAATGCGGTGATATAATATTATCTCTCTTCTTTATTATGTCAATCACTGCTGATGGAATTACAGAATTATGTTATGACACGTTTCACTCAAAGCTTAAAAAACAAAGTTTATGCACGATACAAGTAATGGTGCATGAGTCATATAGGCCATTGATTTTAGATGAGAAATTATGATATGCCTATAGTAGTGGTGTCATTGATTAGGAATTAATGACACAATTAAGCACTCCTTCCACTTCTAACTGTCCCCTTTGAATGTGTGTCGATCACGTGAGATCGTCATAAATTATCATTCACGTATAAGCTTACGTTCAAAGTGTACTCTTAGTTGGAGGAGACCTATAGTTACATGGTTAAAGGCGATGTCTCTTTCGCTGGAGCCGTACGTTTGGCCCGTGTTTCTTTTGCCCTTTTCTCTTTAATTGAGGCATCACTTTCGTCCAGGATAAATCACATTCTCATGTAAACAGACTCACTTGCTCAATATCCCTTGTTTTGTATCGGAGGCTTCATTGGTTTTACTGCTGGTAAATCTCACAGGCTTGTATATAGCTGTAAGAGCTCTCTGAAAGAATCATTATGATAACAAGATTAGAGGGAGTCATAATGGTCAAAGGTCATGTTTTAAAAGGCCACTGTTAAAGCCAAGATGGTTATAAACACTTAATTGTCATGTTTTATTTGTACGTGTCGAGGATCACTTGGACCCCGTTTACAGTGCGAGGCTCGGCCGCGGCTCGGCCGCGCCGAGCCCACCTTCATTTCGGTGTAAATTATGCGCAAAAGGCCCAATGCGGGGCCAAAATTGGCCTCGCATTAGGCCACGCTCTGGAGGTGGTCTCGGCCGCGGCCGAGCCGCGGTCGCGCCCGGCCTTTTTCTCAGTGTATCAAACGCAAACTGGGCTAAATGCGCGGCCAATTTTAGTCTGGTTTCCAAACCCTAGCCTGTACTATTTCGCTATTCAGGATATTAACCACTTCAACGTCGAAAACTAGTATATAGTTTAAGGTAGTTTTGTCCTGCAAAGGATTTTCTCCTTCGGCAAAGGCCTTTGCCCGAACGGCGACTTTGTCGCCACGGAATTCAGTTGGCAAAGGATCTGAAAACCAGACAATACCAAATTGCGTTTGTTTACAAGTAGAGCGCCACTACGACAAAATACTGAAAGGTTTGAATCAAAAGCGCGGCCGAGCCCGGCAGTGTAAACGGACTAACTTGCGGGGCTCGGCCTCGCAATTGAGGTTGGCCGTGGCCGCGGCAAATGTGATCTCAATAATGTAGGCCCAAAAAAGTTCAACTAAGTATCTCATTATAACTTCAAGGTGCTATATTACATTCTTTTCTTTGTCGATCACGGATGACCGACATCTGATGACCCCCAGCGTATCACCTAACTCGTCTTCAGTGTGACGAGTTTCATATCTCGTTTTTTAGGTGATACGCTATCAGCGTATCACCTATTGTAATTGTCAAAATTTCTCTTTTTTTTATTCTTCTTTCTTTCTGCCACATTTTGTGTCGTCAATATCTCAACAATGACATCACGGAATGACATGACATTTTCAGTCAACATGTCTCATAACAATATCTAGCCACAATAAGGTTTTCATGACAGTAACATATCTATGACGTCATCTAGGCGCCATTTTGTGATTTTCGGACCTTGTCACATGATCAATCATAACTTCATAACTAGATGTCATTTCTGTATCATTTTCGCTGGACATAAAGTTCAGGTCACGCTCTATCTTACTTTCTAACGCTAGTTACCCAGGTCATCATTAGGCGCGCGTAAGCGCGCGTCAAAATTTTAAAAGGCTCAAAACGACTTCCCAATGGGAAATCTCGAAGTTTCAGACAATTATAAGCGTTTCAAACATTTTCTCGCGTGCGCGTCCGTCCGCGCAATTTCGCGCGCAGAGCGCTTAAGAAACATGGAAATGCAATTTTTTTGACTGATTTGGATTCCTGATACTTTGAGTAACAGTATCCATTGATTTCCGATCGATTTCGACCCATAACAAAGGAATGCACAGGCGTCAAAGTTGAAATTCCGCACGCGCGTCTTTCTGCAAATATAGTGAAAAAACATGTCTTTGCTTATTTCGTCATAGCTCTTTAAATCGTCCGTTGACCCTATATTTCTATTGCATATTACAAAAGCATATGAATTGTAAATAACATTCCAAGTATCAATATTGCCAGAGAAACGCGATGACGTCATCAAATCTTCATTTTATATAAAAAAAGTGGAATTGATTTTTTTGAGGTACTGTTTCTGACATTCATTTGCTCGTATCTCTGTTGTTTAAGCTCAATATTATCCCAAATTCAGATATGTTGTACTTTGAACATTTGCCTCTCAAGTCCATGTGATGGTTTTGATATATGATGACGTCATCATACTAGAAATTGTGATTAAAGGTAAAGACTCAAAATCAGACAAGTTTACGTGTTATGTCTATGGGAGGTGATTTTTTTTCAAACCATGCATTGACTTGACAACGTTTAAGCACCTTTACCTCATCTGATTTTGCTCCATTTCCTCTGAAACATAAATATGTTGTAGCTGAGACAATAAGCTGCAGTCATCATGCATTTTATATTTTCAAATCTCCTCATCAGGTCGACAATTTTGTAGTTAAAAACTGAAAATGAGAATGCAATCTGTACGGAATGATTCCCGATTGTTCTTTGCAACTGTATATTGGTCGAATCCACGCGGCCACTTGTGGGAAGTTGAATAGCGCCATCTCAGTCAGCACTGTCACGACAGTATTATCATACATTTAAGTTTCGCATAGAATCTCCAGGACAGCCATATGGCGTAATCGCTTAGCGCGCTGGGTGTTCATAACGCCATACCGGAAGGCGAGAAGTTCGACTCCCGCGGAAGTTTTCTCTTTCTTTTTTTTTTTTTTTTTCCGGCAATTCAGCTTTACTCCGATGTCATTTATCGTATTATTTTACCAAGTATACGTAACCCGTGAACACGGCTGCTCTATTTCCCTCGTTTTGTATTGGAGTTTGGAGATTGGGTTTGCTTCATTAATTTTGTCACACTTAATGTTGTAAATTGCCCCTTGTTACAGTGTCCCGCTTGCCACCTTTCGTTTGCTCTTTCCTTTTCTCTTCATTGGTTCTTGTAATATTGTAACAGGATAGGTAGGAACATGTACGTTTAGATAACTGGCAGGAATGGGAGCTGAATTGATTAACTCTAGTCCAGGTGTATGGCGTCTCGCTCATCTCTTTGAAATTCCAGGTTGTTATTGTTTGACCCAATAACGGAGTTGTAGACAGGTTTTATGTTGCTATAGAGGTATCTTGTGCCACATGAATGGAAGGCATCACTGTTTAGTAGTAGTAATGAACTTTTTCATGTTGTAAATGATATAAAGATATGAATTTCACATCCAATCTTCGGGACAGCCGTGTGGCTTTATAGTCGCTTAGCGCGCTGCATGGTCATTATGCACTACCTTAGGACGAGATGTTCGGGACCCGCAGGACGCTATTATTTTTTTTTCTCTCTCTCTCTTTCTTTGTTTTTCTTTTGGCAGTTCAGCCTCATTCCGATGTCATTACCCCACGACACACAGTCACTCAAGTTCCCTTTTTTTTTTTTTTGTCGGAGGCTGGAGGTTGGATTTGCTTCATTTATCATACGTATTGTTTAAATTGCCCTTGGTACAGTGCCCCGCTTGCCACCTTTCCTTTTCTCTTTCCTTTTCTCTACGTTTGTTCCTGTTACACTGCACAAGACAGGTCGGAAAATAATTTACATAACTCAACTGGAGCAGGAATGGCAACTGAATAAATTAACTCTAGGACAGGTGTATGGCGTCTCGCTCGTCTCTTTGAAATTCCAGGTTGCTATTGTTTGACCCAATAACGGAATTGTAGACAGGTTTTATGCTGCTATAGAGGTATCTTGTGCCACATGAGTAGAAGGCATCACTGTTTAGTAGTAGTAATGAACTTTTTCATGTCCCTCCATGTCAATTATAGTGTGTTCAAAGGGGTTGTGTGTCTATCTGCCAAAGAAAAGGACAACCTTATTTTCGCCATGGCTATTTCTCTATACGTAACCGTAGGTGATGAGTGTTGTTGGTATCTGAGCAGTGAATAACACAACATCAGGCTAAAATCCCCCTTTTATACGCGCTAAGCGTTCAATTTGATATATCTTTATTTATGTAGTCAATCACTGCTAATGGCGTTACAGAATTATGTTATAACACCTTTCACTGAAAGTTTATAAAGCAAAGTTTATGGACAAGGCAAGCAATTGTACATGAATAATACCAATGATTTCAGAGGGAAATTATGGTATACCTAAATGTAAGGGTATCATTGCTTTGGAATTGCTGAAACAATATCTTGGCACGAGGTCTTCCACCTCTAATAACTGATCCCTTTAAAGATGTGTCGGTCACGGGTGATCGTCATGATTCATCTTTCACGTAGAAGCTTCCGTTCCACACTCTTAGTTCGAGAAGACTTACCATCATACTTCAAATTGTGATTAAAGGTAAAGACTCAAAATCAGACAAGTTGACGTGTTATGTCTAAGGGAGGTGATTTTTTTATTTTAACCATGCATTGACTTGACAACGTTTCACCACCTTTATTTCAGCTGATTTTGCTCCATTTCCTCTGAAACTTAAGTATGTGGTAGCTCAGACAATAAGCTGCAGTAATCATGCATTTTATTTTTTCAAATCTCCTCATCAGGTTGATAATTTTGCAGCTAAAAACTGAAAATGCGAATGGAATGTGGACGAAACGATTCCTGATTCATCTTTCACATACATAAGTTTACATTCCTCATATTTTCTCGTCGAGACGTATGGCCGAGAGGATAAAGGCGACGTCACAAGATACGTGAGGTTGCACACGTACGGGTTCGAACCCCATAAGAACACGAAACGAAATACTTACATCTTTTGCTTTTTTTCTTTTATGGAGTATTCACCTTCGTCCATGTAGAAATCACGTTTTCATGTAAACGTACACACACACACACACACACACACACACACACACACACACACAATATCCCTTTGTTTTGTGTTGGAGACCACATTGCTTTGACTGGCAACTTGGACTTGAAATTACAAATGTTAAAGTGAAGATGGCTCTTAAAAGACCGCATGGCCATGTTTGATTTTTTTTTTTACAATATAAAGACCTATTGGTAAATATTCATTCACATATCCTTTCCAATCAACTTACTTGGACACGCCGACACCACACGAAATTTTCAATTGGTTGCATGACAGAAACAATTTCATCTGAATTATGTAGGACTGCATAAAGAATTGGACTTCACGAATATTTCTCAATATTATATTATACTTCAAGTCGCTACTTAACATTATTTTCGTTGTCGATCACTGAAAATGAGAATGGAATCTGGTCGAAACGATTCCCGATTTATCTTTGTAACTGTATATTGATCGAATCCACGCGGCCACTCGTGGGAAGTTGAACAGCGCTATCAGTCACTTGACGTATATCGCCAAAAAATTGAATATCAATGTAAATTTGTGTTGTGTATAGCATACATAGATAGATTTAAGTTTCGCACAGGATCTTCGGATCTTCCGTGTGGCAGAATCGCTTAGCACGCTGCGTGTTTATAATGCCCGACCGGAAGGAGAGAAGTTAATCGAGTCCCGCAGGACTTTTTCCTTTTATTTCTTTTTTCTTTTCTTTTTTTCAGCAGTTCAGCTTCACTCTGATGTCATGAACACAGCTACTCTATTTCCCTTGTTTTGTATTGGAGTTTGGAGGTTGGGTTTGCTTCATTAATTTTGTCACGCGTAATGTTGTAAATTGCCCCTTGAAACAGTGCCACGCTTGCTACCATTCTTTTTCTCTTTCCTTTTCTCTTCATTTAGATTTTGTTCTTGTTATACTGTAGCAGGATATTTAGGAACGTGTACGTTTACATAACTAACAGGAATGGGAACTGAATTAATTAACTCTAGTCCAGGTGTATGGCGTCTCGCTTATCTGTTTAGAATTCCAGGTTGTTATTGTTTGACAAAAACGGAGTTAAAGACAGGCAGGGAAGGAAGTGACTTGATATTGCTTCATATTATATGAGGAATTTCGGGCAATACCTTTCCAATTAGTGTAGTGATTTTGACAGGGTTCTCTGTCGTTTATTTTCGTCATGGCTGTTTCACTAGTTTAGCCATAGGTGATATGTGTTGTTGGCATCTGGGAGAATAGAACAGATCAGTACCAAACTGGAATAGCCCTATAAGCAATGTGGTAAGCATTCAATTTGTTGCATTATCTTTCTTCTTTAAGGTCAATCACTACTGATCGAATTACACCATATAATATGGCACGTTTCACTGGTAGTTTAGGAAAAGGGAGCTAATTCAATGCAAGATACAATGATATGTGCTACCATTGATTTTAGAGACGTCATTGTGGTGTGGTGCTGGTGGTGGTAAGGGAATCATTGCTTTTAAATTAATGAGACAATCCTTGGAACTTTGCATCAAGAATATAATGCATGTTCGTGCGGCGTTTTTTTTTTTTTAATCCTGACGTGGACATTATTTTTCTTTATCTTGTTTTTAATTCAAGAATGTTATATCTGAATATGTTCGATTTAGTTACGGTTTCAATGCATCTTGTTTACCATCTTCTCTGACATTAAATTGATGGTTTTTAAATTTGACATTGTCTGTCTATTTGTCTGTTTATGCTCATAAAACACTGCTATAACAACTAAAACATTTGTTTCACTTGTCACACGCAATGCTATGGATTGCAGTTGTGCATGCAGTTTTCCTTTTGCCACCTCTCGTTTTTCTCTCCCCTTTTCCCTCACTTTGGTTTTGTTATACTGCAGATGGGAATGATTACAATAACATAACCCAACCTGAAGTAGGAATGAGAACTGAATAAATTAACTCTAGGCCAGGTGTATATAGCGTCTCGCTCATCTCTTTGAAATTTCAGGTTGTCATTGTTCTATCAACGGAGTTGAAGACAGGCTTTATGTTGCTATAGAGGTATCTAGCTCCACATGAATGGAATGCATACGCTGTTTAGTATTAGTAATGAACTTTTTCATGTCCATCCCTGCCAAGAAAAGTGTGTTTGACGGGGTTCTGTGTCATTGTGCCTATGAGAAAGCAAAGTTTTATTTTCGCCATGGCTGTTTCTCTATGCGTAGCCGTGAGTGATGGATGTTGTTGGCATCTAGCTGGGCAGTAAAAAACCGAGTATCATGCTATAATACCCCCCCCCCCCCCGTTAGGTTCTAAGCGTTCAATGTGATATATATTTCTTCTTCATTATGTCAATCACTGCTGATGGAATTACAGAATTATGCTATGACACGTTTCACTCAAAGCTTAAAAAGCAAAGTTTATGCACTATACAAGTAATGGTGCATGAATCCTATAGACCATTGATTTTAGATGAGAAATTATGATATGCCTATAGTAGGGATGTCATTGATTGGGAATTAATGACACGATTAAGCATTTTCATAATCCTTATCCTTCACTCTAACCTCCGTGAAAATATCATATTTGAATTCAACCAATAAGATGGTAAAAAATGCATGCATTCATGTTTTATCAATATACAATGTATGGACTTTCCAAACATTCAACAGCGATTATCTCAAAATGAACATTGTGTGGGTTAGCACTATATTGCATCGACCCTTTCAATTGTCTATCAAGTTCATGTCGATGTTTTCTAATTTGATGACGTCATCATACTAGAAGTTGTGATTAAAGGCAAGATATCAAAATCAGCGAAGATTACTAATCGCTGCCTCATGTTCCTGTGTTTGATCGTCCAGTCAATACCAAACTGACGACATACGTTGAATATGTTATACTTTGAACAATTGTCTATCAAGTCCATGTCGATGTTTTCTAATTTGATGACGTCATCATACCAGAAGTTGTGATTAAAGGCAAGATATCAAAATCAGCGAAGATTATGTGTTATGTCTATGGGGGGATTTTTTTTTTTTAACCATGCATAGACGATAACGCTCAAGCACTTTTACCTCACTTGATTTTGCTTCATTTCCTCTGAAACTTAAGTATGTTGTAGCTGAGACAATAAGCTGCAGTAATCATACATTTTATTTTTTTTCAAATCTTCTCATCAGGTTGACAATTTTGCAGCTTAAAACTGAAAATGAGAATGGAAGGTGGACGAAACGATTCCTGATTCATCTTTCACATACATAAGTTTACGTTCCTCATATTTTCTCGTCGAGACGTATGGCCGAGTGGTTAAAGGCGACGTCTCAGAGACGTGAGGTTGCACACATTCATTCATTCATTCATTTTCATTTTCATTTCATTTATTTCATTCCTTCTTTCTTTTTCGTCAAACATAACACGAAATGTATCAGAAGATATAACATAGGCATGTATTCGACTTTACATGGTAGATAATGGTTAACAAATACGAAATTATACATGCATACCGGCAAAATACAAAGTTATGTTTGGAGGATAAAAAAAAAGAAAGAACTGAGAGGTTCACTGAAAAGCATGCTTGTAAATTGTGAACCACTCCAAAGGATTCTTGTGAATACATTAAACTTTTTTTTTTTTTTTTTTTTTAACAAAGACAGGAGAGAACAAGACAGTAGAAACACAACGACATTACATGACTTTACAGTAGGGTATACCATGACACATGCGGGTTCGAACCCCACAAGATCACGAAACAAAATACTTAGCCATTTTACTTTTTTTTTCTTCAGTGGTGTATTACATATTCGTCCATGTAGAAATCACGTTCGTATAGAAACGCACCTATACACACACACACACAATATCCCTCTTTCTTGTGTTGGAGACCACATTGCTTCGATTGCTGCAAAATTTTGCAGGCTGACTTTATCAAACCGATTATAGTATAAGTAATGACGACTACGGAGGTGTTGTACTTTGAACAATTGTCTTTCAAGACCATGTCATTGTTTTGTACTTTGATGACGTCATCACACTGAAAATTGTGATTAGAGGTAAAGACGCAAAATCGGACAAGTTTACGTGTTATGTCTATGGGAGGTGATTTTTCTTTTAAACCATGCATTGACTTGACAACGTTTAAGCACCTTTATCTCAGCTGATTTTGCTTCGTTTCCTCTGAAACTAAAGTATGTTGTAGCTGAGACAATAAGCTGCAGTAATCATGCATTTTATTCTTTGAAATCTCCTCATCAGGTTGACAATTTTGCAGTTTAAAACTGAAAATGAGAATGGAATGTGGACGAAACGATTCCTGATTCATCTTTCACACACATAAGTTTACGTTCGTCATATTTTCTCGTCGAGACGTATGGCCGAGTGATTAAAGGCGACGTCTCAGAGAAGTGAGGTTGCATACGTGCGGGTTCGAACCCCACAAGATCACGAAACAAAATACTTTGCTATTTTACTTTTTTTTCTTCAATGGTGTATTACATATTCGTCCATGTAGAAGTCAAGTTCGTATATAAACGCACCTATACACACACACACACACACACACACACACAATATCCCTCTTTTTTGTGTTGGAGACCACATTGCTTCGACTGCTGCAAACTTTTGCAGGCTGACTTTGTCAAACCGATCATAGTATGTAATGACGACGACGGAGGTGTTGTACTTTGAAAAATTGTCTTTCAAGACCATGTCAATAAGCCAGTTCGGGGTTAGCTCATGGGCACATGGGTACAAATGACCTTTCTTCTTTCTCAGTTGATTAGGCACTCCACTAGTTTCAAGCGACAGAAGGCATGAGCTTGCCCAACGTAACAATTTATGGAATTCATCAGTCATGTTCAAACAAAGGATGAACTTGCATAGACCAGGTGACCAGAATGATCCTTCCATTGACATTTTGGAAAGCATCCATTTCATTATTTTGCATTGAATGTATTAACAATCTCTTTCTATTGATATTGTCAGACACCGCTTTTGCTGTCATGTGGATGTGCTGGCAAGCACCACTTATAGGGCTCAGTTGAATAATCATTACATTACAGATGCTTATCTCAGTGAATTTAAAAACCACCATGCTCTGCTGGTACAGATGACCTTTTTCTGCTCATGCTCAAAGTGGAACCCCGAACTGGCTTATTGTTTCGTACTTTGATGACGTCATCACACTGAAAATTGTGATTAAAGGCAAGGTATCAAAACCAGCCGATTATAGGTTTTATGTCTACGGCACGTATTTTTCCCAAGTCGCCAGAAATGGCATAGCGACATCAGTCGTTACAAGGCCGCATTTCCGTCTAGCAATGCAATACATGTTCACGCGGCCCCGTTTGTTGAGTGGGCATTGACTTTTTCCCCCTGTAATATCTATACATTTTTTTTTTTTTGCCTAACCATTTCCGTGGATGTCCCGTGGCCGAGTGGTTAGAGAAACGGATTTGCATGCACGCTGAATAATTTCAAGGTGCCTATATCACATTCGTTTCTTTGTCGATCACGGATGACCGACATCTGATGACCCCAAGCGTATCACCTAACTCGTCCTTAGTGTGACGAGTTTCATATCTCGTTTTTTATTCTTCTTTCTTTCTGCCACATTTTGTGTCGTCAATATCTCAATAATGACATTACGGAATGACATGACATTTTCAGTCAACATGTCTCATGACAAAATCTAGCCACAATAAGGTTTTCATGACAGTAACATATCTATGACGTCATCTAGGCGCCATTTTGTGATTTTCGGACCTTGTCACGTGATCGATCATAACTTCATAACTAGATGTTATTTCTGTATCATTTTCGGTGGACATGAAGTTCAGGTCACGCTCTATCTTACTTTTTAACGCTAGTTACACAGGTCATCATTACGCGCGCGTAAGCGCGCGTCAAAATTTTAAAAGACTCAAAACGACTTCCCAATGGGAAATCTCGAAGTTTCAGACAATTTTAAGCGTTTCAAACATTTTCTCGCGTGCGCGTCCGTCCGCGCAATTTCGCGCGCAGAGGGCGTAACCAACATGAAAATGCTATTTTTTTGACTGATTTGGATTCCTGATACTTTGAGTAACAATATCCACTGATTTCCGATCGATGTTGACCTATAACAAAGGAATGCGCTGGCGTCAAAGTTGAAATTTCGTGTGCGCGTCTATGTGGAAATATAGCGAAAAACATGTCTTTGTTTATTTCGCAATAGCTCTTTAAAAAGTCCGTTGACCCTATGTTTTTATTGCATATTACAAAAGCATATGAATTGAAAATAACGTTTCAAGTATCAATATTTCCCGAAATACATTATGACGTCATCATATCATCATCTGAAATCAAAAAAGTGGAATTAATTTTTTTGAGGTACTGTTTCTAACATTCATTTGCTCGTATCTCTGTTGTTTAAGCTCAATATTATCCCAAATTCACATATGTTGTACTTTTAACATTTGCCTTTCAGGTCCATGTCATGGTTTTGAAATTTGATGACGTCATCATACTTTAAATTGTGATTAAAAGTAAAGATGCAAAATCGGACAAGTTTACGTGTTATGTCTATGGGAAGTGATTTTTTTTAAAACCATCCATTGACTTGACAACGTTTAAGCACCTTTATCTCAGCTGATTTTGCTTCATTTCCTCTGAAATTTAAGTATGTTGTAGCTGAGACAATAAGCTGCAGTAATCATGCATTTTGTTCTTTGAAATCTTCTCATGAGGTTGACAATTTTGCAGTTTAAAACTGAAAATGAGAATGGAATGTGGACGAATCGATTCCTGATTCATCTTTCACATACATAAGTTTACGTTCCTCATATTTTCTCGTCGAGACGTATGGCCGAGTGGTTAAAGGCGCCGTCTCAGAGACGTGAGGTTGCACTCGTGCGGGTTCGAACCCCACAAGATCACGAAACAAAATACCTAGCTATTTTACTTTTTTTTTTCTTCAATGGTGTATTACACATTCGTCCATGTAGAAATTACGTTCGTATATAAACGCACCTATACACACACACACACACACACACACACAATATCCCTCTGTTTTGTGTTGGAGACCACATTGCTTCGACAGCTGCAGAATGTTGCATCCTGACTCTGTCAAATAGTATGTAATGACGACAACGGAGGTGTTGTACTTTGAGCAATTGTCTTTCAAGTCCATGTCATTGTTTTGTACTTTGATGACGTCATCACACTGAAAATTGTCATTAAAGGCAAGGTATCAAAATCAGCCGATTATAGGTTTTATGTCTGCGGGACGTATTTTTCCGAAATTGCTAGAAATGGCACAGCGACCTCAGTCGTTACAAGGCCGCATTTCCTTCTAGCAATGCAATACATGTTCACGCGGCCACAATTGTTGAGTGGGCATTGACTTTTTCCCCCTGTAATATCTATACATTTTTTTTTTTTTCGGCCTTACCGTTTCCGTGGATGTCCCGTGGCCGAGT
Organism: Diadema setosum; assembly: GCF_964275005.1. Lineage (NCBI taxonomy): Eukaryota > Metazoa > Echinodermata > Echinoidea > Diadematoida > Diadematidae > Diadema > Diadema setosum. The sequence goes on along the minus strand of NC_092691.1, from coordinate 7,443,113 downwards.
GGTTAGAGAAACCGTTTTGCATGCACGCTCAATATAACTTCAAGGTGCCTATATCACATTCTTTTCTTTGTCGATCACAGATGACCGACATCTGATGACCCCAGGCGTATCACCTAACTCGTCAGTGTGACGAGTTTCATGTCTCGTTTTTATTCTTCTTTCTTTCTGGACAATTTTGTGTCGTCAATATCTCAAGAATGACATTACGAAATAACATGACATTTTCAGTCAACATGTCTCATGACAAAATCTAGCCACAATAAGGTTTTCATGACAGTTACATATCTATGACGTCATCTAGGCGCCATTTTGTGATTTTCGGACCTTGTCACATGATCGATCATAACTTCATAACTAGATGTCATTTCTGTATCATTTTCGCTGGACATGAAGTTCAGGTCACGCTCTATCTTACTTTTTAACGCTAGTTACACAGGTCATCATTAGGCGCGCGTAAGCGCGCGTCAAAATTTTAAAAGGCTCAAAACGACTTCCCAATGGGAAATCTCGAAGTTTCAGACAATTTTAAGCGTTTCACACATTTTCTCGCGTGCGCGTCCGTCCGCGCAATTTCGCGCGCAGAGCCCGTAAGCAACATGAAAATGCAATTTTTTTGACTGATTTGGATTCCTGATACTTTGAGTAATAATATCCATTGATTTCCGATCGATTACGACCTATAACAAAGGAATGCACTGGCGTCAAAGTTGAAATTCCGCGTGCGCGTCTTTCTGCAAATATAGTGAAAAAACATGTCTTTGTTTATTTCGCCATAGCTCTTTAAATCGTCCGTTGACCCTATATTTCTATTGCATATTACAAAAGTATTTGAATTGTAAGTAACATTCCAAGTATCAGTATTGCCAGGAATACGCGATGACGTCATCATATCGTCATTTTAAATCAAAAAAGTGGAATTGATTTTTTTGAGGTACTGTTTCTGACATTCATTTGCTCGTATCTCTGTTGTTTAAGCTCAATATTACCCCAAATTCAGATATGTTGCACTTTGAACATTTGCCTTTCAAGGCCATGTGATGGTTTTGAAATATGATGACGTCATCATACTAGAAATTGTGATTAAAGGTAAAGACTCAAAATCAGACAAGTTTACGTGTTATGTCTATGGGAGGTGATTTTTTTTTAAACCATGCATTGACTTGACAACGTTTAAGCACCTTTACCTCATCTGATTTTACTCCATTTCCTCTGAAACATAAATATTTTGTAGCTGAGACAACAAGCTTTAGTAATCATGCATTTTATGTTTTCAAATCTCCTCATCAGGTTGACAATTTTGCAATTTAAAACTGAAAATGAGAATGCAATCTGTACGGAACGATTCCCAATTTTTCTTTGCAACTGTATATTGATCGAATCCACGCTGCCACTTGTGGGAAGTTGAATAGCGCCATCACAAGTCAACACTGTCACGATAGTATTTAGATTTAAGTTTCGAACTCGATCTTCAGGACAGCCATGTGGCATAATCGGTTAGCGCGCTGGTTGTTCATAACGCCATACCGGAAGGCGAGAGGTTCGACTCCCGCAGGACTTTTATCCGTTCATTCTTTTTTTTCTCTTTTTTTTCGGCAGTTCAGCTTTACTCCGATGTCATTTATCGTATTACTTTATCAAGTTGTAAATTGCCCCTTGTTACAGTGACCCGCTTGCCACCTTTCGTTTGATCGTTCCTTTTCTCTTCATTGGTTCTTGTTATATTGTAACAGGATAGGTAGGAACATGTACGTTTAGATAACTGGCAGGAATGGGAGCTGATATGATTAGCTCTAGTCCAGGTGTATGGCGTCTCGCTCATCTCTTTGAAATTCCAGGTTGTTATTGTTTGACCCAATATCGGAGTTGTATACAGGTTTTATGTTGCTATAGAGGTATCTTGTGCCACATGAATGGAAGGCATCACTGTTTAGTAGTAATAATGAACCTTTTCATGTTGTAAATGATATAAAGATATGAATTTCACATCCAATCTTCGGGACAGCCGTGTGGCTTTATAGTCGCTTAGCGCGCTGCATGGTCATTATGCACTACCTTAGGACGAGATGTTCGGGACCGGCAGGACGCTATTATTTTTTTCTCTCTCTCTTTCTTTGTTTTTCTTTTGGCAGTTCAGCTTCATTCCGATGTCATTATCCCACGACACACAGTCACTCAAGTTCCTTTTTTTGTGTGTGTCGGAGGCTGGAGGTTGGATTTGCTTCATTTATCATACGTAATGTTGTAAATTGCCCTTGGTATACAGTGCCCCGCTTGCCACCTTTCGTTTTCTCTTTCCTTTTCTCTTCGTTTGTTCCTGTTATACACTGCACAAGACAGGTCGGAAAATAATTTACATAACTCAACTGGAGCAGGAATGGCAACTGAATAAATTAACTCTAGGCCAGGTGTATGGCGTCTCGCTCGTCTCTTTGAAATTCCAGGTTGTTATTGTTTGACCCAATAACGGAATTGTAGACAGGTTTTATGTTGCTATAGAGGTATCTTGTGCCACATGAGTAGAAGGCATCACTGTTTAGTAGTAGTAATGAACTTTTTCATGTCCCTCCATGTCAATTATAGTGTGCTCAAAGGGGTTGTGTGTTTATCTGCCAAAGAAAAGGAAAACCTTATTTTCGTCATGGCTATTTCTCTATACGTAACCGTAGGTGATGAGTGTTGTTGGTATCTGAGCAGTGAATAACACATCATCAGGCTAAAATCCCCCTTAGTTATACGCGCTAAGCGTTCAATTTGATATATCTTTATTTATGTAGTCAATCACTGCTAATGGAGTTACAGAATTATGTTATGACACCTTTCACTGAAAGTTTGTAAAGCAAAGTTTATGGACAAGGCAAGCAATTGTTCATGAATAATACCAATGATTTCAGAGGGAAATTATGGTATACCTAAATGTAAGGGTATCATTGCTTTGGAATTGCTGAGACAATATCTTGGCACGAGGGCTTCCACTTCTGATAACTGATCCCTTTGAAGATGTGTCGGTCACGGGTGATCATCGTGATTCATCTTTCACGTAGAAGCTTCCGTTCCACACTCTTAGTTCGAGAAGACTTACCATCATACTTCAAATTATGATTAAAGGTAAAGACTCAAAATCAGACAAGTTGACGTGTTATGTCTATGGGAGGTGATTTTTTTTAAAAACCATGCATTGACTTGACAACGTTTAAGCACCTTTATTTCAGCTGATTTTGCTCCATTTCCTCTGAAACGTAAGTATGTGGTAGCTCAGACAATAAGCTGCAGTAATCATGCATTTTATTTTTTTTTTTCAAATCTCCTCATCAGGTTGATAATTTTGCAGCTAAAAACTGAAAATGAGAATGGAATGTGGACCAAACGATTCCTGAATCATCTTTCACATATAAGCTTACGTTCCTCATATTTTCTCGTCAAGACGTACATGGCCGAGAGGATAAAGGCGACGTCACAAGAGACGTGAGGTTGCATACGTACGGGTTCGAACCCCATAAGAGCACGAAACAATTAAAATGCTTACATCTTTTGCTTTTTTTTCTTTTATGGAGTATTCACCTTCGTCCATGTAGAAATCACGTTTTCATGTAAACGTACACACACACACAGGTACACACACACACACACACACATACAATATCCCTTTGTTTTGTGCTGGAGACCACATTGCTTTGACTGTCAACTTGGACTTGAAATTACAAATGTTAAAGTGAAGATGACTCTTAAAAGACCGCATGGCCATGTTTGATTTTCTTTTACAATATAAAGACCTATTGGTAAATACTCATTCACATATCCTTTCCAATCAACTTACTTGGACACGCCGACACCACACGAAATTTTCAATTGGTTGCATGACAGAAACAATTTCATCTGAATTATGTAGGACTGTATAAAGAATTGGACTTCACGAATATTTCTCAATATTACTTCAAGTCGCTACTTAACATTATTTTCGTTGTCGATCACTGAAAATGAGAATGGAATCTGGTCGAAACGATTCCCGATTTATCTTTGCAACTGTATATTGATCGAATCTACGCGGCCACTCGTGGGAAGTTGAATAGCGCTATCAGTCACTTGACGTATATCGCCAAAAAACTGAATATCAATGTAAATTTGTGTTGTGTATAGCATACATAGATAGATTTAAGTTTCGCAGAAGATCTTCGGATCTTCCGTGAGGCAGAATCGCTTAGCACGCTGCGTGTTTATAATGCCCGACCGGAAGGAGAGAAGTTAATCGAGTCCCGCAGGACTTTTTCCTTTTATTTCTTTTTTCTTTTTTTTTCTGCAGTTCAGCTTCACTCTGATGTCATGAACACAGCTACTCTATTTCCCTTGTTTTGTATTGGAGTTTGGAGGTTGGGTTTGCTTCTTTAATTTTGTCACACGTTATGTTGTAAATTGCCCCTTGAAACAGTACCCCGCTTGCCACCATTCGTTTTCTCTTTCCTTTTCTCTTCATTTGTTCTTGTTATACTGTAGCAGGATATTTAGGAACGTGTACGCTTACATAACTAACAGGAATGGGAACTGAATTAATTAACTCTAGTCCAGGTGCATGGCGTCTCGCTTATCTCTTTGGAATTCCAGGATGTTATTGTTTGACCAAATAACGGAGTTAAAGACAGGCAGGTAAGGAAGTGACTTGATATTGCTTCATAATGAGGAATTTCGAGCAACACCTTTCCAAGCGTAGTGATTATGACGGGGTTCTCTGTCGCTTATTTTCGTCATGGCTGTTTCACTAGTTTAGCCATAGGTGATATTATGTTGTTGGCATCTGGGAGAATAGAACAGATCAGTACCAAACTGGAATAGCCCTATAAGCAATGTGGTAAGCGTTCAATTTTTTGCATTATCTTTCTTCTTTAAAGTCAATCACTACTGATCGAAATACACAATATAATATGACACGTTCCATTGGTAGTTTAGGAAAAGGGAGTTAATGCACGATGTAATGATAAATGTGCAACCATTGATTTTAGAGACGTCATTGTGGTGTGGTAGTGGTGATGGTAAGGGAACCATAGATTGCTTTTAAAGTAATGAGACAATCATTGGACCTTTGCATCAAGACCGTATTCCCATCTAGAATATAATGCATGTTCGTGCGGCGTTTTGTTTTTTAAAATCCTGACGTGGACATTTTCTTTTTCTTGTTTTTAATTTAAGAATGTTATATCTAAATTTGTTTCTTTCCCCTAACATGTTTTTTGGTTGAATATAAAGTTGGACGTTCCGTGACCGAGCAGCGATTTAGTTACAGTTTCAATGCATCTTGTTTACCACCTTCTCTGACATTAAATTGATGGTTTTTATATTTGACATTGTCTGTGTATTTGCCTGTTTATGCTCATAAAACACTGCTATAACAACTAATACATTTGCTTCACTTGTCACACGCAATGATATGGATTGCAGTTGTGCATGCAGTTTTACTTCCGCCACCTTTCGTTTTTCTTTCCCCTTTTCCCTCACTTTGGTGTGTTATACTGCAGATGGGAATGATTACAATAACATAACCCAACTTGAAGTAGGAATGAGAACTGAATAGATTAACTCTAGGCCAGGTGTATAGCGTCTCGCTCATCTCTTTGAAATTTCAGGTTGTCATTGTTCGATCAACGGAGTTGAAGACAGGCTTCATGTTGCTTTCGAGGTATCTCGCGCCACATGAATGGAATGCATACGCTGTTTAGTATTAGTAATGAATTTTTTCATGTCCATCCCTGCCAATAAAAGTGAAGTGTGTTTGACGGGGTTCTGTGTCATTCTGCCTATGAGAAAGCAAAGTTTTATTTTCGCCATGGCTGTTTCTCTATGCGTGGCCGTGGGTGATGGGTGTTGTTGGCATCTGGGCAGAAAAGAACCGAGTGTCATGCTATAATACCCCCCCCCCCCCGTTAGGTTCTAAGCGTTCAATGCGGTGATATAATATTATCTCTCTTCTTTATTATGTCAATCACTGCTGATGGAATTACAGAATTATGTTATGACACGTTTCACTCAAAGCTTAAAAAAACAAAGTTTATGCACGATACAAGTAATGGTGCATGAGTCCTATAGGCCATTGATTTTAGATGAGAAATTATGATATGCCTATAGTAGGGGTGTCATTGATTAGGAATTAATGACACGATTAAGCACTCCTTCCACTTCTAACTGTCCCCTTTGAATGTGTGTCGATCACGTGAGATCGTCATAAATTATCATTCACGTATAAGCTTACGTTCAAAGTGTACTCTTAGTTGGAGGAGACCTATAGTTACATGGTTAAAGGCGATGTCTCTTTCGCTGGAGCCGTACGTTTGGCCCGTTTTTCTTTTGCCCTTTTCTCTTTAATTGAGGCATCACTTTCGTCCAGGATAAATAACATTCTCATGTAAACAGACTCACTTGCTCGATATCCCTTGTTTTGTATCGGAGGCTTCATTGGTTTTACTGCTGGTAAATCTCACAGGCTTGTATATAGCTGTAAGAGCTCTCTGAACTGATCATTATGATAGCAAGATTAGAGGGAGTCATATTGGTTATGTAAATAATGGTCAAAGGTCATGTTTTAAAAGGCCACTGTTAAAGCCAAGATGGTTATAAACACTTAATTGTCATGTTTTATTTGTACGTGTCGAGGATCACTTGGACCCCGTTTACAGTGCGAGGCTCGGCCGCGGCTCGGCCGCGCCGAGCCCACCTTCATTTCGGTGTAAACGCGCAAAAGGCCCAATGCGGGGCCAAAATTGGCCTCGCATTAGGCCACGTTCTGGAGGTGGTCTCGGCCGCGGCCGAGCCGCGGTCGCACCCGGCCTTTTTCTCAGTGTAAACGCAAACTGGGCTAAATGCGCGGCCAATTTTAGTCTGGTTTCCAAACCCTAGCCTGTACTATTTCGCTATTCAGGATATTAACCATTTCAACGTCGAAAACTGGTATAGTTTAAGGTGGTTTTGTCCTGCAAAGGATTTTCTCCTTCGGCAAAGGCCTTTGCCCGAACGGCGACTTTGTCGCCACGGAATTCAGTTGGCAAAGGATCTGAAAACCATACAATACCAAATTGCGTTTGTTTACAAGTAGAGCGCCACTACGACAAAATACTGAAAGGTTTGAATCAAAAGCGCGGCCGAGCCCGGCAGTGTAAACGGACTAACTTGCGGGGCTCGGCCTCGCAATTGAGGTTGGCCTTGGCCGCGGCAAATGTGATCTCAATAATGTAGGCCCAAAAAAGTTCAACTAAGTATCTCATTATAACTTCAAGGTGCTATATTACATTCTTTTCTTTGTCGATCACGGATGACCGACATCTGATGACCCCCAGCGTATCACCTAACTCGTCTTCAGTGTGACGAGTTTCATATCTCGTTTCTTTTTATTCTTCTTTCTTTCTGGACAATTTTGTGTCATCAATATCTCAAGAGTGACATTACAGAATGGCATGACATTTTCAGGGAACATGTCTCATGACAATATCTAGCCACAATAAGGTTTTCATGACAGTAACATGTCTATGACGTCATCTAGGCGCCATTTTGTGATTTTCGGACCATGTTACATGATCGATCATAACTTCATAAATAAAGGTAATTTCTGTATCATTTTCGGTGGACATTAAGTTCAGGTCACGCTCTATCTTACATTTTAATGCTAATTACCTTGGACATTATTACGCGCGCGTACGCGCGCGTCAAACTTTTAAAAGGCTCAAAACAACTTACCAATGGGAAATCTTGAAGTTTCAGACAATTTTAAGCGTTTCGCGCGTTCGCGTCCGTCCGCACATTTTCGCGCGTAGTGCGCGTAAGCAACATGAAAATGCACATTTTTTGACAGATTTGGATTCCTGATACATTAAGCAACAATATCCATTGATTTCCGATCAATTTTGACCTATAACAAAGGAATGCGTTGGCGGCAAAGTTGAAATTTCGTGTGCGCGTCTATGTGCAAATATAGCGAAAAACATGTCTTTGTTTATTTCGCCATAGCTCTTTAAAACGTCTGGTTACCCTATGTTTTTATTGCATATTACAAAAACATATGAATTGGAAATAACGTTTCAAGCATCAATATCTCCATGAATACATTATGACGTCATCATATCATCATCTGAAATCAAAAAAGTGGAATTAAATTTTTTAAGGTACTGTTTCTGACATTCATTTGCTCGTATCTCTGTTGTTTAAGCTCAATATCATCCCAAATTCAGATATGTTGTACTTTGAACATTTGCCTTTCAAGTCCATGTCATAGTTTTGAAATTTGATGACGTCATCATGCTTTAAATTGTGTTTAAAGGTAAAGACGCAAAATCGGACAAGTTTACGTGTTATGTCTATGGGAGGTGATTTTTTTAGAAACCATGCATTGACTTGACAACGTTTAAGCACCTTTATCTCAGCTGATTTTGCTTCATTTCCTCTGAAACTTAAGTATGTTGTAGCTGTGACAATAATCTGCAGTAATCATGCATTTTATTCTTTGAAATATCCTCATGAGGTTGACAATTTTGCAATTTAAAACTGAAAATGAGAATGGAATGCGGACGAAACGATTCCTGATTCATCTTTCACGTACATAAGTTTACGTTCCTCTAATTTTCTCGTCGAGACGAATGGCCGAGCGGTTAGAGGCGTCATCTCAGAAATCATGAGGTTGCACACGTACGGGTTCGATCCTCACAAGAGCACGAAAGAAAGTAATTATTTTTTTTAACTTTTTTTTTTCTTCAATGGAGTACTACACCTTCGTCCATGTAGAAAACACGTTTGCATGTAAACACACCTATACGCACACACTCACACAGTATACCTTTGTTTTGCGTTGGAGACTGCATTACTTCGACTGCTGCAAAATTTTGCAGGCTGGGCTTTTTAAACTGATATAGTATATTGTAACAAAATGAAATTTGTTCATATCAATTCAGTAACACAATATAGTCGTGGTTACTTTGTGCTGATTTACACATGTAACAAGCTATACATTGTAAAAAAGGTATTTGCATTGTTCCTTTAAGTCAGTCTTCTGTATTGATGATTATTTGTCAATTAGTGGTTTTTGTGGAGTTTCAGATGGTGATAAAAAGTATGAATGATAAGTGCAGCGATAATTCCTACAGTAAGTTCAAAGTTGTGTTACAGATGTTTGATACATACATTTAGCATTGTGTGTGTGTGTGTATACGTGTGTATACAGGTTGGCCATATGACACATTCTAGACAATTAATCCTAATTAGTTAGCAAACGTGATCAGCTATGGAACTGAATATGGTACTAATGTATGATGTTAATGATTCTAATTAAACTGTGACGAGTTTAAAGGGATAGCATAACTGTGTGTAAAAATAAGGCAATTATAAGGAAATTTTAGGGGAATTTGATAACCATGCCTATAATAATTTCATACAGGTTATAATACCTGCCTCATATTCGTGTGATAGATCGTCATGTCAATAGCAAACTGACAACGTACGATGAATGTGTTATATATTGAACAACTGTCTTTCAAGTCCATAATGTTCCCCATATTTTCTTGTCGAGACGTATGGCCGAGTGGTTAAAGGCGACGTCTCAGAGACGTGAGGTTGCGGGTTCGAACCCCACAAGATCACGAAACAAAATAATTAGCTATTTACTGTTTTTTTCTTCAACTTTGTATTACATATTCGTCCATGTAGAAATCACGTTCGTATATAAACGCACCTATACACACACACAGACACACACACACGCCATATCCCTCTTCTTTGTGTGTTGGAGACCACATTGCTTCGACTGCAGCAAACTTTTGCAGGTTGACTTTGTCAAACCGATCATAGTATGTAATGACGACGACTGAGGTGTTGTACTTTGAACAATTGTCTTTCAAGACGATGTCATTGTTTATTAATTTGATGACGTCATTACACTGAAAATTATGATTAAAGGCAAGGTATCAAAACCAGCCGATTATAGGTTTTATGTCTGCGGGACGTATTTTTTCCAAGTTGCCAGAAATGGCATAGCGACCTCAGTCGTTACAAGGCCGCTTTTCCGTCTAGCAATGCAATAGATGTTCACACGGCCACGTTAGTTGAGTGGGCATTGACTTTCCCCCTGTTATATCTATACATTGGTTTTTTTTTTTTTTTTTTTTGTCTTACCATTTCCGTGGATGACCCGTGGCCGAGTGGTTACAAAAACGGTTTCGCAAGCACGCTCAATATAACTTTAAGGTGCCTATATCACATTCTTTTCTTTGTCGATCACAGATGACTGTCATCTGATGACCACAAGCGTATCACCTAACTCGTCCTCAATGTGACGAGTTTTCATGTCTCGTTATTTTTCATTTACATTCATTGGTGTAATTACCATGAATAATCTTGAATTTTGAGTGAAAATGTTCATTTTCACAAATTTTGGAGTGAAATTCTCTCCAATTTCACTCTAAACTCCCCTTTTTTTTATTCACTCCTTCAAGAGTGAACATTTTAACTCGTTTTGTTTTTGAGAGAGAGAGAGAGAGTATAGGTTTTTAAAATTTGTGAGACTCATGGATTAAATACGATCAAATCATCAACTGTGCTATTTTACTTAGCTTCTCAGGACAATGGTCGTATTCTCAGGGTGGGAAAGAAATGTTTAGTTCGACCAACCCGGTCTTTCCGTTTGACAAAGTAAACCCTCAAAAAAAAGCTTGGAAATCTGACTTCAGTTGTAAATTTCTCCAGTTTGTAAGCATTATACAATACATGCTTGATATCAATGGAAAGATTGTTCAATTCTCTTTAACATGATATCCCACTCATTATGATTATGCTATCAAGTACAGGGTTGAACTCAAAAGTGTCTGATAAGGTCTGCATTGAAAAGTTGCAAAATGAACAAGAATGGTCCTTATGAATGAGAATGGTCGTGAAGAGTAAATAGAGAACATATTCTTTTGTGTTATGTCTTTTGTTCTCAACTGGTCGGCCATGAAGGCAAATTCCAATAGACATCTTAACTTCACATTCAAGTTTTCAGTGGTGCCATGCCAGGCAATTTTGATAGCTCATCAAGTTTTATGGTTGTACATCATGTCACGTGTAAGCATTGTTCAAAAAGACCGCGCTGTAGGGCAAATTGAAACTGAGATGCTTCAAAAAGATGACAACGCAAGACCACATAGAGCGAGACTTGTGGCATCACTGGAATGGACTGGCCTGCATGCAGCCCCGACCTCAACCCCATAGAACATCTTTGGGATCAACTTGGCCGAGCTGTGGGGAAGAGGGTCACAAATGCAACGACATTGGCAGGACCAGGTCAGATACTGGTTGACGGGTGGAACGCCATTCCTCAGCAGCGAATCACGAAGTTAATCAACAGCACGAGGACACGGTGCCAGGCGGTGGTGCAAACACTTTGGTCGTCCACCAGATACTGAGCCCCGATCATGTTCATTAACAATATTAAGACAAAGTAAACATAAAGTAAAGACAAAATAACGACAAACTGAAGACAAAATAAAGATGAAACTGCAATAAAATCAAGACCATGCCATTTCACTTCTTTATGTCTTTGTTGGGGTTAATGTGGCGAGGTTCTGTGAGATAAAATGGTTTCAGTCACGATCGTTTGTGCTTGTGTGTGTGTGTGTGTGTGTGTGTGTGTGTGTGTGTGTGTGTGTGTTTGTCTGTTTGGTTGAAGGTATATATGTTTCACTCCATAAAAATGTTGATGTTACAGTAAATGAACACCAAAGAAACAATGGGGAATTCACTCGTAACGACGAAACCCCATTAGGGACGTCAAAAATTGGGCCATTTTGCAGCTTTTAAATTCTGACTTTACCTCATATTTGTAAGCACTGCACCTCCATATAAACGCTAATCATAACAGGTATGGTATCATTAACCTATGTGTGGTACTAGGCACAAATAAATTATTTCTGAGGGAAAATGGGAAATGATTGATTAAACTCATATTTCCAAACTTTTTTTGAGGGGTTCATTTTTGCCAGTGCTAAGCGCCATGATAATAATCTTTTCCCTACAAGCGTATTCTGTTATCCCGTCTGTCTCTTAAATATGGGCCTCAAAATTCTTTTGTTGTTGTTGAACTTTCTATTTTTTTTCTTGAACTTTTTTCATGAGGGGCCCACAATCTACTAGTATTGTACTTTCGAGCACTACTAGTATTGTACTTTCAAGCACTTGCATGCACATTCACCACCATCACACGTCAGAGTTTATTTTCCCCCTGTTATCTTCGCCGCAGAATTTGTACTGTTACGAATCTAGTACGTCCCTACCTGTTCCTCGGGCCGGCCATCTTTTCAAGCTATACTTACAATGGCGGCCCTCTGCATAATCGCTTCTTTTTAACTACAATTGTTGTTGTAATCCCCGCTGCATAGACATGCATACAGTATAATTATTATATCATTAATTTCCTTTTATATCTTTGTTTACGCAAGTCAAACGACCCTGTTTTGAATTTACTTTGTATATTTCCCACATGTTCATGATTATGTACTTTATGTATATTGATTTGCTGATTGATTTAATGATTTGCAGAAAATAAAGTATCTATTAAACAAATAAACAAAATTGTCTTTTCTGTGGGTCCCTCCGTTTTCGCACAGTGCGTACATGTACTAATACATGTATTCTAATTTGATTAATTCGGCGGTCCCAATACTATTTACCGTTACTTTAGGATTTTATTTATTGTTGTTTGTCACTGTTTAATCCATAATGATGGCGTTTACATTATTTTTGTCACTATATATAGTGAGATGCATAATATATTATTATTGTCGGAAATAGGAAATCAGTTTGAACTTAAAACTTGAACTTGAATGCTTTACATGTCGAGAAGCATAATTCTGTTCTATGATGACTCAACTGCTCAATAGGATCATATTCCAAATTGATCTTGATAGACTACGGACGTGTGAGAGAGAGAGAGGGGGGGGGGGCTGGATCGAGGAGGGCTACCATTAATGGTAATTACAGACCATAAAACTACAGTTTCTATGTCGAATTCTACCGTTGATTTGACACTGCGGTAACATTAAAGAGAATGTTTGCTCATGAGAGTCGGTAATGTTCAAATATTATCAGTTGCATCAAAGAAAAAATAGCTTTCTTAAATGATCTTTTTTATTGACCGTACTGGAATCTCGTGCACATTTAGGGTTATTTCTAAAATGTATTATAAAATACGTCACGCCAAAACTAGCAAACATAAAGCGAAGGGATGAAAGAATGGCATTCCACAAATGAAAAAGCTTTTGTGTCTCTACGCGTTGGCTACGCTTTCATTTCTGCATCCATTTGTCTGGGATCAAAGTCCAAAATGCGTAGGGGAGTCGTGTACATAATCAACGCAAAAGAAGGACATTTGACATTGTCGTCATCATATCAACAGGGTGAAACAGATTCGTGACGTATCAGCACCAGTGAAAAGGGGACAGACAGCAGTCTAGCACAAACATTTCTACATTGAAATCATGTGGAAATTTGTCACAATTTTCGCTTTACTGGAAACAGTCCTTGCTTATTACGGTAAGTACGAGGTTTCTACACAGATGAGGGCAGTCATGTCGACGCTGGTATATCAATTCTGTGGGTAATGGCGTCGTGGGCGCAATGTTTTCATATCGGCAGGCAGGTTAAGCCAGTAATAACGACTAGTCTTGGTCTTTGGATGGAATCGTTCGAGAACAGCAAATGTTGTACATATATGCACAAAACAGTTTCTATTTTTACATTAAATATATATATATATATATATATATATACATATATATATATACATACATATACATTTATTTATTCATTTATATTAGATATCCTGTGTTAATATTGGAATAATTATCCTTGATAAACAACATGAGTCCAAGCAAAATGGACGCGTGAATAATGGTAAGCATACATATACAATAATGTAAGGTGTGTAAATAAATGTAAAAAGTAAAAAAAAAAATGTACGTATATTCTGTGCGTATAGTGGCGCCGTGAGCTGCATGCTTTAATAGCTAGCAGCAACTGATAGGACAGCGTGTTATGGGTACTAATGGCGCGTTTTAATTCACCGAACACGGTACGGGCAGCGTGTTTTTTTTAGACGGCACAGATTGGGGACCCTATCCCTAAACCTAACCCTAATCCTAATCCTAATCCTAACCCTAACCATCAAACCCTAACCCTAACCCTAACCCTAACCCTGACCCCAACCCTAACCCTAACCCTAACCCTAACCCTAACCCTAACCCTAACCATAAACCCTAACCCAACGTTTTTCCCATAGGTTTAACACGCGCCATGCCCCAGTCTGTGCCGTCTTTAAAAAAAAACGCGTACGCGTACGGGCAACGGGCTGGGTTTTTGCTATGGTACGCTAAAAGGAAACATGACTGATTCTCTTAAAAAAGAATCAGTAATTCGATACAAAATCACCCAAAGTATTATTCTTATGTCAAAATCAAGAGCAACAAAATCAACACTAGAAGATTAATTTTGTAACAAAATTATTAGCGGAGAAGTGATAATATTTAACAGAACCAGACATGGTTTCTTTTGGCGCACCATAACAAAAGCCCCGTTCCGTGATCCGTGCCGGATTTGGTGTAAACGCAGTTAATATAATCCAGAGAATAGTGACGTCGTTGCATTCAGTAAAATTTATTTTCTCAACGTAACACATAATAAGAAATCAATGATCACTTATATCGATAAAGATTGGCTGATTTATGTCCGTACACTTGTTTGTTTGTTTGTTTGCTTGCTTTTACTTCTGCATTAAATCAGATGCAATTTGAATGCAAACTTCAAAAAGTACAAAGACAAAGAATAACAAGTGCAGTGAAATAAATCGATAACAGTACATAAATAGATTCACATTGGTGATTGCATTGAGCAATGTAGATACACAGAAACATGAAATAAAATATACAGTATTTTTCAGTAAACAACAGAGATAATTGAATGCAGGAGACCACCATCATAAGCGATTAAGCTTGAAATGGATGGAGGCCTCATAAAATGACTTTCCAACGACATAACTCTCTTGGAGGAAGGTGATCAGGTGAGTGCAGTGCAGTTGAGAGTGCAAGATGCAGTTGAAGGAAGAAAATTGAGATTGACAATAAGATGACAATCTATACTATAAATATTTGTTAGCTCAATTGGTTTGGAGAATATAATTGTATCAAATATCGTTTAAGTGAAGCTTTCAAAGAATAAATACTTGAACAAAACTTTATATTATCCGGGAGATTATTCCAAATATCCGGACCCGAATGTCTTATAGATTTATGTGTCACTAATAATTTGGGATTCAAAAGGTGGAAATTTCTACATATACGAGTAGGGTACGAATGGACAGAAGTATTAAACCTAAACATGATATCAAACGATGATGGAAGTTGATGATGTATATATTTGAACATAATTACTGCTACTTGAATAATATTCAAATCAAAAACCTTTAATGTTTTAAGCTCATGAAATAAAGAATCAGTATGAGCCAGAAAATGCGATCCTGTACAAATACGTATAACTTTCTTTTGTAATTTAAATATAGAATTTATTTTGGTAGAGTCGCAATTACCCCATACAACATTGCAATAACTTATATATGGGAGAATTAAGGAATTTAATAGAAATAAAGTTGAACGAGGAAGAAAGAACTTCAGCTTGGAAATTATCCCTATATTTCTAGAAATACACGTTGTAACATAATGTAAATGCTCATTCCAAGTCAAACTTTCATCTATTATACTCCTAGAAATTTTGAATTAATTTTCTTTTCTAATGGGATATCATCAATGTTCTATATGTATCAACGTATCTTCATTATGAAATTGAAGTTTGAAATGAATAAAATGAGTCTTTTTTATATTCAAAGAAAGTTTATTAGACTTAAACCAATTTGATACTTTATGAGAATAAAATATATTCGTATCATCAGCAAATAGAACAAAAGAGAGAAGAGAGGATGTATTTATGATATCATTAACATAAAGAATAAAGAAGGAATAATAATGGGCCTAGAATTGAGCCTTGAGGAACACCACATGTAATTAAAAGGGGGTCAGATTCACAACCATTAAAGATAACATATTGTCTTCTATTAGTTAGATAATCTTTAAGCCATAAAAGTGCTTGTCCTTGAATACCATAATGACTAAGTTTGGTGAGTAAAATAGAATGATCAAGAGTATCGAATGCTTTACTCAAATCGCAAAATATACCTGCAACATGTTCTTTGTTTGCAAAAGCACTCGTAATTTTGTCATAAATTTGTATTAGTGCTAAATCAGTTGAATAATTTTTTCTGAAACCATATTGATTGGGAATAAGTAAATCATACTTATTAATAAATTTAAGAAGTCTATTATAAACAATTTTTTCTAAGATTTTGGATATACTAGACAATAAAGAAATAGGACGATAATTGCTAATTTCATGAGGATCATCTTTTTTATGTACAGGATTAACTTTCGCTATTTTCAGCAGGTCAGGGAAAATACCTTGTGATAGCATAAAAGAAAGATTAAATATATAACTTAACGGTTCTGCGAGTGGATAAACTATTTCTTTCAATAGCATCATACTTATTTAATCAGAACCACAAGATTTAGAGCTATTTAAAGATTTAGTGATACTAATAATTTCAATGGGACTTGTTGGATTAAAATAAATAGACTCTTGATTTTGGTCAAAAAGATAATCTGTAAAATGAGCAGAAGTATTGCTAATTTTAGTAGCAAGTTCCGGACCGATATTAACGAAAAATGAGTCAAATGAATTAGCATACATATTGGGATCATTTATTTTAATACCGTTTAATGTGATATCATCCGTTGGCGGAGAATCAGGCTTTTTACCTAGGACCTCTTTAATAATTTTCCATGTTGCATTAATATTCGAAGAAAACTTTTTCATTCTATCAGAAAAATATAATCTGCGGGATAAACGAATCAATTTTGTTAATTTATTTCGATAAACTTTATACATATTCAAATTAAATTCAGTTGGGTTACGAATATGTAACTTATACAAAAGATTACGAGTGTTTATGGATTTCAAAATACCTTTTGTAATCCAAGGATTTCTTGGTTTATTTCGGTTACTTTTTATTCTGCATAAAGGAATATTATTTTCATAATAATACAATAATTTATCATTAAAACATTTATATGCCAAATTAACATTGTACTCGGGCAGGTGTCTATGGGAAATGCGTGTTGTAGCAAAATCAGTCCGTCCTCAACGGGTTAATACTATAAATATCTGTCCATTCCTCTAAAAATAAATTCTGTTTCAATAATTCCACATTACGTTTTGACTCTTTATAATACCATATTTTATCATGTAATTTATTACGACCCACTTTACATTCACAAATTGAAAATATTGGTAAATGATCAGAAACTTCAGAACATAATATACCCCCCATAATTGTATTATTATACACATTCGAAAATATATTATCAATCTGAGTTGACGAGTGTGGATTTATCCTGGTGGGTTTATTGATAATCGACATAAAACCATATGAATACATTAAATGCATAAAATTAAGGGAATTATTGTTATCGGATGTGGGGGAAAAGTTAATGTTGAAATCACCAAAAATAAAAACATGTTTACTTTCATTACCTATCTTATGGAGATATAAATCCAATTCATCACAAAATAATTCACAATTCAGATCAGGAGGTCGATAAATTAAACCTATAATAACGTTTTTAGAGATTGGGTTCTCAATTTCAATAAATAACGTTTCTGCATATCTTAACGTGATTTCAGAACGGATTTTGAACTGTAAATTTTGCGCAATATAAAACGCAACACCGCCACCCCTTTTTCCTTGACGATCAGCCCTAACTAATTTATGATTGGGTAAATTAAAGATATCTGGGGAGTTTTGATGTAACCAAGTTTCACTTATTCCAATAACAGAAAATTCAAAATTGTTTAAAGAGTGCAAAAGATTTTCCAAATATTCAAAATTTTTATTCAAACTCCTAGAGTTTATATGAAGAAGTGAAATATTATCTGAACTATACGATACAATATCATGGAATTCAAGGGGTGTGTAATATTTACTGTCGCGCATAGGCATAATGTCAGCAGGAATATCGTGGGTATTCACATGTGACGCCATTCTGTAATACAGAAATGTAAATTACCGGAGATTTGAGAGACAACAACTGCATAGGTGCTAATGTGCATTTTGCAAGTGCATACTACTGTGCAGGTGTGTTTACAAAGTGCAAATGTGTGTGGGGTTTCAATACACAATACAAAATTTGGTACAATTAGACCCATCTTGGTCACACTTACAATAATTACTAGTACGCAATTACAACAGATCACCAGGGGATAGCCGGACCAGTCAGTATAAAGGTGTTGTGTTTTAAAACACGTACAGACAGAGAATTCAAGGACCGTGACACTTGCCCAGTTAAAGTTCAGGGAGGCTTTCCCGTATACGGGGAGGGGGGGGGGGGGGGGAGTAAAGGGAGTAAACAGTAAAGGTACATTTCTTGCAACATCTGTATTGGCTATTGAATGTGGGACTTTTAACCATGCACCCATTAACACACGTACCAGAGAAAAAAAAAAACAGTACAAATACTGAATGGAAATCAGGGTGTTAATAGCAACCCGTTTAACATGCGTCAAACGCAGGTGCTACTTGCTGTGGCTTAATTACCATTGGAGATCAGTCGGCCGTGGCGCGAAAAAGCAGCCACGCCTCGTGTCGACACACAACATGTGAACGATTATACATTCATGGAAACTGCTTACTGTACATGTATAATACGGACGTCTTATCAATGGGTTCGGAGTTTCAACAGGTGATTCGTAGAACAAAGGGATTTTTTTTTTTCGGACAGTTCACAGGAGGATAAATATCTGCCAAAGCAGTGAGGGATGTGCTGTACTAAAAATAATAATAATGATAAAAAAAAAAAAATCGGAGTTCAATACCAAAAAGTGTGGGAGGTTTAAAAGAACCATGTTGCGACACGGATTGTCGCCCCTACACGGATTGTCGCCTCCTGCTCGGGGCGACAATCCGTGACGGGCGATGGCGGCACGGATTGTCGCCCCCTACACGGATTGTGGCCTGGCGACAATCCGTGACGCTTGTGCAGTTCCCAGTTTTTGACCTCGAAGGCGACAATCCGTGTTGGCAAAAAATTTGTTGCGACACGGATTGTCGCCCCGTCACAGATTGTCGCCCCGGGCTCGGGGTGGTTCCTCCGGTGTTAAGCTTTGGTGGGATGGGTATGACTGATAAGTTATGCGTATGTGTGTTTGTGTGTGTGTGTGTATTGTGAGCTGCATGATATGTGATGTGTATGATTTGTTGTCTGTGTGTGTGTCTGTGTGTGTGTGTGTGTGTGTAAGTGTGTGTATGTGTGTGTGTTTGGAGTATAATAATACAATATGTAGAAACTGTGCATGTGTGGTGGTCATAGTGGTAGTGGTTTGTTTGTCTGTGTGTATACGTGTGCCTGTATGCTTACGTGTGTATGTGGAATATAGCGGCGCTACTGTGGCAATACAAACGCCTTCAGAGTGTATGAGCACGTGTTTAAAAAATTCACTCCAGCGTTGATCTAAATTATGGGTGTGTGAACCAATATCAGCGGTGAGGCAGGCTAGGCGAGAGAGAGACCGAGAGAAAATACATACGAGGGAGGTACCCTCCCCAAATGTTATTTGTCTTTGTTCATTTTTCATTGCAGTCATTTTCTTCCATCAGTCTTATAAACTAGAACGTCCATACCACTATTCTTTGTCCCAGAATGGGTTTGGCATGCTTTATGCATGAGCGAATAATTTCCACACGCCGTAAAAAATTTGTCAATCGTTAGTTGATTTTAGCACAAACGAACTGCCATTGCACACCGCCAATACATACGTAATACAAACAAACACGAACAAACACTCAAACAAATCCTCATAATGCAAATAAACCAACTCAACACTTTTTTCCTTGATATTCATTGATTTCATTCAAATCATTCATAAATCGACTCATTCTGGGTGTAACATGAAAAAAAAAGTTACAAATGGCATTTCGAAACAGAAATAAATCCATTTGTCAATTTATACTACAAATAATCTCACTTCAACATAGATAACTCGATTATAGACCAACCCTACTAACAATTTCTTCACGAGAAAGTTTTGACATGTAGGGCCCTACCAAACCTATATTCCTTGAATACATTGGTTTGGATCATGTAACACCTTCTTACTTACAAGGGCATATACATAAAAAAAAAAACACACAAATACATTACACGAATCTAGAATGAAATCAGTCATAAAAAACCCGACCACCCCCTCCCCTCCCCATCCGAAACAAATCTAGGGCCTACATCTATCCTAAATATTAAATCCTACCAACATCTGTCATACCATTTATAACTATCCTTCTTCAAATCCAATCCCCAACCCACCAACCCCTGATTAAACAAAACCTAAATCATCCCACACCCACATTCACCAACCCAAATACATACACACACACACACACACACACACACACACACACGAAGGTTCCGTTATTCCGAAGTTTCGTTTTTTTCCGAGGCTTCATTTTAATATCCGAAACACACAAATCCCTATACCTAGAGGTTCGTTGATCCAAAAATGAAATTCGGAATAATGAACCTTCGGAATAATGAGCCTTCGGACGAATGAGCCTTCAGAGTAACAAACTTTTGCAATAACGAAATGTAACCCCCTTCCCACATACCGACGCACACCCGAACCGATACCACATTCCTTCCTGATGAAACGATTTCCCAATGTTGATAAATAAGGCATAATGGACCGTATGCAGAAAAGCAGTATCTGCCCGCACGCAAGCTCCACTCCGAATTCATAATTATACAAATCTGCCAAACAAACTCATCAAATTCAAAGCTGCTGATAAAATCAATATCAACGTTTATGCCAGCAACAGCTTACTAGTTATCCCTCCCCACGCGCAGCTAAAAAACACATACGCAAAAAATCGACATAATAAACACATTCTTCCATCACACACACACACACACACACACGCACAAACGGACACTAAATTATCATGTGCACGCGCACATACACACTTCCTTGAAACCTCACCATGACTTTTTATATGGCATATTTGCATGGATGGAGCCATGTAAGTTATGTGTTAGTATTTCAATGATTATGTCCAGAACGATATTACCCAGCAAAATGTGCTTCGAGGGCGGGCGACAATCCGTGCCGCCGTGTAGGGGGCGACAATCCGTGCCGCCAACGCCCGTCACGGATTGTCGCCCCGAGCAGGAGGCGACAATCTGTGTAGGGGCGACAATCCGTGTCGCAACAAACCATCTACCAGTTATAAAGAACCATCTACCAGTTATAAATTAAAAGAACCATCTACCAGTTATAAATTAAAAGAGATTAAAAGAGATTAGAGATTAAAAGAGATTAAACGAGATTAGTGACTTTCTTTTAAAAAAAAACTTACATCATCATTTAATGTCATGTAATCAACAGCAAAAAAAAATAATTTGATGAATCATGCACACGCATATGAAGAGATTGTCACGGAAGTCTGTCACGAATTGGGTAATGCCTACATTTTTTTTTTGATATGTTTTGAGATCACCCATCATGGGTAGAGAATTCTTCTCTGCACATAAAATACACCAATCTTCAAAGATATACTTTAAACGTCTGTAATCCCTTGACCAGGGTGTTCGCTCTCAATAGTTATCAAAATAATTATCACACCACTATCTAATAAAGTATACCAACGTGCTCTCATTATAAACAAAGGCACTGTAATTGCTGTTTTGTACTGCATTTCAAATCACTGTCCTTTGTTTAGAGGGCAACGTACGTCTCGTCGGTGGACATGTAAGTCATGAGGGGCGAGTCGAGGTTTACCATAACTCCCAGTGGGCTACGGTCTGTGACGATAGCTGGGATTTTCAGGATGCGGACGTAGTCTGCCGGCAGCTCGGTTTCCCAGAGGCCCTGACAGCTACGCGGCTCGCTTTCTTCGGTGAAGGAAACTCATCACAGGCAATCCTAACATCAATCCTCTGTTCGGGATTCGAGAGCGGTCTTATGGAGTGCCACTATGCGGATAATCCATTCTATTATTGCGGACACTATGAGGATGCAGGTGTTGTTTGCAGTGATGGTGTAGGTGAGCAATACAAAAAAGTCTAATTTGATAAACGCAGTAAAAGCAAAGTATAAGAATCATCTGTCCATTGCGTAATGAAAAACATCTGCCTTCAAACTAGTCAAAAGGCTCTCAAAAAGTGAGTGGCAATGAGAAACTTACAACAAAAGTTTCTGTTAGGATATCTATTAAAGCAGATCGATCAAAATAGTCAAAAGTCAGTACTAAGACAACTTGAGAAGTGAAGCAGGAATTAGCTGTTTGCAGTGTTATAAATTAATTTTCAGTGGCAGTGACAAAGTAACAAGGAAATTACCCTTTACATCCTTTTCAGAAATAATACGCAAAACTAATACGAAATTTCGCTGTTTCATTTTTTGATTAAGATGGGCAGTATTCCAAGGTGGAGGCATTACTAATCCACTTGTACTGGAGTTTCATCTATCCGAGTTATGACGTACACAAAGTGAGCGAACATAATTGACTCGCGGTTTCCTCAATCAACTTATGCACCTGCTAATAGGCGGGGAGGGAACACACAGACTGTTCCATCAAAATAGACGAAGAGGGCCAGTAGTCTCCATGTAGGAGCAATCGCTGATGTTAGAACAGTATGTCTGCTCCCGACAACCAAAGTAATCCCTGTCTTGTTATATCATAATCATCTAATAATGTTCAAGCGATCAGAGAACATACTCGGCGGATCAAGTTCACATGATTACGTTTATACAATCGCTAATTGTCATTGGCCTATTGAAACGCAGACAACGATGATTGAAAGCGATATCGATTTCACATTCATACATTTTATGGTCTTCCATACTTTCAGCACACTCATACATTTAGTTGCATCAGGCTGTTTCTTTACAGAGGTGCATACCTAGAGAATAATATGTTTCATCATTCCCCCTTTCTATTCCTCTTCAATCCCTCCTCCCCCTGTCTATATTCTCTAGATGTTGAAGGCGAACTTCGGTTGACGGGTGGTTCGACACCAAGGGAGGGCCGAGTTGAAATCTACCATGGGGGTGAGTGGGGGACAATTTGCGACGATTTGAGCTGGACCAGGAAAGACGCCTCGGTGGCCTGTCGTCAGCTCGGCTTTGATGGAGTCAAGTACGCCTATTTGTCCTTCTCTGGACTGAACGAGAGACCTAATCACCTCTCAGATGTCGATTGCACCGGATACGAATCTGATATCCAAGATTGTTCTCACAGCAACTGGGGCAGCATTTGTTCCGGTGGACTTGAAGCCGCTGCCATCGAATGTAGAGGCGGACCGTATGGTACGTAGAGATGTGGTTTGTCGTGAACATGAAGACCGCCTCTCTTTCCCCTTCCCTTCATTCTCAAGTCGATCTTCTTAAAGTGTTCACTCGGCAGCTTGAAACATTACCTGATGTGGCAACAATTTAGAATTCAAAATTTGAATTTCGATAGTCAATCATGCTTTAATATTAAGGTCTTTTATTGACACGTACCTTATCAAAATGCGTCATCCTGCCCGGATTCGGAAAGCAGCTTTACGAGCACAGCAGCAATCTGTACAGAGTACAATGCATTGAACAATCGCATTTATTTTAGGGTCTACAGTCCCTCTTCCACTAACATCTTTATTCTTCAGTCATCATCATAACCACCATAACCACCATCATCACTATCACCATTACCATCATCATCATCATCATTACCACCATCGACATCACCATCACCATTATTATTATCATCATCATCAACAACATCTCAATCACCATCATCAACTTCTCAATCACTATCAACATCATCATCAACAACACCATCATCATCATTACCATCACCATCACCATCTCCATCAACATCATCGTCATCATTATCACCATCATCACCATCACCATTATTACCCTGATGATCATCACCATCATCATCACCATTACCATCATCATCACCATCACCTTCATCATCATCACTATCACCACCATCATCACCATCACCATTAATATCACCAAGATCACCACCACCATCATCAGCGTCGTCATCATCACCATCATGATCATCATCACCACTATTATCTTTGTCATGATGAATTTAGTAGTTTCATGGCATTTCATACGCAAAAGTGCTCTGCATTGATCTCCCCTAACGTCCCGAACATAAACCCGTGCATTATCTGCTTTGTATCTAAGTGACTGCGCATTGCTAAA
Organism: Diadema setosum; assembly: GCF_964275005.1. Classification (NCBI taxonomy): domain Eukaryota; kingdom Metazoa; phylum Echinodermata; class Echinoidea; order Diadematoida; family Diadematidae; genus Diadema; species Diadema setosum. Next base: position 7,418,768 of record NC_092691.1, on the reverse strand, counting down.
AGTATGCAATTGTGATGTCGTTGAGCGTCATTACGGCGAGCCGCAGTCGTACGCGTATCTCTGATCGGTCTTTACTACCCTCCAGTCATAGCGGTCAAAATACGTGGGCAATGGCGAAACTTATGCCAGCTGAGCATGTTCCACGAAAACTAAAGACTTGTCACTTTTGCCAGGATCCATACAACCAGTTTATGAACTCTTTTACTGTTCTAGTTTTATAACTGTCAAAACTAAATGCTTTGGAATCGCTCTTCAACATTAGCAACATTTATGATGTGATTGTGTCATATTAGGGCCGACCTCTTAGCAGCCGTCACGAGAAAGCTGTTAGTTAACATTTGGACACATGAGTGCACGTTCTCGCTATAAATAGAACTCAAAATGTTCTTCTGACTAACTTCTGCAGCTCAAGAATACGACGTTCGCCTGGTGGGCGGGACATCACCACAGGCTGGCCGGGTTGAAATCTTCCACGAAAACTCATGGGGCACTATATGCGACAACACCTGGTCGTCAACCGAGGCCGAAGTCGTCTGCGACCAGCTTGGCTACGACGATGTCGATGTGGCGTTGGAGTACTTCGGACCAGGTGATGGCGCCATTCACGTTAGCAGCTTGTCGTGTTACGGGTACGAGTCTTGAGTGGAGAATTGCCTGAACGTCAATTTTGGCAGCACTGGTTGCGACCACACTGAGGACGTTGGGATTCGCTGCCAGCACACCTCTTACGGTAGGTCTTTTAAAGGTCTGAAACCTGTAAATACGGTGGAACAGCCTGAGCCCCGCAGGGATTTTTTTCTACCAAAGATACTGGAATAGATATAAAAAGAAAAAAAAAACTGATAAGATATGAATTAATTATAAAACAAATAAATAGATAAATAGATAGATACATCCATTCCAACACTTTTTTCGTTGTTGTAGGGCAAAAATAATTTGGTATGCATATTATGTGAGTATCATGTCAGTATAGAGCATTTTTGTTTGAGTTTCTTTGTTTACATCAACACCTCTTTTTAAGAGTACTATTAAGATCATGTTATGTTATTTACTCACCATCTGTCTGTTTTTATTAAATCTTTTTGCCTGAATGGAATGTTTTCTTCAAGTGATTAGATTTAAGTCATTAGCATTGAAGCCTTTTGTTTCATGTTTCTAGGATACTCTGGATCTGGACTCTCAACGTATGTGATAACAGGAATCGTGCTTAGCTCGCTGGTAGTCTTCTCTTCCTTGGTCACTTGTGTCGCGGTGCTAATCGGAAGGATGAGGAGACCACAACATCCTAATGCAGGAGTGGCAGCATTTACTGTCAGCGGCACAACGTATCCCAACGGCACCACTGCAGCAGCGCCCTCTGTGACTTTGAACCCGACTAATCCTCAGATACCAAACAATCCGCAACCGGCAGCAGGTAATCCGCATTTTGTCGGTTATCCGCAAGTGGCAGGTAATCCACAAGCGGCAGGTTATCCACAGGTAGGAGGCTACCCCCAGTCGGGAAGCTATCCGCAATCGACGGCATATCCACAATCGGCGAGTCCTCCGCAGCCACCTCCGAACTACGATTCTGTGGCAGATCCTGTGAGTAACGGCGATAAATCAATCGCCGTTGCACCGTCGATAAATTCCACGGCCGAAAATCCACAGCAGACTCAAGCTTGAAACGGAACATGATTACGTCAAGCAGTTCGTGTTTGATGGCAGCAATGCCCTTCTATAGGATTGCTACCTGATGACGTACACTTTGGACGAACCGCGCCTTTTTAATACCAGAATCACCTCCCTACCAGGATCAAGAACATGTCCACAAAACAAGACGCCTTTCGTCATTGCTTATCAATTCCTTTACATGGCCGGCGCCAGGCACGTTTTCGAAAGTGGAGGGGGGCACTTTATACTTTAACACACACAATTGTCTTCAACCGCCAAGACAAAGGCCTTACCACGCTCACACTTCAAGGTTTCATTTTATTTTCTTGTGCCACTTCCGGGGTTTAAAGGAAAATGGAGGGGGGGGGGGGGGGCAAATGATGGCAAAGGGGACGTTTAAATCGTCTACCCGTGATTGGTTGCTTGTATACAAGCATCTAATGTTTCCGTTTTATCGACCACGTAAAACAATAAAATTAGTGCAAAGGGCGGTATCATCTTTTCTTTTTCTTGTTAAATGTGTGTCAATAAAAAGAAAATTACAGGTCAATGAAAAGTTGTGAGGTGACGGCATCACCTCTTCAATTATGCAAGCATATTGTCAAGACATGAATTCATGAAGACATATTTTGCATCCTTCAAGTCAAATCACACTGAATATGAACCTATGTAAGTTGCACGTTTTTCACGGTGCTCATAGGTGCAGAATTATTGATAAAGAATAATGTTATAATTTTTTAATGTAAAAACAATAAGGGAAGTTATAGGAAGTGGCATATAAATTATCTGCGTAAGCCTTTACTTTATTGCCATCAGTAATACAGGCATAATATGAAAACGTATTTCTTTTTTACTTCTAACATTTGTTTGACTGATTGGATGGAAATTTGCAGTAACTGTCTTTGACTGTTATTCGTCATAAGAATTTAACATACAACCCAAATAAGTTTTCATCTAAAGCATTCAAGTGATGATTGTAGAGCTTCCTTTGCCGTGTCAGGTAATGTATCCTTTGCAATTGTTTCGTGAATATGACATTTTATTTTTGCTCTTCGTACAGAATTGCATACCTCGTGATTGTTAATTTGGCATTTATTTTCCTATTAATTCATGTATTTAGGCCCAGAAGCATGTATTCAAAAGAATTTTTAGAAATAGTGTGGGACCCGCCTTCTGTACAGCACTCTATCGTAGAATCAGAAAAGCTATCTAATGATGATACACACAACAAGAATTATATGTCCATTGTGTAATTGATACTTCTGCCTTCAAATTAGTCAAAATGCTCTCAAAAAGGTGTCAATGGAAATGACAAACTTAAAACAAATAATTATTTCCGTCAGGATAACAGATCGATCAAAGTAGTCAAACAAGTCAGTACTGTATAGAAGACAACTCGAGAAGTGAAGAATTTCTGTTAACTGTGTTTAAACTGACAAATAAAGGCTGACAAAAATAACGTTGTCGCAAATTTCAGTGGCAGTTACAAGCTATCAAGCAAATTACCCTTTCCATCCTATTAACAAACGAGTGATTTTCGCAGTTGCATTTATTTAATGTATGGCGTGTATGTATGTTTAGTATGGCGTCTGTAATATTGGCTTAATTTTTTCAGTATGCACGTAGGGTAAACTCGATTTGCTACTTTCGAGGCAAATGAATAGATCTTAAAAATGCATGTAATTTATTGCGTAGATATAAGAAATGGTTTAGATACCAATGTAAATGAATGTGCATATACAAAGAAACGAAAAGCTTAAAACAAAATGACATATTTCTATGTGCTCAACTATTGCGGTTGTAAAAATCAGGGGACTGCTACTGCAAAATGTAACTAAATATAAAATAAATTCCAGCGAAGACAACACATCGTATATATCGGGTATGACTACTAATGTCTTGATTATACTCATTGTGCCTGAGTGTCTGCTTGATCAGGTGTTTTTTTTTTTTTTTTTCCCACGGATGAGTATAGAAGTCTGGGGGGGGGGGGTGGGGTGGGATAGTTGCTGAAACCGCACAAGAAATGTTTTTCCCTGCACTCCCTGCACGTTTTGCACACAAAATCATATAAACACACACACACACACACACACACACACACACACAGAGAGAACATTATAAGTTGTATAAAATTGATGCTGCCTGTATCAAGTAGTAAGATAGAAATAAGGGGTCTGATAACTACGAAGAAAAAGTAAGAAAAAGGACATGTTTTAGATAGGAGGACCCAAAGACAAAAAAAAAGAAGAAGAATAGATTGAACAAAGGCACCTGTGTTGTTTAAAGTAACAGTGTAAGTATAGATGGACCTTTCACGCTCACATTCTTGACTATCCCTGGACTACAGGTATAAACTTCGATCACAACAAGATGTAAACACACGTATCTTGGCAACATTGTCAACACAAACATTCCGCTTTTGCACTCTCATTTCAATCACATTCTTAACCGCAGCTTATCTCATGTACATGAATTAAAGTAAGTGTAATTAACTACTAACTGATAGCATACGTCAAGTCATTAAGCGTGTCGCTATAAAGGGAGACTAACAGCTTTTTTGTTGGTATGAGTCTGTGAAGAAAGAGTCGAATTTGTAAAAAAGTGTTTGTATGAGGAATTCTCTCTTTTTCGTCCTTTGATATTATAACTATATCAGATCAGGTATATACCGCTGAACGATATTCTGGTGGGCGATTTGGTCGGGAGCTGCGGGGGGAGCAGAGGTCAACATGTTGAATTGCACAGAAAATGGGTGTTGTGATTTTTGTCCGATTTTTTTTCTTTTCAATCTAAATTTTATTCTGATTTCCCGATTTTCTTTCTTTTTTCCAAATAGAAAAAGAGCGATGTGAAAGGCGCATGTCCAGAGCCCCATGATAACTCCATGTAGTCCAGCGGATATAGAAAAAAAAAATCATGCACTTAATGGTAAAAGCACCATACTTGGTACACATGTACGTGATGCCAATACAAGTCATTTCTGATATGGAAGCCATTCTGATTCTCCCTTTTGCGGCCGTGGCGGCCATTATTCAAAATGGCCGCCATGTGATATAGCAATGCTGTGTATTTTGGAAACTATAAGTCCGATTGTCGTGATTCTTGTACCAAAGTAAAGGTTTTGAGGGTCAAGGATTCCAATAAAATAATTTTTGAAAGGATAAAATCATGGCAACCTACTTATTGGCGGCCATTTTGAAAAAATATGGCCACCATGCTAGATATAACATATCCTTAAAACATATGGACAAAGGGTCATGACTCTGGTACCAACTTATATGTTTATGGGGTCAAGGATTCCGATAAATTCAACTGTAAGTGAATATGAATCGTTTCATCCTACGTTTTGACGGTCATTTTGATAAATATGGCTGCCATACAACAGGTAATGAATATTGTATATCTTCTTACTCAAAGGATATATAATCACGATTCAAGTGTAAAAGTATAGTGTGTGGGTGAAGGTTTTCAATATAATGATGTTTTAGCAAAGTGAATAGGTTCATCACATCCTTTCTTTTGACGGCCATTTAATAAATATGGCCTCCTTCCAGTTACATAGCGTACGAGTGTTATGAAAGCGGGATGCCCATTGTGGATTGATTCTGGTGTAAACGTTTGTTTTAGGTGTCAACAATTACTTGTTCACTCATTTTTAGTATTCTAATGTGGAACATCTCGACATAGTTAACTTTGTAAGCATTTGGGAAAATATGCTCAACTTCGTTTATAGGATTTCTGTGTGTACAGTGTAAGTGAAAAACATGATCTTCACAATTTCATGTCTGAAGTACATAATTATTATTAATCAAGATTATACATTTTCTAGAAATATAGACTCTCGCTTTCTCTGGTCCCTGGACCATGGAATGATTCGCAGAATGTCATCGTAAGAGACGGACGTGTTTTTGTCTCGGCTCCCCCCCCCCCCTCCCCCCACCCACCACAGTCCAGTGAATCCACACAGCTGAAGTTACTATGTAACTTTCTAGTCTTCCACTCTTCGGCTATAGTTAAGCATGTCTGAGGATTGTAGGACCAAAACGTACAACGTGAGAAAAACCTACGTGGCAAAAAGCAACAAAAAGCCAGAGCCAACTACCTCCAAACGTCCAAAAATGCCTGCGAAAAACTCCTCTGCTGCTAGTCACTCGCAGATATCGCAGTCCTCGAACTCGTCTGTGGACTAGCCGCCTCCCGTCCAAGATGAGTCGGCAAGAGCTGCCTCCGGACCTCCCCCGGGATCAAACACAACTGCGCCCGAAACCTCGTCTTCACCTGAGCAGGCCCTTAATGTCTCCACGGCTGTCTCCACGGCTGTCTCCACGGCTGTCGCTCCGCCCGCTGCCCCTGGCAACCAGTGGGAACAATCAGTCCCTGCCTCTGTCACCGGTATCTTCAATGAACTTAAAGGAATGTTTACCAATTCATCGTCACAAATGACAGCAAAGATGGATTCTGTGCTCTCTGAAATATGCGCTGTTAAACATGATCTCGCTGAAACGAAAAGGTTCGTCGCAGACATCGAAACAGCAGTCAATTTCAACGCCAGTCAAATTACAACAATAGAAAAGGAAACGATCCCGAAAATCAACGGCGAAATGGAAAGAAAGATAAGCAACGTAGAGGAAAAGCTGATCCTGCTAGAACTCCACCAAAGAAAACAGAACCTTCTCATCTACGGGATGCCCGACGGCAAAGACGAAGACATCTATTAGGTCGTTGCGATGGTGATTTGGCATTTTCTCAATGTAAGTCCGGAGGAAGCACGAAATATCCCGATTATCAACGCCCATCGACTGCCCTCTGCTCGACGGGATTCTCAGCCCACAGCTCCCCGTCCAATCATTGTCCGATTCTCGCACATGGCCGACCGAGACGCCCATCTACAGGCTTACGAGCAACCGAAACGCGGACCAGGACCTTCTTCGAGTCATCAGCCCGCCTTAAGCGCCGCGTCAGCCCACCCAACCCAACCTGCGCCATCAGCTCAGCCAGCCTCACCACCTGGTCATTCAACTGCTCATCCTCGCCTAACACCCGCGGCTTACGCTGCCAGAGTCGGTCCACAGCCCGCGACTCATCTTCCCACGCTCGATTTTTCCCGGATCACAATCCGGACCGACCTACCGCCCACAATGAAGCGCGAGAGGGGCAGGCTAGCCTCCATTGCTTTCAACCTACGCAGAGAGAAAAAATTGTCGACCCGTATACGCAATAATGGAACTCAAGTGTTCCTGCAGACCCGCCAGACGAAAGCCGGTGGCGGCCCGCAGACTCCTTGGACTGTCTGGAAAGAGTAAGAGTATCCGTTGCACATTTTTCTTTTGGATTTGTTTAAGAGCAATCATTCTATATCATGCTACCATTTTTTTTGTACTCGCTAAGTTTACCTCTTGTCATAGTGCTGTTCGCCATACAGTTTTTCTACTCATGTCGAGGGTGTTTTATGTTTAAAAAGTGGCAAAAATGTTAGTATGTTAAATTTCTAAGTTATGTAAAGTTGATATATTGAGAAGTATTACGGGAGGTTTGGGCTGCATGCCCGATTGCTTACTTTTTTTCAAAGCAGCTATCATGAATGCAACATTGCTGATAATATATCTTGAACTGTATACACGGTGCACCCTTGTCTGAATAAGCAGCAGTTTTCTTTTTTTTTTCTTTTTTTTATTAGCCAAATGCTCGGCTTTGAACGATAAGAGTTGAAGTGATTAGAGTTAATCCCAACTAATGTGTTTTCTTTTTTCAGTAAGCTATGACTATGCTTCGCGTTTTATGTAACTGCAGATGCTGCCAATTCAAGTCTCCCTGATTCTTCGACTGGAGTCTCCCTGATAATGTCATATTCTGTTTATATTGAAATCAGAGAACATTAGAAAATCCCTGATTTGGAAATTATTTTCACTCATTGCAATACATGTAACACACAAATATTTCCCCGATTGCCATGTGGAATCTCACTGTTTTGGATACGTGAATGTAGGCAGATCTGTAGTTGCATTTTGCATTTATTTATTTATTTAGATTTTCACCATGCTCTATCACTCTGTGGTCGTTTGCATCATTTCAAATGACCGCACAGTGCCAATCGTGATGTTCACTCCATTATGCTTGAAATTGGTCTTGTAACAAAAATATTGTATCGCAATGGCGTATTTACTGCTTGCTTCATCTAGTAAGATAAAGCATTATACTGCATAGCGTTTATGACAACACCCATGAATTAGAGGTCTTGCTTCTTTCCTCTCCTTATATTTTTGTTATTGTTGGGGGTGCTAATTTCGAACAATAATTGCTATGGTGAAAGTGAAGAGGAGGGAGAAAAGAATTTACGTACACAGTGTGGAAGGCAGGTGTGATGAGCTATTTATCATTATCATTATTTTCCTACTGATGTAAAGCTCTGCTCCATTTTCATGGAGAGAATTTTTACTTCCTTTCATTACTCTCCTGTATAAAGTGAAATATTGAATGAGGAGATCAGATATCAATTTTTTTCTTCAAGCCACAGCATATGTGACCGTGCACCTCAAAACGAACATAAAGTCGCACACACTGATTTTGCGTGAGGACTGAAAATAAGTGAAATGGGTCAACCTAGCCGAACTTGACTTTTTCATATTTTCTGAAAGAGCGGGTCGTCTTTTACATCATGCTAAAATTTGTTATCATAAAACGGGCAGGAACGTGTGTTTTTTAGCAGTTTATCTCGAACATTTTTGGTAGAATAGTGTGATTAGATGTGTCTTTGGAATCCCTTTTTCATTTCTGAAAAACCTTGTCCTCACTCAACTCTTTCAACTTTCATCTCTAATAACTTTTGAAAGGATAGGGCTACTGCTTTGAAAGTTGGCATTAATTATGGACAGAATGTGTTAATGAGGCATGCTTAATTTCAGTTTAATCTGATAATCCCTTCATTGTTGTTACTCTTGTGGTTTACTTCCTGTTTTTTGTCCCATTCATCGCACAGCCAGCACGGTTTGGTAAAGATTAAGCGCTTGAATAGACACTGCACTTCAGAGCCTCTTTTCTCAGAGTTTGTGCTTTCTTTCCAATATTTAGATAGGTTAGGAGAGTCCATTTGATTTGAGTTATACATCATTTTAAAGCTTAAAGTCTGTTCTTTCAGAATGTGGTCTCAACTAAAAATTCATGTCTGGCGACTTTTTGTTTGTTTTGAGGTGCAGGGTCACATATACGAAAGACTTCCGGTTACAATCGGCATCTGATGTTCCTTTCTCTCCTCTTCCTCTTTTTCTTTCGATTCCACCTTTTCCTTCTGATATAGGGTTTATCTATTTGACAATGTTGCAGATAATAATTGTTATATCGAAGTGTATATCTAAGATGTGTAAATCATATCTGATTATAACTGATTACTTTGATTTTGTGTTAATACCCTCCAGTTGTTTGTCTTTTTTTCTTCAATTTGCAACATATATATATATATATATATATTTTGTTCAGGGTTGCGGTTTTCTTTTTCCTTTTCTTCATTTCTTTATTCAAATGACTGGTCTCGTTGTGTCATGTAGCTAGATAATTCTCATTCATACTGTTTTTAGACCTTTTAGTGTCTCTGGTATGGGTTCAGATTCTGTGACCTTTTAACGAAAGTTTGTCCTATGGCCCAGAGTGTCCCTTTAAGAGTCAGCCCTGTTTGTTTCGTGTTCCGGCTGCTCCATGCATTCATACTGTTATTTGATGTAGCCATACCGTAAGTTGAGTGACCTCAATAAGTGTATTTAAAGTTAGACTGGAGCAAGTATCATGCACCAATTTTTTCACATTCTCAAACAAACCTGCTTGTTACATTTTATTGGGTGCGTGTATGTCTATACCCATGTTGAGAATGTAATTTTGCACATGTTTGAACTCTGGGTTTTTTTTTTCCTTGATGGATTTCCCTGACTTTCAAGACACAACAAGCAATGTATACAATGTACTTTCATTTAAAACTACATGCAGAGTATGAATGCAGGTAATTTTGCACATGTTTGAATATGGTAACTGTCGGTATTTTCTCTGCATTGCTCGAGCGTCTCCTTGAAGGGATGGTACAGTTTCGGTTGGGACTTATCCTTTTCTATTCCTTTTCTCTCTCTTTCTCCTAAAATTAAGTGATGATGGAAAGTTTTTTATGAGATGCTTTTTGGTTTTTCATAGGGTGGTTTCTGGGTATCCTGGAAAAAGTTAAAGGCTGAATCTTGGCTGATGCTGCGCCGTCCCCTTAAGAGCAGGTCTTATTATATAATTGTTCTGCGTTTCGGGTGCTCAATGCATTTCTGCTGTTGTTTAATGTGCCTTACGTATACTGACATAGCTTGAGTAACCTCGATGAACGCATCCTTTGTTAGTTTGTTGCTAGCAGCCACCTGCCATGTGAACATTTTCCCCGTGTATTCTGCTTATGCTTTCCAATTTGTTTGTTGAACCGGGGTGTTTGTATGTTCAGGCCGTACATACATATTCGCGAGATGACTGTTACTCCCAACTACCGGATAGGTGTCCGATGATTTTCAGGCATAACAACAATCTAGTATATAAATCAGATTCCTCTGCTCCAGATTCCTGTGTAATTTTCTTTCAACCTTCCATGAAGTTCATTCACACAGGCTAACCGATTCTTAAGTGCTTTTATATTACTCTCTGCCTGCATGATATTGTACAGTTTTGGTGGTCGTCAACCCTGCTCCAGATTCCTCCACCTTATGGTCATGCACAGTCTCTCTTATAGTCAAATTACGCACTTAGCACCCACAGCTGATTATTCTCGATACAATCATGTCAGTTGCATATAATGTGTGTTATTGCTATGCGCATTCATGTTCTCTTTAGTTAAACAAACTGTTTGATACTTCAGGTGCTCCAGCCTACTTTAAGTCCACATTTTTTCTTTACACTGGCAATCCGATCTATCAATGCTTTTATATCATTCTCTACCTACATTATAGTGCACAGTTTTTTGTGGTCGTCAACCCTGCTCCAGATTCCTTCTCCTCTGAGTCATGCAAAACCTTTATTGTAACGTATTACGTACTTAGCACCCACAACTGATTAGTCTTGTTACACATCCGTTGTCGATAATTCCGTGTTATCACTATGTAAATTCATGTGTTCTTCAGTCTAACAAACTATTGAATACCTCAGGTGCATTAGCCTTCTTTTAGCCTTCTCGAACACGCCCGTGTTTTGTTTGTTTTTGTCCTGCCACCTGTTGTTCTATTCTAGCGAGCCCACGTCGAACGACATCAATGACTTAAAGTTGGATTATTCAGTCAACGAAACCTATTATGTTTATAAATCCTTCCCCATGTTTTCCTTGTATATTGATTACGTATAACGATGAGTCTCTACAACCCGATTGGCTAAAATATCGCACCGCTTACAGCATAATGGGAGTCTTTTAAACCCGATTGGTTAATACCTCGCAACACTCACAGCTTTCCATATGCGTTTAATGGTAATTTTTACTCGGCCTTGGTTTGTGATACTGTCAGTGAGTTGGCGTGACATGTTAGGAACTCCCATGCGTGTGTACCCGCAATGTCACATCTTAATTGCATAGAATAGGTTATATGGGTTAGTGCCCTTGTTTGAGAGGAGTAAAGTGTGTCACACGAATCTTATTTCTAATAGCAGGACGCTGAACTCGAAAGTTTTGTCTTTCAAACAGGTATTTTTTTCTATCCTGTCTTTCTTTTCAACATAGTAATTCTTTTCTCTTTTTCATCCATTCACTACATCACTACTGGACCTTTTCGCGCGCTCAAAGCGCACTAGCTTTACATAACGGGAGCCAGTCAAAAAATATGCATGTCGTTCCCAATGTCCGCTCGGATTTCTGTGTTATACATTCTCTATTGTCATCGTCTCTGAAGCCCTCGGAGACAACCAATTTGTCCTCATTTACATGTTATGTGTGTTCCATGTTTCTCTTCGTTGTCACTGAACTTTCTCGTCTACCTTGTACTGCTCTCTTTTCCTCCCTGTTCGTCTTCTTCACAGCGATCCTCTGTCCATCATGATTTTGACAAAATTCATGTTCTTTGGCTTCTCCAGTGTCCTACCTCACTCTGTTGGTTGATTATTTTCTTGCAATGCTCACTCGTTCCTGTAATTGTGGATTGTCTGACAACACAAACTCTCAGAGATATGTCCCACATTTACAATGGCTAATTTCCCGAGTGCTCCGTTTAATTCTCTATCAAAATAGCGCGCTGCGATTAAAGAACAGTATGAGAAAAATTGTGTCCCCATACGCCTTGGTTCCAGTTTTTGTTTCCTCATGGTTCGAAGTCCAGTTGGGAGTCATGTACATAATATGAAATAAAAGTATATTTGATGGTTTCGTCAGCTTATAACCTTGGTTTAATGGGATTTTTTACATCTAAGCATTAATGGAAGAGGACAGACAGCATTCTAGGAGAATGGAAGAGGACAGACAGCATTCTAGGAGAATGGAAGAGGATAGACAGCATTCTAGGAGAGCAAGATTATTTTTGTACACCGAAATCATGCGGAAATTTGTCACATCTCTCGTTTTACTAAAAAAAAAAAAAAAAGCCCTTGGGTATTACGGTAAGGACGAGGTCTCTACACAAAGGGTAGGAATGTCCTATTGTGAGTAATGGCGTCGTGAGCGTACCCTTATGGAACAAACACAGTGTTATCACAGTGTGTTCACATAGTTGACTATGTGTAAACAATGTGTTAACCATGTGGTCATAGTGTTGTCACAGTGTGGTATTTGAGGTCACATAGTGTACCACATAATTGGCATACCGAACACAGAGTGGCACACATATATCACAGTGTGGTATAGTGTTACGACAGTGTGTTCACATAGTTGACTATGTGTAAACAATATGCTAACCATGTGGTCACAGCATTGTCACGGTGTGGGATTTGAGATCACATAGTGTACCACATTATTGGCATACTGAACACAGAGTGGCACACATACACCACAGTGTGGTATGTATCGAACTATGTGTAAACCCTGTGTTCATAATGCCACCATAGTCTGGTATTTCAGTTTAAGTGGTTTACCACATAATCCCCACATAGATGACATACTTAACACTGTGAATCATGTTTGACACAGTGTGGTATATTTTGAACTAAGTGTAAACCCTGTGTTGATAGTGTTGTCACACTGTGGGATTTCAGATCATTCATTTACCACATAATCCACAGAGACTTGGCCTACCGGACACTGTGACTTGTGCTTACCACAGTGTGGTATATATTGAACTATGTGTAAACCCTGTGCTCGGTGTTTTCACTTTGTGGGTTTCAGATCATTCACCTGCATCATCTCCACATACTTGGCACACTGAACACACAGTGTGGTATATATTAAAATATGTGTACTCCTGTGGCCATAATGTTGTTACACAGTGGGATTTCAGATTATTGATTTAACACAATAATATCCACATACTAGATGTTTAGGAAAAAAACACTACATTTTTTATTTTGAATAACTAAAAAAATAATGAAATTAACTTTCCTCAAATTTACACAGTCGGTAGCCGCTGAATAACTTACAATTTTGTTGGTTACTGTTTCAAAATATTGCAGGAAACAGCATACAACAAAACTGTATGGCTATATATTAGCTACCTACTGTGTAAATTTGTGGAAAGTTATATTTTCATGGGCTTTCAGTTATTCACAATCAAAAGCGCAAACTATTTCTTTAAACATCTAGTACTTTGACACAAAATGACTCAAGTTTATCACATTGTGGTGTATATTGAACTTTGCTATAGTATTGTCAGTATGGGATTTCAGATCTTGTACTACCACATGGCATGTTAATCCTTATAAAACCAGGCTATTTCTGGTTTTGTTCGGGGGAGAGCATTTTACCAGTGTGGTCAAAGGATTCAAGTATTGTAGTTTATTAATAAATGTACATATATGTATCAAATTAAGAGAATTACCTCATCACTACATGTTCTCCCCAGAGATTTTTATCAAGTTTGTTAAGCCACTCAACTGGTCTGATTATCCAATAAAGTAATAAACCAATAACTTATACATATGTGTAGCTGGACAATATACGACACTATTTAAGTACACGGTAGTTGCAAATGTTATATACTTATTTATTTTTCTAATTTCAGTTGATACCTTTCAAATTTCAAATACTGGCATGGAACAACAGATTCATTTAATGTGAGAATATGACCTATACATGTCATTTATCCAACCTTCAGATGAATAAATCATGCATTTAGTGTTGTGTTAATACTGTTTACGGATGCATAACATCAAACATTAGGAAGGATATAATACTAGGAGTATCTGTAGTTGTGGAAAGAGAACAAAGGGTGACATGTTATAACTTCCCTGTTTCTCTCATAAATCACATGTTTCCCTACGATTTCACCAGGAGGTATTGCATACAATCTATTGGTCACACGTTTCACTACTCTGATGTGTCCAGCATTAGCATGGCTCTCCCTGTCTATATTCTTTACAAATGGGCCATCATGCTCTACATACTTAATGAGAACAAAGCGTCACTATCATCTTCCAAAATCACAGAACCATGTACAAATGCCACTTCATTGCCTGTTACTTGCACACAATAATTTCTTCTTGTAGTGTGCCGAGAATATTCATTATAGTGTGGATACAAAATGTGTTTACAACTGCTTTCTTGAACACTTTAATTACAGAAATATGTCACAGGATATTCTTGTGGGTTTTTTTTTTTTTTCGTGACATGCTTTACCACATGACTATCACAGGAAAATACCACACAGCAGTACCACACAGTAGTACCAACTGGAATATAAAAAAGGCAAAAACAAAACAAAACGCATATTCCAGAATCTCATAATAGGTGAGTTATGCTGCGAATTATAACAATTGATTTAAGCAGTACTTAACCTGTCCTATACTCCTACAGTATGACCTATCAAATGGGAGTGTTGAGGTACGCCATGTGATACTTCCTGTGGTATTTCTGTAGTATTCCTGTGGTATCCCTGTGGTAGCACTGTGGTATTCCTGTGGTACAGATTTTGCATAGCTCATGAATATTCATAAAAAGCAACCTAAATTTTAGATAATTCATAAAATACTTCTAAATTCGAAGTATTTGTGAAGGGAATTCCTTTGAACTATTGTCTAATAATGTTATGTTATACCCAATGTCATAAATTTTGTTATGAAAAGGTAATTTCATATTCAATAACAGTGTTATCTAGTTAGTAACCGTGCCTTCATGCATTGCAAAAATATTGATACACCTGATGACTATGTGGTATTTGATACACTTGATGACTATGTGGTGACTACCACATTGTACTGTGGTGGACTATGTGGTGACTCCACAGTGTGGTAGACTATGTGGTAGGGCCTTCTATTAAGTGTTCGTGCAATTTCCAACAATAGTAGGACCTACCCAATGATGAGAGAGAGAGAGAAAAAAAAATGTGCCTCGGGGAAAATCTACGTGTAAAGAATTAACTGGACTGGTATGGAGGATATATCACCTTTATCACAAAAAAAAGTAAGCATGATGACGTACAACACTAAAAAGATGTTTTAGTACTAGTTTCTGTGACTGTGCACGTGTTTTTTTTTCTATATAGGATAATTTGTTATCTTTACACATTCTGTTATACTTGTTCATCCATTTCTCCTTGAAATTGAAATGCATATATAGAAATGAAACATTAAATTCACAGCTTATATCAAATCAAGTAATATATGGGTTATCGGAAAAGTTTTATACTGAATAGGTAGGGAAGCTAGACTGGCCTTACTCTTGCACCTTTAGGAACACAACAGAAATGGATCTAGCACCTTTTTGGACAAAACTTATCTGTCATTCCCTGATTTCTCCATTTTTTCGCAATACTTGTAACAACGAATACATACGAATACAATCTGCATGTGTGTCAAAAAGTCTAATTTCATGAAAATTGATTTAGCACCTATGTGGTGAATACCATAGTGTGGTGGACTATGTGGTGACTACCACAGTATGGTAAACTATCTGGTGAATACCATAGTGTGGTGAATTATGTGGTGACTACCACAGTGTAATGGACTATGTGGTTATAACCCTGTGGTCACAGTGTGTGAGACTGTGGTTTTATTCACAGTGTAATTATGTGTTTTGGACCATGTGGTAACGCTGTGTTGCACAGTGTGGCGACGCTGTGTTTCACCCTGTGGTAAATACACAGTGTTACCACACGTCCCAAAATCACATATTAAACACATGTGTTCGACACTGTGTTACACATTGTGTTCCACACTGTGTTCGACACTGTGTGCCACACTGTGTTGCACACTGTGTTACATAGTGTGGTAAAACTGTGTTCTTTCCATAAGGGTAATGCTTTCATATCGGTTGATCTGGTAATAACGACTAAGACTATCGAATCTGTCGAGAACATCACGGGTGTATAAAAAACAGCTATTGTCGTCACATTCAAGTTCATCAAATTCTTTTTATTTGTCATTTATAAATTATAAAATGATTATGCCCAACTGCAAGTATTACAATTTGAAAACAATGAATCAAATACGCGCTTAAGTACAAGAAACCAAACAAATTATTATTATTATTACAGCTGTATTCTTAATAATGGTATCTTATTCAACGAATCATTGATCGAAGCCAGAGGCTGAATTACAAATGATTTTACAAAAGTGAAAAATATACATACACAGTATTACATAAGTATACTAATGTAAAATTACAAAATCAAAATAACACGCAGGCTCATCCAGAACAAGAACAATTCAAGATAAAAGAAAGCCCTCAGGCACCGCATACATAAGAAAATAATGAAAGTTTGAATTGACGTGGACCTCTGACCCTAAAGTTACCAAAACAATCACTGCCAAACAGTACATGAATATTCACTAAGTTCCATGAATGTACATTGTACTTTGAACCATTTCCGAGATATGGGGATTTTCACATTTTCATTTTCCATTTTCAAATGAAAGACAGAGAAAGACAGCTACGACGGTTGAAGAGTACTTACGTTTAGATTTTTTTTATCTTCTCATTTGTGCTTTATCTCCGTATATGTATTATGTTATCTTATCCTTGTTATGCTGAATCAAATGTGTTTTGTGTTATACCCACCTACACATGTCTAAAATGCCGAATAGATAATAATAATGATAAATAATAATAGTACAGGTTCAGTAAAATCTTGGTACTCAAAGGGCTGAGTTGTGGACTACGAAGATTTTCTTTAGTATTTATACATTTTTTCATGTGTAAAAAAGTTTGTCTTGAAAATGCAAGCCGCATTTTCTAAAATGGAGCATATTTAATGGAAATACCATAATCTATTAAGACCAACAATGAAACAAATCGTCCTAGAAACAAACCTGTCTGGTAGTAAGTTATAATCAATTTTGTTGTTGTTTACCGGAGGAATTTCTATCTTTTCCTAATACATATGTATGTATATAATATTCAAGCATAGCCACGAGCACTCATATAAACACAGGTATTGCGTTGACCATTGTGTGCTACATTTCAAATTACTGTCTTTTTTAGAAGGTAACGTTCGTCTCGTGGGTGGACATGTAAGTCATGAGGGGCGAGTCGAGGTTTACCATAACTCCCGGTGGGCTACGGTCTGGGACGATAGCTGGGATCTTCAGGATGCGGACGTAGTCTGCCGGCAGCTCGGTTTCCCAGAGGCCCTGACAGCTACACGGCTCGCTTTCTTCGGTGAAGGAAACTCATCACAGGCAATCCTAACATCAATCTCATGTTCAGGATTCGAGGACATGCTTCAGGACTGCTCCTATTTGGAAAATTCCCACCTATGCGGACACTATGAGGATGCTGGAGTTGTTTGCAGTGATGGTGTAGGTGAGCGATATAAAATCTGCTTCATTTTATTGGGTAAAGCATACACAAATACGAGTGATCATATTACTTTGTGGAGTTTGAATTTACCTAAACAGTCACTACCCCACACAGCAATAACCTCGGCTACCGGTTTGTGATAAATTTAGAATGATGATTAGGGTTAGGCCTAGGATCTGGATTAATTTCAAGACTAAGGTTTTATAGGGTTGTAGTCACGGGAATTAAAGGGTCAAAGTAATTGTTTGTATGGAGTAACTGTCCTAAAACCAGGGAAGGATACAAAATGCCCTCGAAACAACTGATAGGTAAGGTCTTTAAGTACCATAAGAATTACTAATTTGTGCAAACGAAAACTTAGTCCACTTTTTATGATAAGGAGAAAACCCTTATTATATTTCACAAGCTTCTATTAAGTGTTCGTGCAATTTCCAACAATAGTAGGGCCTACCCAATGATGAGAGAGAGAGAGAAAATGTGCCTCGGGGAAAATCTACTTGTAAAGAATTAACTGGACTGGTATAGAGGATATATCACCTTTATCACAAAAAAAAAAGTAAGCATGATGACGTACAACACTAAAAAGATGTTTTAGAACTAGTTTCTGTGACTGTGCACGTGTTTTTTTTTTTCTATATAGGATAATTTGTTATCTTTACACATTCTGTTATACTGGTTCATCCATTTCTCCTTGAAATTGAAATGCATATATAGAAATGAAACATTAAATTCACAGCTTATATCAAATCAAGTAATATATGGGTTATCGGAAAAGTTTTATACTGAATAGGTAGGGAAGCTAGACTGGCCTTACTCTTTCACCTTTAGGAACACAACAGAAATGGATCTAGCACCTTTTTGGACAAAACTTATCTGTCATTCCCTGATTTCTCCATTTTTTTCGCAATACTTGTAACAACGAATACATACGAATACAATCTGCATGTGTGTCAAAAAGTCTAATTTCATGAAAATTGATTTAGCACCTTTTTTGGAAAGGAAATGAAAGACTCACACAAAACAAGAATTATCTCTTCATTGTGTACTCAAAACTTCTGCCTTCAAATTTAATAGTCAAAATGCTCTCAAAAAGGTGTCAATGGAAATGACAAACTTAGAACAATATGTCTGTCAGGATAACAGATCGATCAAATTAGTCAAGAAGTCAGTACTGTATAGATGACAACTTGAGAAGTGAAAAATTTATGTGTACTGTGTTTAAATTGACAAATTAAGATTGACAAAAATAACGTTGTTGCAAATGTCAGTGGCAGTTACAAACTAACAAGCAAATTACCTTTTCCATTCTATTAACAAACGAATGATTTTAGCTGCTACATTTTTTTTGATGGACAGTACTCCGAAGTGGAGACATCACTAATCCACTTGTACCATGTGTACTGGAGTTATATCTATCCGAGTTATGACGTGCACATAGTGAGCGAACAATCACATATTGACTCAATAATAGGCGGGGAGGGAACACATAGACTGTTCCAGTTAAATTAAGACAAAGAGGGTCAGTAACCTCCATGTTGGAACAATCCCTGATGTTAGAACAGTATGCCTGCTCCCGAAAACAAAAGCAATCACTTGTTATATCATATCATCTAAGAATGTTAACCGATACTCAATGGATCGAGTTCACGTGATTACTTTTTACAATCGCTCATTGGGCTATTATAACGCGGACAACGATAATTAAACGTGATATCCATTTCACATTCCTACATTTTATGGTCCTCCATACGTTCAGCACACACATACACTTATTTAGTTGCATCAAACCATTTAATTATATCGTGCATACTTAGAGAATAATATATTCAATTCAATAGTTTATTTATTTCCATCATCAAAAAAGAAAAAGAAAACATGATTCAAAGCGGTACAAGTTTTTTTTTTTTTCAGATACATAAAGTATATGCACGAATGATGTCATCAAAAAGAAACAATGCACTTTGTCATGGCAACCAAAATAGTAAATAATCATAACGATGGAAAACAGTGTTTCACTAAAAAGCCAAGCTTTTAAGACGTGGAACACTGGAACAAAACAACAACAGCTCCAATTTGTTATACCAATAAAATATATTCATATTCAATTCTTCTATATACCAGGGCTCCACACTAACTATTTTTTTTTTTGTGGCCCGATGGGGCCACCAAAATCATCAATTTCACATTTTTGGTGGCCCGAAAAAACAATAAAAAACATTAACTCACTGCATGCATTTATGCATTTCCGGAGCAAAAAGTTACGAATTTATTGACATACTTTAAAAAAAAAAAAAAATGGTGGCCCGAGGCGGGCCACCAAATTTGCCCTTTTTAAAAATTTGGTGGCCCGACTTTCAGTTTTGGTGGCCCCGGGCCACCGGGCCACCGTTAGTGTCGAGCCCTGTATATACTATTGTATATTTACTCATTGATATATGATGCTGATATATTCATCTCTCCTTCTTCCCCCTTCTCTTCAATCACTCCCTACCCCTGTCTATATTCCCTAGATGTCGAAGGCAAACTCAGGTTGGTAGGTGGTTCGACACCAAGGCAGGGTCGAGTTGAGATCTACCATGGGGGTGAGTGGGGGACAATTTGCGACGATTCGAGCTGGGCCAGGAAAGACGCCATGGTGACCTGTCGTCAGCTCGGCTTTGATGGAGTCAAGTACATCTATTTGTTCCTCTCTGGACTGGACCAGAGACCGAACCACCTCTCAGATGTCGATTGCACCGGACACGAATCCAGGATCGAAGATTGTTCTCACAGTGGGTGGGGCAGCACCTGTTCCATTGGACTTGAAGCTGACATCGAATGCAGCGGTGGCCCGTATGGTACGTAGACCGCCTCTCTTCAGTTGCTCTTATCCCCTTCCCTTTATTCTCAAGTCGATCTTCTTAAACTGTTCACTTGGCAGCTTGAAACAGTACTTGATGTAGCAACAATTTACAATTCAAAATTTGAATTTCCTCAAAATGAACCATTCTGTCCGTATTCGGAAAGTAGGATTACTAGCACAGTAGCAATCTGTACAGAGTAAACCATCATCATCATGAACACCATCATCATCATTATCATCATCACCACCATTATCTTTGTCATGTTTGATTTAGTACTTTCATGGCATTTCATACGCAAAAGTGCGCTGCATCGATTTTCTCCTAACGTTCCGAACTTAAATCTGTGCATTATATGCTTTATACAATTGTTATACTTTATTTGAAGTATGGGTAAATACCGGTTAGCTACAATAAGAACTTGCGGCGAACTTGCTTTTGAAATGAAGATCTCTGAAGAATTGCCTGAAACATACGTGTATTGAAGACGAACTTGTTTACGGTATAATTTAGATGTTTGAGTGCGCGCTTGTATCTAAATGACTGCGCATTGCTAAAAACATGATTTTGTGATGTCATTGAGCGTGATTACGGCGAGCCGCAGTCATACGCGTACTTTCTCTGAGCGGTCGTTACTACCCTCCGGTCATGGCGGTCAAAATATGTGGGCAATGGCAAAACTTATGCCGGCTGAGCAGATATTTCACGAAAACTTAAGACTTGTCACTTTTGCCATCAGGATCCATACAACCAGTTTATGAACTATTTTACTGTTCTTATTCTACTGTGTCACAAATAACTTGTATATGCTTTGGAATCGCTCTTCAACACTTATGATGTGATTATGTAATATTTCCTCTTAGCAGCCGTCACAAGAAAGCTGTTAGTTAACATTTTGGACACATGAGTGCACGTTCTCACTAAAATAGAACTCAAAATGTTCTTCTGACTACCTTTTGCAGCTCAAGAATACGACGTTCGCCTAGTGGGCGGGCCATCGCCACAGGCTGGTCGGGTCGAGATCTTCCATGATAACTCGTGGGGCACGATCTGCGACGACAGCTGGTCGTCAACCGAAGCCGAAGTCGTCTGCGATCAGCTGGGCTACGACGAGGTCGATGTTGCGTTGGAGTACGTCGGACCAGGTGATGGCGCCATTCACGTTAGCAGCTTGTCATGTTACGGGCACGAGTCTTCAGTGGAGAATTGCCTGAACGTCAATTTTGGCAGCACTGGTTGCGACCACACTGAGGACGTTGGGGTTCGCTGCGAGTACACCTCTTACGGTAGGTCTTTGAAAGGTCTGAATCCTGTATACGGTGGACCAGCCTGAGCTCCACAGTTTTATTTTGTTTTTTTCTACCGAAGATACTGTAATAGATCTAAAAAGAAAAAAAAAAGATAAGACATAAATGAATTAGTGAAATGAAATAGATAAATCCACACCAACACTTTTTTCGTTGTTGTAGGGCGAAAAAAAAAAATGGGTATGCATATTATGTCAGTATCATGTCAGTATAGTGAATTTTTGTTTGAATTTCTTTGTATACAACATAATACCTCTTTCCAAGAGAGATCCAACAGTACTATTAAGATCATAATATGTTATTTACTCATCATCTTAGATGACGAGTAACTATCATAATATGTTATTACTCATCATCATCTAATATTATGTTATTTACTCATCATCTTTCTGGGTTTTTTTTTTTTATCTTTTTCCCAAAATAGAATGTTTCCTTCAAGTGATTAGATTTAAGTCATAAACATTGGCGCCTTTTGTTTTCTGTTTCTAGGATACTCTGGACTCTCAACGTATGTGATAACAGGAATCGTGCTTAGCTCGCTGGTAGTCTTCTCTTCCATGGTCACTTGTGTCGCGGTGGTAATCGGAAGGATGAAGAGATCACGACATCCTAATGCAGGAGTAGCAGCATTTACTGTCAGTGGCACAACGTATCCCAACGGCGCCACTGCAGCAGCGCCCTCTGTGATCTTGAACCCGACTAATCCTCAGATAACAAACAATCCGCAACCGGCAGCAGGTAATCCGCATTTTGTCGGTTATCCACAAGTGGCAGGTTATCCACAAGCGGCAGGTTATCCACAGGTAGGAGGCTACCCGCACTCGGGAAGCTATCCGCAATCGACGGCATATCCACAATCGGCGAGTCCTCCGCAGCCACCTCCGAACTACGATTCTGTGGCAGATCCTGGGAGTAACGGCGGAAGAGTCGCCGTTGCACCATCGATAAATTCCACGGCCGAAAATCCACAGCAGACTCAAGCTTGAAACGGAACATGATTACGTCAAGCAGTTCGTGTTTAATGGCAGCAATGCCCTTCCATAGGATTGCTTCCTGATGACGTACACTTTGGACGAACCGCGCATTTTTAATACCAGAATCACCTCCCTACCAGGATCAAGAACATGTCCACACAACAAGACGCCTTTCGTCATTGCTTATTAATTCCTTTACATGGCCGGCGTCATACACGTTTTCGAAAGTGGAGGGGGGGGGGACACTTAATACTTTTGGTGCCTCTTCTGGGTGGCAACTACTGGTACCATGCACTTCCGGTTTTCTTCAGCTGCCACACACACACACATACACACACACACACACACATACACACACACACACACACACACACACAAAATGTCTTCAACCGCCAAGACAAAGGCCTTATCACGCTTACACTTCAAGGTTTCATTTTATTTTCTTGTGCCACTTCCGGGGTTTAAAGAAAATGGGGAGGGGGGGGGGGGCAAAATGATGGCAAAGGGGACTTTTAAATCGTCTACCCGTGATTGGTTGCTTGTATACAAGCATCTAATGTTTCCGTTTTGGCGACCACGTAAAACAATCAAATTAGTGCAAAGGGCGGTATCATCTTTTTTCTTTTTAAATCTGTGTCAATAAAAAGAAAATTACAGGTCAATGAAAAGTTGTGAGGTGACGGCATCACCTCTTCAATTATACAAGCCTATTGTCAAGACATGAATTCATGAAGACATATTTTGCTTCTTTCAAGTCAAATCACACTGAATATGAACCTATGTAATAGTGAGTTGCACGTCTTTCACGGTGCTCATAAGTGCTGAATTATTGATAAAGAATAGTGTTATACTGATTTTTTTTTAATGTAAAAACAATAAGGGAAGTTATAGGAAGTGGCATATATCTGCGTAGGCCTTTACTTCATTTTCATCAGTAATACAGACATAATATGAAAGCGTAAACATTTTTCATTTCTAACATCTGTTTGACCGATTGGATGGAAATTTGCGGTGACTGTCTTTGACTGTTATTCGTCATAAGAATTTAACATAAAACCCAAATAAGTTTTCATCTAAGCATTCAAGTGATGATTGTATAGCTTCCTTGCCGTTTCAGGTAATGTATCCTTCGCAATTGTTTCGTGAATATGACATTTTATTTTTGCTCTTGTTACAGAATTGCATACCTCGTGATTGTTAACTTAGCATTTAGTTTTCTATTAATTCATGTATGTACGCCCAGAAAAAAAAAAAATATTAGAAATAGTGTGGAACCCGCCTTCTGTACAGCACTCTATCGTAGAATAAAAAAGCTATCTAATGATGATACACAAAACAAAAAATATATGTCCATTGTGTAATTAAAACTTCTGCCTTCAAATTAGTCAAAATGCTCTCAAAAAGGTGTCAATGGAAATTACAAACTTAGAACAAATATTTCTGTCAGGATAACAAAACGATCAAAGTAGTCAACAGGTCAGTACTATAGAAGACAACTTGAGAAGTGAAGAATTTCTGTTTACTGTGTTTAAATTGACATATTAAGGCTGAAAAAATAACGTTGCAAAAACTAACAAGCAAATTGCTCTTTCCATCCTATTAACAAACGAGTGATTTTTGCTGTTGCATTTTTTTATGTATGGCGTGTATGTATGTTAAGTATGACGTCTGTGATGTTGGCTGAATTTTTCATAATGCATTTATGGTGAATTCGATTTACTACTTTCGAGGAAAATGAATAGATCTTAAAAAATGCATGTAATTTATTACGTAGATATAAGAAATGGTTTAAATAGCAACGTAAATGAATGTGCATATACAAAGAAATGAGAAGCTTCAAACAAAATGACATATTTCTATGTGCTTAACTAAAAAATCAGGGGACTGCTACTGCAGAATGTATCAAAATATAGAATAAATTCCGGTGAAGACAACACATCGTCTATATCGTGTAGGACTATAATGTCTTGATTATACTCATTTTGCCTGAGTGTCTGCGTGATCAGATGGGTTTTTTTTTTTCCACGGATGAGTATAAAAGTGTCACGGGGAAGGGGAGTGGGATAGTTCCTGAAACCGCTCAAGAAATGTTTTAAAATACACGTACATCAACAACAGTTAGGAGCACTACTGCACGTTTTGCACACAAAATCACATAAACACACACACACACAGAACATTATAAGTTGTATAAAATTGATGCTGCCTGTATCAAGTAGAAACATAGAAATAAGGGGTCTGATAACTACGAAGAAAAAGTAAGAAAAAGGACATGTTTTAAATAGGAGGACCCAAGACAAAAAAAAAAAGAAGAAGAATAGATTGAACAAAAGCACCTGTGTTGTTTAAAGTAAAAGCGTAAAGTATAGATGGACCTTTCACGCCCACATTCTTGTCTATCCCTGGACTACAGGTGTAAACTTCGATCACAACAAGATGTAAACACATATCTTGGCAACATTGCTAATACAAACATTCCGCTTTTGCACTCTCATTTCAATCACATTCTTAACCGCAGCTTATCTAATGTACATGAATTAAAGTAAGTTAAGTGTAATTAACTACTAACTGATAGCATACGTCAAGTCATTAAGCGTGTCGCTATAAAGGGAAACTAACAGCTTTTTGTTGGTATGAGTCTGTGAAGAAAGAGTCGAATTAAAAAAAAGTGTTTGTTTGAGGAATTCTCTCTTTTTAGTCCTTTGATATTATAACTATATGAGATCAGGGGCCGCTAGCTGAACGTTATTCTGGTGGGCGATTTGGTGGAGAGCTGCGCGGGGGGGGGGGGGGGAGTCAGAGGTCAACAAATTAAATTGCACAGAAAATGGGTGTTGTGTTTTTTGTCCGATTTTGTTTTTTTAATCAAAATCTTTTTCTGATTTTTCCCGAATTCTTTTGTCAGATTTAAACAAGAGTGGGGGAGTTGCAGCCGCCCCTCCTCCCACCCCGCGCTAAACCCTTTATGATTTACCGGCCCCTGCATTTCATATTTCATCATAAAATGTCAGCAGACTTTCGAAAAAAGAACCCTCCAAAGAGAAGAAGAGCGATGTGAAAGGCGCTACAGATCTGAGCAATGCATGTCCAGAGCCCCATGATGACTCTATGGGGCTATAGACTGCCAACTTCACATCACGTAAACCATATCGACATTCAAGGTATTTAAGCGCTGGTCATTGCTTTTGTTAATAATTTCAGTGGACTTAAATTGGCTTCCTCTCCTTTGAGGCAATTTGGATTTTCCACTTTGCGCTAAAGAAAACAAGATATAAGAAAGACAAGAATAAGGATAATTTGAAAGAGATGTGTACTAACAAATGACTAAGTACACGGTTTACCACTCACATCACATCACATCACATCACATCACATCACATCGGCATCACATCACATCACGTCATCACATCACATCAGTATAATAAGTTAGCTTGGTTCCGTACGCATAGTATTATGTACCTTTATTTTCAATATGAGTGTGTGTGTGTGTATATGTATGTGTGAGTGTGATGGGTGTTGTGTGTGTTTGTGCGTGTGTGTGTGTGCGTGTGTGTTTGTGCGTAGGTGTGCGTGTGGGTATGTGTGTGTTTTTCTGTGTACTTTTCTGGTGACGTCGCTCGTCGATCAATCATGTCCACTTTTGGATGCTGACTTCGGAACCGCTGCACAGATCTATGCCTGTATAGCTTCAAGTGGAGTCGTGACGTTATAATTCATTTGATCCTTTTTCTCCCAATGCATCAATTTTGTTTTCTTCCCTGAATATCCTCATTACAATTTACATTTTACCATTTATCGCATGCTGTAGTAATATCAGTGTATATAATTATGTGCTGTATTTCGATCCGTATCAGGACAACTCCCCCGGAGGACTAGTCCTCCGGGGACCACTCCCACCTGATAGCTCCCCCGGAGGACCACTCCCCCGGAGGACGTCTCCCCCGGAGGACTACTCCCCCGGAGGACGTCTCCCCCGGGGGACAACTCCCCCGGGGGACAACTCCCCCGGGGGACAACTCCCCCGGGGGACAACTCCCCCGGGGGACAACTCCCCCGGGGGACAACTCCCCCGGGGGACAACTCCCCCGAGGGACCACTCCCCCGGAGGACCACTCCCCCGGAGGACCACTCCCCCGGGGGGCAACTCCCCCGGGGGGCAACTCCCCCGGGGGACAACTCCCCCGGAGGACAACTCCCCCGAGGACAACTCCCCCGGAGGACCACTCCCCCGGAGGACCACTCCCCCGGGGGGCAACTCCCCCGGGGGACAACTCCCCCGGGGGACAACTCCCCCGGAGGACAACTCCCCCGGAGGACAACTCCCACCTGACAACTGCCCCGGGGACGTCTCCGGGGGGACAATCCTATAACTGAACAGAGATGTTTCTTATTCGTGTCCTAGAAATTAAAATTGAATTCATCTGTGTAAAAACAGTATTCTTTTTATACAGAATTTAAATTAAAGTTAACGTTACCTAAGACACGTCCATCTTTATAACAAAGTTTTGGAAATCTCAGCACAAAGTTTTTACTTTTGTACACGCTACATGTAATGTCAAAAAAAGTAGAAACGCAGGTCCATTTTATCACTGAAAGTTGGTCAAGAGATAAACACATTGACGGAAACACGCTTTTGAGGGGAGAGTTCATTCCTTAGCATGTACCTGTTATTCTTCATTATTTTAAAATATTTTAAGAAGTCCATTCTTTGATGATTTTCCTTTTCTTTTTGCAATTCATGATTATGATAAGGAATATGTTAAATGAAAGAAAGATATCATTCAGAGGGGTGAAGGCTCAAAGTTTTCAGTTTCTTCAGTTTGTCTCCCTCTACAAAGGAATATGTTGTTAGAAATACCCTTTTAATAGGGTTATGATTTTCATCTTAGATTCTTATGATAGTTACTATCCTATATGTCACTGTCAGTAATACTTTATTGTGCAATTTTCGTTTGCTATGTTGACTGTGAATTTATCTAAACATCATTACAATTCTTAATGTCGGAGAAATAATTGACAGAAAAAAATATGAATATTCTGTGCCTGAAAAGACTTGAACGTGTAAAAAGGTAATATCTTCCAACAGCCCTGGGAAAGCACACCCGCACGACCAACACAAATCTCTCAACCACTGAAAGATGGGATGATTCGAGTTTCAATTAATTGAAAATTGAGTTTTGTTTCACACAGTTTTATTTGATAACGTTTGAACATGGAAAACAAAAAAAAAATGTCTAGCGTAAGAGTAATTGAAGTTAGTATGCAAACAACACTTTTGCACGTAATGGTATACCGGAGATTGTGGTATCAGATAATGGTACACAGTTTACAAGTGACCAGTTCAAAGAGTTTGCTTGTCAGTACCAATTCAAGCATGTCACGTCTTCATCACTTTCTACATAGCAATGGGAAAGTTGAAAAGACAGTACAAATCGCAATGTCTAATGAAAAAGGCAATGAGAGATGGAACAGATCCAGGTTTGGCATTTCTTGACTATCGGAACACACCGATCGATGGGCTAGATGCTAGTCCTGCACAATATTGTTGATGCAGAGGAGGACAAGGACCACCCTGCCAACAGCTAGTCAGCTGCTGAAACCAAAAGTAATAAAGAATGTGCAAACAAAGCTGACCAAGAAACAAAAGTGCAGTAAAATTACTTTGATCGAAGCGAAAAGCGTTGTTGTTGCAAAGACAAAGTTTCCAAGAAGTTGCATAGTGGAATGTAAAGGAAAAATGCTCCTGTCAAAACAGAATTGACATCAGAAGAGGTACAGCGGAAAACAATCCTTAATGCAACAAAGCTAGATAACTCAACATAATATCGTATCACAAGATCAGGTCAAAAATATGGACCACTGTAAAAACTTATCTGTTTTATAGGATAGATACCGGAATTTGACGGGAAATGAAATGACAATGATCACGGGATTGTGATAATGTTTAGATGTTGAACTATTCATCTGGAGAGTAGAGTTGGTTACATTTTGAGTGCAATAAAAGTGTTTCATCTAACTTATCAAAAGTAACAGCTTTGTCGATTGTTATAAGAGAAACAATGATTAACGTTTCTTCAAAGACAAAAATAACACATTTCTAAAAGTGAACAAAAGTACAGTTTACAAAACAATCACAAGTATTCCTCCAAGTGTGAAGAGCGAGATTGAACTTACGTCGTTATAAGAGTGCGTTGTAATGTGTCATACAAAGCCGTGATATCTCAATATTGAAGTGAAGTGTTACTCACTTTACAAGTATCAGTAATGTTTGTGTTTATAAGATGTGTTGCTATGATTACACATGTAGTAAAGTTGAATGTAAGATATAAGATATGGCAAGTCAAACACGCCCATACAAGACGTATTTCCATTATTACTCAAATAGGACAAGTATATTGTGTGAACAACGTATCAAATAATTGCCATGATAATCCTAAAAAGACAATGGCTTATTAATTAAGTTTCAGTGGTAGTTGATAAATGAAAAAATCTGTGTGAAAAAGAGAAACGTAACTTTTCTAAAAAAAAAGGGAGATGCCAAATGTTTGAAATTAGTACAGTACGCAGAGACTAGTGCCTAGCTATGCAGCACCAACCAATCCCCACAGAGATGATGCTGTTGCTATGCTCTATAGTTACCCCTCTCGAGAAACCCCGGAGGTAGATGTACTACCTCAGCAAACTTCCTTACTTGCACCCAAGACCTAGAAGAATAAAAACATATCAACCTATCACCTGCGTGTTAACAAAATGTGCACATATACTTTTTGACCAGTGTCCGTTTCTTCCCTTGGGCATCCGATGCAATCGATATCGCTAAAGCATTTGCATTGTTCAAACTCGTCATGATTGTAATACAACAAATTACTGCCAAGATCGTGTGCTTATTCTGACTGATTAAAGAAACAACTAAGGAACTCTCTAAATAACAGGCTAAATATTACAGTCGTCATCCCTTGATATCTCTTAGAGATGGGCTAAAGAGGATGACATTTTCAGAACATGCTCATCACACCTTAGTTTGATGACTTTGTGCCTACTGACACCATTTTTGAAAAAAAAAAGAACGAAAAATGCGAAATCCAGGGTGCCCCGGCCGAAAAGCTGGTCGCCGTTTCGGCTTTAAAAAGACATTTCTGGTTATAACTCGGCTATTTTTTGGTCAATTGTGATGGTTTTGGTGTCTAACCCCATGTTTTGGGGGTCAAGGAAATGGATTATAATGATAATTTTAGTTAAAACCTAATCTTCCACATGATACTAACCTTTTGCACATATTTAGGCATAAAATTTCCTCGCCTTTTACCCCTACCCCAACTGCCATTTTTTGCATTTTTTCTGTATTTTTTCAAGTAGTATTGACTACCATACTCTTAATAACAAGTTCTAGCTATCAATCTGGTGTTTTCTACCAACAATAGTACAGCAAGGGTTATGTTATACGTGTGTCATGCAGATACCGTGTGGCTGGTGCATTCAGGATGCATGGTAACTGTGCAACCAGTGCTAATATAGTCTGCATTATAGTGCCTAATGCCGGTTGGAAGATATTACCTGTTTACACGTTCAAGTCTTTTCAGGAACAGAATATTCATATTTTTTTCTGTCAATTATTTCTCCGACATTAAGAATTGTAATGATGTTCAGATAAATTCACAGTCAACATAACAAACGAAAATTGCACAATGAAATTACTGACAGTGACATACAGGATCCTGGAATCTAAGATAAAAATCATAACCCCATTAAAAGGGTATTTCTAACAACATATTCCTTTGTAGAGGGAGACAAACTGAAGAAACTCAAAAACTTGAGCCTTCACCCCTCTGAATGATATCTTTCTTTCATTTAACATATTCCTTATCATAATCATGAATTGCAAAAAGAAAAAGAAAATCATCAAAGAATGGACTTCTTAAAATATTATAAAATAATGAAGAATAACAGGTACATGCTAAGGAATGAACTCTCCCCTCAAAAGCGTGTATCCGTCAATGTGTTTATCTCTTGACCAATTTTCAGTGATAAAATGGACCTGCGTTTCTACTTTTTTGCGACATTACATGTAGCGTGTACAATGGTAAAAACTTTGTGCTGAGATTTCAAAAACTTTGTTATAAAGATGGACGTGTCTTAGGTAACGCCAACTTTAATTTAGATTTTATTTAAAAAGAATACTGTTTTTACACAGATTAATTTAATTCTAATTTCTATATAGGACACACACACACACACACACACACACACAAATCTCTGTTCAGTATGGGATTGTCCCCCAGGAGACGTCCCCGGGGCAGTTGTCCTCCGGGGGAGTTGTCCCCCGGGGGAGTTGTCCTCCGGGGGAGTTGTCCCCCGGGGCAGTTGTCCTCGGGGGAGTGGTCCCCCGGGGCAGTGGTCCCCCGGGGGAGTTGTCCCCCGGGGGAGTTGTCCCCCGGGGGAGTTGTCCCCCGGGGGAGTTGTCCCCCGGGGGAGTTGTCCCCCGGGGGAGTTGTCCCCCGGGGGAGTTGTCCCCCGGGGGAGTTGTCCCCCGGGGGAGTTGTCCTCCGGGGGAATTGTCCCTCGGGGCAGTTGTCCTCCGGGGGAGTTGTCCTCCGGGGCAGTTGTCCCCCTGGGGAGTCGTCCTCCGGGGGAGTCGTCCTCCGGGGGAGACATCCTCCGGGGGAGTAGTCCTCCGGGGGAGACGTCCTCCGGGGGAGTTGTCAGGTGGGAGTAGTCCCCGGGGGAGTTGTCCTCCGGGGGACAAGTCCTAGACCCATTTCGATCATCTCAACGCGGTAAGATTGAGTTGTGTTTCAAGAAAGAATCATTAAAAAACATTACCATGATTACGGAACTAATGGAAATTTATTGGTTTTATGAGAGATTCTTTATTGGATAATTTATAAACCAAAGATATTGATAAATTCATGAATCAAATTCAAATTAGCAATTATATATTTGTTGTATGTTCATGATTTCTGTTGCTACAGTTTCATTTGACAAGTCCTGTATAGCTCCAAAGCATCAAGAGCCAAAAGCCATTCTGCGGTTTGGTACTGTCTATCCGTGTCATGATTTTTATTAATGATAATTATCCAGTCCTTTCTGTGACAGAGATTTGGTGTGTTCAGTGCTATGGGGTTCTCTTCTCTGTTCCAACAGGCAAGAAGGCACACAAAAGGTTTATGTTTAATGAGGCGGAGTAATAAAGAAATAAAACTCCTTCATAGGAGCATTCTGTCTATCATTATGATGATATTTAATTGTTTCGGTTACACATTTTTCAAAGGCCTCTTATACTGCAAACTATAAATCTATAAGTTATCATAATGTTCCTGTTTCTCAAGCAGAGAATTTAACCAGTTTCATCCGATCTTTCTGCAATACAACGTATGTAGTATAAGGTGCCAATTTAATGATAAGATAATAATTTCTGTAAAAACTTCGTGCTGGAAAAAAAAATAGTTTGATATTCACCATAATAAACTATTCAGCAAAAATTCACTATTTAGCTCAGCTTAGTGAATTATGCAGGAAGTTCGCTTTCATTGAATGAAATGAGTAAGAGAAAAGTGCTCAACCAAACCAATATTTCCTCTCCACTCAGTTGAAAAAATATTGTTGACAGTGTTACGGGCTATGTCAAAGCTTTGCCGCTGGAAAAGGATAACTCCTTCTCATGAAACCTTAAAGATCCTGTTTACCTTTGGGAGCAGTTATTTAAAAAAGTGTTAAAGATATCACTTTTGATGCATATGTGTAGGTCAGTTATATCACAAAACATCCTACAATATATATATATATATATTTTTTTTTTTTGCAATAAAGCCTAAAATATAAGGAGATATCAATAGTTTTTTTTTTTTTCTCATTAAACCGTAGATGTATACGGTTTAGTCTGAAAACATTTTTTCTTTTAACTATTGTTCACATTTTGTATATTTAACAGTGCTTAACATCGATTATTTATACTGGTTCATATTTTTACATTGGCTGTTTCTATCCCTATCTTACATCTTTATTTTGAAGCACTAATGCTAGGTTTTTGTTTCTTCTCCAGCAAAATGGTAATTATGCCTTTCAGGGAGAGGGAGAAGGGGGTGGAGAAGGGCTACCATTACAGATCACAATACTGTAGTTTTAATGACGCCATTACCGCTTTCACTTTACTCATTTCTTTGTCGCTATTTGTCGCCTTTCTGACTCATTTCTATGTCGCCATTACCGCATTCATTTTACAGAACTTTCAACTTCAATTCAATTCAAGCTTTATTTTATCTTTTAGTATTTTGAGCAGAATATGCAAGGAAATTTGTTGCATTTTGACATACGTTTTGTTGAAAATATACACAAAATATACGTTACAAAAAAATGCTTGCTCTTCAGAGTCAGTAAACTATAAACACAGTCGGTTGTACGAAAGTACAAATATATATACATATATATATATATATATATATATATATATATATATATATATCTTTCTCGAATGCATGTGCATGATTATTCCCCAAATTCTTTTTATTGACCTTTATAAAGCATTCTCGTTTTCATTCTCATTTTTCGTTTTCTTCCCTGAATATCCTCCTTATATACAATTTACATTTCACCATTTATCACATGCTGTAGTATAATATCAGTGTGTATAATGCGCTCCATTTCGATCATTCCAACGTGGTAAGATTGAGTTATGTTTCAATAAAGAATCATCAGAAAATATTGCCATGATTACAAAACGAATCGAAACTTCTTGGTTTTATGAGCAATTCTTTATTGGATAATTTATAAACAAAAAAAAAAAGATGATAAATTCATGAATAAAATTTATGAAATGAAAATATACACAGTATTACAGAGAATGCTTGCTCTTGAGAGTCGGTAATTTTTAAACACTATCGCTTGTACGAAAGAACAAAAAATATCTTTCTCGAATAAGGCTGATGATTCCCCCAAATTCTTTTCATTGACCTTTATACAACATTCTCCTGCCACACAATTCGAACAAAATATGAAAGTTTGCTATTCGTCATGTCAACATTGGCAAATATTAAGCTCGCCAATGATATGAGCGTTGGGTCTTAGGCATTTGTTTCCTCAGAGTTCGAAGTCCAATTTGCGTAGGGAAATCATGTACATATAAAAGCATATTTGATGGTTTCATAAGCATATCTCCTTGGTGACACGGGTTCATTACAACCAAGCATCAGTAAAAGAGGAGAGACAGTATTCATATATTCTAACAGAACAATACTTTACGAGAAATTAATTTAAGCAGAGCATTTTTACACCAAAATCATGCGGAAATTTGTCACATTTCTCGTTTTGCTAAAAACGGTCCTTGCTTATTACGGTAAGTACGTGGTGTCTATGAAGAGGGCAGTAATGTCCTCGCTGTTGTACTCTGTGAGTATAATGGCGTAAGCGTGGGGGTGATGTTTTTACATAATTTGATCAAGAAGGTGACGACTAGGTCTATCGAATCGTTCGAAAACAGAACAGGTGTATACAAAACATCGATTATCGTCACATTCAATCTTTTCAAATTATTTTTCTTCTCATTATAAATTCAATAAGCCTACGTTAGCTGCACGTATCACAATTTGACAAAATTTATCAATATGCACTTATGTACAAGGAAGCATACAAACAAATGACAGAGAAAGACGGCCATGGCGGATCAAGGATTCTTTCATTTAGGTCGACACACTCAGAGGAAAATACATATTTAACAGTTTCAAAAGATATACTGTGGAAATATATGATTACATGTAATAGGCTAATGAATGGACAACATCTGCCCGCATCTG
Organism: Diadema setosum; assembly: GCF_964275005.1. NCBI lineage: Eukaryota > Metazoa > Echinodermata > Echinoidea > Diadematoida > Diadematidae > Diadema > Diadema setosum. The sequence continues at coordinate 7,384,331 of NC_092691.1, read as the reverse complement.
TGCGTATGAATAATGGAATACAACCATACAAGGTGTTTACGTGAAGGACGAGGCGTTCCAATATGCTTGTATATTATGTGCGTTATGGCGCTGAGCAGTCAGCAGTAGTGCTTTCATGTCTGTTGAGCTAGTAGCGACGGAAAGGACTAAACGAGTCTGTTAAGGACAGCATGGGTACCATAAAACACATGACAATTACGCCGTTACATTTGATTTAGTTCAGTGTCATAATGCCCGTAGATTGAGAAAAGGCATCCAAATTATGCACTGGTGAAAAGGTATCTTGACAATGAGGCCCATCTGTTCATACGTGCACTATTGAAAAAAAAAAAATGCTCCTATAATATTGGCTCAGTGTGAATAATCAAGAGTTTGTAAAATGTGCAAAGCAAAACATTAGGCCTAAGAATACAGAGATGGAATAACAAAAATACACTAACAATCGTGTGCTATTTTTCCTGTCTAACATAAACGGCGTTGTATTATAGAATCCTTGGAAGTTCAATAAGATGTTGTGAACAAAGACGTTAGTTTTTGATTATTCATATATAGATATTTCCTTATAATGGACAAAGTCTCTCCTTATGAATGCATCCTGCATTTTCAAAAATGGAGCATTTTTTAAAGGAGATACCAAGATTGATTAAGGTCAACAATGACATAACTAATGATCCTTGAAACAAACTTACCTGGTTGTATTTTTTTTTCACCATCACATCACTGTCTAAAATTGAAAACATTTAGTCTGCAGCCTAAGTGACCGCAGGAACTTAATATACTTTGTATTATTGTTGTTACGCCACTTACTCATATTGCCAACTTATCATTAAGTACTGGTGTTATCCCAAGTAAAATGAAACTTGCCAAAGTTATACCCATTCACAAGAAAGAAGATGCTTCCTTTATAAGCAATTACCGTCCTATATCTATTCTCTCTAGCTTGTCAAAGGTTCTTGAAAGAATTGTTTATAACAGACTCTACGGTTTTCTGATACAAAATAACTTACTCCCGTCTTGTCAATATGGTTTTAGGAAACACAACTCAACAGACATAGCTCTTATTGAACTCTGTGATAAGATTTCCATTTCATTGTCTAAGAAAGAACATGTACTTGGAGTATTTATGGACCTTAGTAAAGCTTTTGATACCATTGATCATAGCATATTGTTAGAAAAGATGAATGTTTATGGTATACGAGGAACTCCTCTGATGTGGTTCAAGAACTATCTTTGTGACCGAAAACAATATACCATCTATAATAACTTTCACTCTGATGTATTACCAGTAAAATGTGGGGTTCCCCAAGGTTCAATCCTGGGGCCTTTGTTATTTCTTATATACATCAATGATATCTGTAATTCATCCTCTTTACTTCATTTCATTCTATTTGCAGATGATACCAATGTATTTCTTTCTGATCATAATCTTGAGCGTCTTATTGACGCTATGAATACAGAATTACCCAAAGTCTCCGAATGGTTCAGAAGCAATAAGTTATCATTAAATGTAGAAAAGACAAATTATATAAAGTTCAAAAGTCAACGATCTCTAAACTGTGGCATTCATTTTGATATTATTATAGATGACATGAAAATTGAACAGAAAGAAAGTACGAAGTTTTTAGGCATTACTGTAGATGACAAGTTGAACTGGAATCTGCATATTGCCAATGTTGTGACTTCTGTAGCACGCGGGGTTGGAATATTGTACAAACTCAGACCATACATATCAAGCTCTACGTTGTTCACCATTTATAATTCCATTATCCTGCCTTATATTTCTTACTGCAATATCGTTTGGGCTTGTCAGAAGACTAAACTCAACTCACTGTTTCTCCTTCAGAAAAAAGCTGTTCGTATTTGCACGAACTCGGATTACAGGTCTCATGCAAACCCATTGTTTTTTCAATTGCGGACACTTTCCATTTTATGACAATTACAGCGAACGTCCGTGATGGAGACCAAAACTGGACATGTTCTGTTTGAGATGGCAGCTACCTTACTCAAAAGATATACACGGGGAGCATTTGTCACTAAAAAGTGGCACTGTTCCTCTATCTCCTACTACGTAATCCATGGACTTATTCTACCAACGAACATCCGTGAGCAAAACGTTTTCCTTTTGTTATTGCAGGTAAATTGAATGCTGAACGTTATTCACTTTTGGGTACGAGAGACTCAGTGATTTAATAATATTTCCAAGTAACATTAACTTATCGTAAAATGATATAATTGTAATTATCAGGGGCCCGTTGCATAAACGTTATTATTATGGTAACTTTGCTATCCAATGGTAACTACCATGGCAACAATACTCAACAGCCAATCAAGATCAAGAATTCCATTAAAGTTACTATTGGATGGCAAAGTTACCATAAAAATAACTTTTATGCAACGGGCCCCAGAAATTTCCTTTCTCGGAGCGAACGTCCATGAGCGAAACTTTCAGAACCTATAACAGTGCAAATTGTCTCCAAAACCTCATCAGAAAGAAATTTGAACGCACAGAAATTACAGATTACGCAAAATTCCAGTTTCCTATAACTTGGTTTTCAGTGTTTAGCTGTTTTTATATAATTAGAGGGAATACAAGCGTATAATTGCAAGTAAATTTTCAGCTGTTTGTTCATCATGATCACATATCGCCACTGCTCTAAGCTCATTGTTTCCGTTGTAAAACTTTACTTTTCGTTAGTTGAGCTGAAAGTTTTACAGAATAAAGGACATTTTCGAGACAAGTTATCCCTATCGGTCGGATTGTTTACGTCACGGACGTTCGCTGAAATTGTCAAGGACGTTCGTTCTACCACTAGGGTCATGTGTCAGGAAGGATAGCTAATCGACAGAGAGTACGTAGCCTTCCTAACTCTTTCAAAATTTTAAAAAAGGTATTTTCAATGCAAATTATTAGAATTTTGGCACCCTTTCAACATATACATTGCTCAGAGAGGGGGTAGGAGGTGGATTTTCAGAGAAAATATACACTATTTGCTTCGTTTTCGTGAATTGTATAGTCCAAAAACTGCAGACGAGCCCCAGTCCGCTCCAAACACGGCATGCAGCTCCTCGGCTAGAGAGCCAGAGGTAAAATGTACCTGCGCCATCAAAGCAAGATGGTGCACCACTCGATAACGTTTTAATCATCACGGACGTTCTTTTTTCACGGCGGCTCGTCTGAAAATGTAATTTCGGTTCGCATTTGACAAAGGATGGACAGAAACTCAAAACACACATATTACCATGTACAGTAGCTATTGATCTTAGTTGATTACGACTCAGAACAACATCGCCAATAACGCTCAATGGGATACGATCTTTATTTGTAAATAGCGAAAGCACATCCATGACAAAAACTGAGTATAATTTTGCACAAAAGAATGTTACATCCCATGTACAGCCAGCAGACGTACAATTTTTGCAGGATAATGTACATTAGGACATGTGGAACACCAAATTTTCGTATACATTACAAGTAGAATTTGCAGCAGCGATAGAGATAGAAGCATCACGGACGTTCGTCTGTTTAGGACTTTGATATTTCAACTGTTCTCTGTAATTTTATACGTGCTCACAGAGTTCTTATAATTTTGTGGTGCATACCAATGATATGTCAGATCCTGAACACGGTCAGATAATAAATGCCACGTACCTTAAAAAGTCACATCATTGGTTTGAAAAACAAAAAAATATTGTGAAAATAGCATTTTACCGTATTTTTACGTTTTAAGTGCTTGTCAAATGCAAAATATCAGTCAAAAGTAAACCAACCCATACATTTCCTGAAAGAAATTTACCAGGCTTTGAGATGACATGAAAGAAACTAGTTTCTTAGATTGTCTTGGTGTGTTAAGGGAAAGAGTGTCATAAGGTGCGAAAATTGGCAATTCGTTCAAAATTCTCACACATATACACATGTATATATGATTATATATTCAGTGCAATTCACCTGGAGTATTGCTAGTTTCTAATAATGCTCATTGAATTTGAGTGCCTTTTTTTGTGTGTGTTTTGTTTTGTTTTGTTTTGAGTGAGCTATGTATTGATGTGTCGCGGGTGGGATGGTTGCAAGTTACAGAGACAAATAAAAGAGAAACAATGGGAAAATAAAGATATAAACATTAAAAAAAGAAAAGCACCATGACCTCCATGTACAGAAATTACCACCGCCCCCGTAGCTCAACGCAATAAAGATGTGCTTTGTGGGACACGGTAAAAGATGAGATAGAAGAGGCAATACGACCAGCAAAACTCGAAATAAAAGGACGAAGGCAAGTGATTGATTGATTGATTGATTTTATTTCTGCCTTTTTCCAAATCACACATAACAAAAGAATACACATATTTAGAAATTAACGTTACACGACATTTAAGCAAGCATATATGTCTTGCAAATTAATTCAAGGTACATATACACACACACTATGAACATGACAGTATTCGATGCTTAAGACGTGTAGCATATCATTCACACACAAAAAAAAAAGTTCGGAGGCGAATCGTAAAATCAACACTTGTAGAGTATGTAAATAATAATTGATTATTCATTCGGAGTATATCACGTCGTTTCATTAAACGAATTTTAGAAAAAAGAATATAACAGAGGGGATTTGAATAAATTGATTTTTAAAATTCAATATTTTTTGGTTATTATAATAACGGAAAAGCAGGAGACCGCGATCATAAGCAGCAGCTTGACATGGATCGAGGTCTCGGGGTAAAATTCGAGACTTAAAATAGATTTACATATCTGTATAACGGACGTGTCTACAAAAATAGAATCAATAGTCAAATCCAAAATATTGTAATAATTCATGAAATCAAAAGTAAAGGGGGAATGCAAAATAGTTTTCGTTTATTCGTTATCAATAGGCATTTTTTACCATAATACTGTGCTGAGGTGAGTGCTGTGCTGTGCTGTGCTGTGCGGTGCTGAGCTGTGCATGCGATGAAATACAATTTTGTTAATTTAATGTTTGGGTATTTATACCTGATTAAATTGATTCTGGTTTATTCTTTGTGTCACATGTATGTCTTCTACATATAAATAATAACATTAAATGATATACACAGCACCGCAATGTTAGGATGGAAAACAACCCAAGGACAGCTGTAGCTCATTCTTTCTTCCAAGCAGTGAGACGATTGGACAGTCATGACTACCAAGTACATGACCGCAGTCGGTCAAAAAGAAATCAAATTTCGACTCGCTAAATAGTACAATAGCGCCATCACCAAATGGGTGGATTGATTTTATTCAACTGGTAAATATTGAACTTGTAAAAATGTGTTTTGTCATCTTTGTTCTGAAAATATGTGTGCGTCAATGAGTGTGTGCGTAGGTTTGTGTTTGTGTGTGTTTTTTCTGGTGACGTCGGTCGTTGGTTACTTCATGTTTCCTAATAATTACTTTGTAATTCGGTGAGTTTTTTCCTTTTCTAACAAAACATCGCGGAACTAATGCAAATTTAATCTTCGTATTGTGACAAATGAGTAATACGACCAATGCTTTATCAAATGATTTATATCACTCAAAAGAACTTCTTACATGTCCCTATGTTTGTGTACTTGAGCAAGGCTGCCTGTCGACATCGCTCTTCTCTGAACAGCGTGAGGTTGTATTATGAATGAGCACCTAGTATGAGAATTTGATCGTCAACATCGTGAGATGATTGCTTGGGTTTGGTTTTATTTTTGTATTTTCTTTCTTCAAATACAATAAAAATGGTAACAAAGTGATACGGGGTACGCAAAAAAGGAGAGTATAACATGCAAATCTATACATGAATTGTCAATTCCATAACAACACCAGTCTGTAATAGCATATGAATCAATGCAGCATGTTAAAACTTACTGTATTCATATGTGAACAAAGGAGAAATCGACAGGGGACCGTCGTCATAAGCCGACCATGACGTAGATGAGGCCATATTTTCTGATACGAATATGATACACCAATAAACCTACATTGTATAGATGATGACTGGCGGGGGAGGGAACATACCGAATGTTCCACCCGAAGGGTTTGAAATGCTATTGAGGGAGGTTATAAGTCCCAAAACGAAATCGAGGGACTTATAGCCTCCAGAAATAGCATTTCAAACCCTGAGGGTGGAACGTTTGGTACATGTTCCCGACGACAAAAGTCATCATCTGTTCTATTATATGGGTTAGTCAAATACGTCAAATACGTCAACGTCAAAGGTAATTTTCAGATTTGTATGATTTATTTTTTTTGTCTAGATTACTTTTTTTCCCTTTGTTTTTTTTATCTATATTTTTTTTACCCTTATCAAACTTTGATACTGTATTTTTGTTTTGTCAATATGTTTCTTGTCGTGTTTGTGAATGCTATTTTTGTTTTGTATTTTACTTTTGTTGTTTTATACCATGTATATTGATATATACGGACTCACTGAAAAACAGCCCTGAGGCTGATAGTGGGTTTTTTTAAACCGTATTGAAATAAATAAAACAAACAAACAAACAAACAACAACCAGCACAACGCACGCGATCGCTCGCTCGCGCAGAGCCAAATTTACTGTGCGCGCGCGGTCCTAGGCCTTCTGTCATTTGTTACGTGAAAATGTTTTCCCATGGGAGAACATTACAAGAATGTTCGCCCATGGGCGAACATAACGAATGTACCTCCATCACGTGACTGTGTTTAGCCAATCACTAACCCGTATTTGACTAAACCCATTTAATATATTACATTATACACATAGAACTCTTAATCTTAACGCTGTATACCAAACACGTTTTTCCTTAAAAACAACAACAACAACAACAACAACAACAACAACAACAACAACAACAACAAAACAGTGACTGGGCGCTTTTAAAGAAGAAAAATGATGTCACATATTCTTTTTATTGACCGTACTGCATTCTCTTGAAAATTTACGGTCATTGCTACAAATCTATCATAAAATACGTCACGCCCAAACTGGCAAACAAAAACACGATACAGCCCGTGGTTGAAAGAAAGGTATTCCACAAATGAAAAAAAAAAAGCTTTTGTGTTTCTACGCGTTGGTCGCTCTTTCATTTCTTCATCCATTTGGCAGGGATCAAAGTCCAGAATGCGTAGGAAAGTCGTGTACATAATCAACGCAAAAGAAAGATATTTGACATTTTCGTCATTAAATCAACTCGGTGAAATAGATTCGTGACGTCTCAGCACCAGTGAAAAGGGGACAGACAGCAGTCCAGCAAAAACATTTCTACTTTGAAATCATGTGGAAATTTGTCACCGTTTTCGCTTTACTGGAAACAGTCCTTGCTTATTACGGTAAGTACGAGGTTTCTACACAGAGGGCAGTCATGTCGACGCTGCTATTTTCTGTGAGTACTCAATATAATGGCGTCGTGACGAGCGTAATGCTTTCATATCGGTTAACCCGGTAATAACGACTAGATCTATCGAATCGAACAGCAAAGGTTGTAAATAAACAAAACAGTGTCTTTTTTGCGTTCGATTCATTTAAATTTCAATTCATTTCTCATCATAGATCATGGTATTATCCACGTGCAAGTATTTTAGTTCCATAAAAGATGCCAAATGGCTATGAGTAGGCCTACTATAGAAAGCACACAAATGAAAAACAGAGATAGACGGCCATGGCGGATGAGGGATACTGTACTTGTCTTTAGGTAGACACACCTGGAGAAGTTATGTATATATATATATATATATATATATATATATATATATATATTAGAAATCCTGTGTTAATATTGGAATAAATATCCTTGATAAACAACATGAGTCCAAGCAAAATGGACGCGTGAATAATGGTAAGCATGCATACACATGCAATACAGCAAGGTGTGTAAAAGGGTGAGGCGTTCCATGTACGTATGTTCTGTGTGTATAATGGCGCCATGAGCTGCATGCTTAGCTATAGCAGCGACACCGAGAACGGTACGGGCAAAGGGTCAGGTTTTTGCTATGCTGAGCCAAAATGAACCATGTCTGGTTTTATTAAGAAAAAGAATCAGTAATTCGATACAAAATCATCCAAAATATTTTTCTTATGTAAAAATCAAGAACAAAAAAATCAACAGTAGAAGATTAATTTTGTAACAAAATATAACGGGGAAGTGATATTGTAACAGAACCGGACATGGTTTCTTTTGGCGCACCATAGCAAAAACCCCGTTCTGTGACCCGTGCCGGATTTGAGTGTAAACGCAGCTTAATGCAATTTATTTATTTATTCAGTTTTATTTTTTTTTTTTTTTTATTCAGTTTTATTTTAGCAGGGTAGCCCTTTCAGCTCACTCGGAACTGCTCTGCCAAGGGGCCCTTCATCACGGACAAAGTACAATTTGAGTAAAAAACACAAAGTTACAAACACGGTAACAAAGAGGGAACATAAAACACAAAAATATAAGTTCATATAGAGCGTACAAGAGAAAAGGATTGTACACAAGCCAATGAAACAAATATGGAACGAAAATAAAATACAATCAAATCCGGGAGAGAAAAAAAAAATAATGGTATAAGAAAATACCTCACAAACACACACATCAACACTCACGCACACACACACACACACACACACACACACTTTCACCTCCACACCAGTACACCGACACCCACCCAAACCCGTTCACGCACACATACGCGCACGCATATACAGTACATACCCACACGCAAACATACCTACACACAACCACACCCATGCCGCCATGCACACAAAATGTCTAAAGTCTATCAATTAAGCTAAGCATTTTACATTGCCGTTTGAAAGAGTTAACAGAGGTGGCTTTTCGGATGAAATCAGGTAAATTGTTCCAAGTTTTAGATCCACGACAATGAAAAGATTTTTTATAATATTCAGTTCTGGGAAGTTTGATATTGAGAGGACAGCTAATTGCATATCTGGTTTGGAAAAAAGGATTTCGTTTTGTTATTAAAGATTGCAAATACGTTGGGGTCAGTCCATTGACGACTTTATATACAAGGACACAATATTGATAGTGGATTCTCTGGGTGACTGACTGCCATTCTAATCTCTGAAGCATTAGCTTATGTGGGGTCAAAAAATCTGCGTTAAGTACTAATCGAGCGAATCTGTTTTGTAGCTTCTGTAACCTCGTTATGTAACAACTGGCTGCACTTCCCCATACAACATTGCAGTAATCGAAGTGAGGTAAAATCATGCTATAGTATAACATTTTAAGTATGTCACCCGGTAAATAACTCTTTGTCCTTGAGAGGTAACAGATCGTCCTAGAAATTTTCTGCACTGTGTAGTCAACGTGCTTGGCCCAATTCAAATGACTGTCTAATATCACCCCCAAGGTACTTAAAATCAAGCACTTGTTCAATGGGTTCGTTACCATGCTTCACTGAAAGTGAAATGCCCTTTGTTTTCCGTTTGGAACCTATTAGCATTACTTTTGTTTTCTTTGTATTTAATGCAAGAGCATTTTTATCCAACCACTCAAAGACTTTTCTCATTTCAGTTTGAAGTAGCTCTGAGATAACATTGCCATTCTTCGAGCGGACAAACACGGCTGTGTCGTCGGCATACAAACATACTTTGGTATTACAATCAAAAGGCAATTGACATATGTCGTTGATGAAGACGGAAAACAACATCGGGCCCAGGGGTGACCCCTGAGGTACACCTGTTTGAACAGACTTAAAATCCGACAGTACCCCATTGACAGATACGCATTGTTCCCTTTCGGTAAAGTAACTGGTGAACCATGAGAGCGCACTCTCTGTAAAACCATACTTTGACAGTTTATCAAGCAAAATACTATGACTCACCGAGTCAAAAGCACGTTTAAGGTCAAGAAAAACTGCACCGGTCAGATACCCCTCATCAATATTTCTCAGAAAATAATCATTCAGATCAATTAGCGCAGTGTGTGTGGAATGCATTGGTCGAAATCCCGACTGCCAGTTACTCAACAGATTATTGTTTTCAAAATAAGTATACAAGTGACCATAAATAAGTTTTTCTAATATTTTCATTACATTAGAGAGAACTGAAATAGGTCTGTAATTAACAACATTCTTTTTGTTTCCACTTTTATAAAGTGGTGTCACCCTGCTCTTTTTGCACTCCTTTGGTGTACAGCCCGTTCTGAGTGAAATATTGAAAATATACGTCAGGGGTTTGCTTATGAATACTACACCTTCTTTAAGTAGGCGTGGGTGAATATCATCAAGTCCCGGGGCTTTATTCTCATTTAAATTTCTCAATGCTTTTATAACATCATCTTCGGAAATATCATCAAGGTGATATTGCGTGTCTGTGTATTTTGAACAACTGCTTACAGAAGAAGTGGGTCCAGACTCTTTACATAAGGAAGTAAAATATTCATTGACTATGTTAGCTACATCAACCGGAGTGGAGACATCTGTTTCATCCTTTGTCAGTTCAACCTTGTTTGTTTTCACGTTAGGAATTATCTTTTTCATAACTTTCCCAGTTTTGCTTGAGTTTCCGCTACACAACTTGAACTGTTCATAATAATAACGCCTTTTGAGCTTTCTATTCAATTTGTTCAACAGGTTGCGTTTTCTTCGATATTCTTCCCAGTCATTTGGGTCACCTGTAGCATCAAATCTATTTTTCAAAAAGTTTCTTTCTCTTGCAAGATCTATATATTCGTGATCTATCCACGGTGCACATTTTATTTTTTTTTTTTGCGAACTGATATTCTAGGGGCATTATCATCACATAATTATGCCGACAAAAGCATCTTTGAAAAATTTCCACAGAAACTCAACATCATTACTTTCGTAAAACACGCTCTAGTCAATGCGAAATCCTTCATTGATAAACTTTTCTCTATCGAAACGTTTGAATGAACGAAAGGTGTGAATTTCCGGTACATTCCGGGGCACCTGAGCTTTCAACTGTACATATGTCAAAGAATGATCGCTTGACATTACACCTGAGTTGACAGTACTCATTTCTGTGGGCATGAATATCAGGTCAATACATGTTCGACTACTTTTTGTGATTCTAGTTGGGGACTTGATTAATTGTGTCAGCTGAAAAGAAGAACAAAGACGGGTCATCTTTCTTGACAGCGTGTTCTCGGTAAGCATATTACAATTAAAATATCCGAGCAGAACTACATTCCGAGAAATATCAGTTACCTGTTCCAAATTACTTTCTATTTCATCGAAGAACTCAATGTCACTGTTCGGAGGACGATAAATGACACCAACAAACCATGACTTATTCGTAATTTTCACTTCAAGCCACATAATCTCAAGTGTGTCAGCCTCTAAATCAGATCGTCTGGTGTACGATATGTTAGATCGAATATAACATCCAACACCACCTCCATTGGAGTTCCGATCTCTCCTTTCAAATATGTAATTGTTTACATCAATTTCAGAATTTGATATAGATTCGTCTAACCATGTTTCGGACATGCAGAATAAATCAAATGGGTTTTCATAAAGATGATGTCTTAAATGATCTATTTTCCCCCTTACACTTCTAATATTTAAATGGGCGTGTTTCAAACCATTTCCTTTAATCTCAGAAAATAATATATTAGGTTGTATATCTTCACTAAAAATGGGTGATTTACCGTAGTCGACAGGTTGATAGTCTCTCACAGAGTCACTATCACCATTGTAAAAGGGTAATTCTCGATAGATACAAATATCACAAATCCAGTCATTATTGCTTTGGAATATTTCAAATGGAACACCGCATCCTACATGACACCACTGTGTGCACTGCACGCATAATATAGCATTCTGGTTGTTTTTAACAGATGATTTGCAAATAATACATGGGAAACGAATTGACATAGAAATATATAGTCAAATGATACCTATACAATGATATATGGCTAGCAAAGACGCTCGATGTCACTCAGTGATCGGATGACGACTTTCTTGTTTTCTCTCGCTGTCACTCCGAAGATCTTTCCGTCCTGGGACCAGGTCCACGCTATGCCTTTGCTCTTTCTGGCCGCGAGGTTCCCTTCAGCTTCGTTCTCGCCTGGTACACTTTTTGACATGCGTTGTACGTGGTAAATTTGACGATGATGCTTTTCTCCTTCACCGCTCCGCTTGGTGTTTTGTATCTCGGCATGATTCTGTGGCTGCGGTCGATGTCGGCGGGGGAGAGGTTGACGCCCAGACGATCACGGACGATGTCGCTCACCAATGTGTCTGTGTTTTCTCCTTGATGCTCCTTTATGCCATGGAACCTCAAACAATTTCGGCGACTGTACTGCTCCTGTTCGTCTATGTTTCTGTTAATGTCTGACAAGTCTTTCCTGAGTTGACTCACTTGCTTTTCTAGCTCTCTCACTTTGCTGTCATTATGCTGAGCGTCCATTTTGATGGCCTCGTACACTTGTTGCGTCACACGTTCAAGTATGGAGTCTGTCACCGCTTTCACTAAGGCCTTCAGCACTTCTTCCGAACAAAGGTCATCCTTTATTTTGACTCAATGGTCGACGCGAGCTCAGAGTCCTTGCCCATTGACAATCTTTCGGTCGGCTGCCCAGCAGGCACAGCTCTCTCACTTGACGTGGACGTTTGGCTCCTGCTGCCCCGTGCACCCCGCGACCGAGTTGCTGGGCCTCCGTTCTCATCGTCTTTCTTCACAGTGCTCATTTGGTCAATCAGTTTGTCAAAAGATTCACAAATTTCCTCCTGTAGATAGTCAAATTCAGCTTCAATCAAATGACCATAACAGTCTTAGCATGACACCTCACCTGCTTGTGCAATTCCCTAAGGTGTACTGTCTCACAAATATGAAAAAAACTCAGGATTTTTTGCAGCCTCGTGTCACTCGTGTCAGTTCGCACAGACTCAGATATCCCCATACCATGCAATCTAGAGAATATTGACGTCATTGCATTCAGTTGGATTTATTTTCTCAACGTAACACATTACAAGAAACTTCACCGAATGATCATTTATATGGATACAAATTGGCTGATTAATGTCTGTACACATGATAATAATCATCATTTTGATGTCATGTAATCAACTGCAGAAAATGAATTGGATCATTCATGCAAAGGAAAGTTTATCAGTGAAAACATGGCGCGAGAAAAGATTGTCAAGGATGTCTGTCACAAATTGCGTAATACCTACATCCTCTTTTTTTTTCTATTTGTCTTCATATCTCCCATCATGCTTAGATAATTTTTTTCTGCACATAAAATACACCAATCTTCGAAGATAATTATACTTAAAGAAACTGTAATCCCTTGACCAGGCTGTTCGCTCTTGATGGTTATCACGTTATCAAACACTATCTAGTAAAGTATGCCAACGTGACTCTACAAACGAAGGTATATTGCAGTGGTCGTTTTGTACCGCATTTCAAATCACTGTCTTCTTTTTTAGAGGGTAATGTTCGTCTCGTGGGTGGACATGTAAGTCATGAGGGGCGAGTCGAGGTTTACCATAACTCCCGGTGGGCTACGGTCTGTGACGATACCTGGGACCTACAGGATGCGGCCGTAGTCTGCCGACAACTCGGTTTCCCAGAGGCCCTGACAGCTACAACGCACGCCTTCTTCGGTGAAGGAAACTCATCACAGGCAATCCTAACATCATTCTCATGTTCGGGATCCGAGGACATGCTTCAGGACTGCTCCTATTTGGAAACTTCCTACCTATGCGGACACTATGAGGATGCTGGAGTTGTTTGCAGTGATGGCATAGGTGAGCAGTACAAACTTTACTTCATGTTATTGTGTAAGCACACATAAATATAAGTGATCATTCTTACTTTGTACTTTGTACTACGCACAGCAATAACCTGGGCTACCGGTTTGTGATAAATTTAGAATGATGATTGTGGTTAGGACTGGGATCTGGATTATTTTCAAGACTAAGTTTAGGGTTATAATCACGAATATTAAAAGGTCAAAGTAATTGTTTGTAGGGAGTAATTGTCCTAAAACCAGGGAAGGACACAAAATGCCCTCGAAACAACTGATAGGGAAGATCTATAAAAAAAATATAAGAATCACTGATTTGTGTAAACGAAAACCTAGTCCACTTTCGATGATAAGGATAAAAACCTTATTCTTATATTTCACAAGCTTCTAAGTGTTCATGCAATGTCCAACAATAGTAGCACTTCCTCAATATGGTGAGAGAAAAAAATGTGCCTCGGGGAAAATCTACGTGCAAAGAATTTGCAAAGAATTTACTTTGGTGTTATGGAGGATATAGCACCTTTTAGAACAAAAAAAAAGTAAGCATGATGACGTGCAACACTTAAAAGATGTTTTAGTACTAGTTTCTGTAACCATGCACATTTTTTTCTGTATGGGATACTTTGTTATCTTTACACATTCTCTTATACTGGTTCATCCCTTTCTCCGTGAAATTTAACTGCATAGAAATGAAACATTAAACTAGGTTCGAGAAATTGTCAAGACTGACAAATTAGGTGATCCGATATGTAAATGATTTCTGAGATTCTCATCGAAGAAAAGGGAATCAAACCTGTCATGCCTACATATTTAAAATGGAAAGGGCATATTATGTTAACAAAGAAACAAAATGAACCCCATTTTGCCATACAAGATGGCGTCTGGGGAAAAAGCCATTATTTTATGAAATGATCCTCTTGACATGGTCTATATCTGTACAAAATGTGGGGCAATATGCCATGTATTTACCAAAATACAAGACGAAATTTGTTTGATCCTTGACTCTAGACAGCCGAGATGGCGTCTGATTAGAAAGTTATTATTTCATAAAACGATCCATATGACATGGGCTATTGTGTGCAAAATATGGGAGTGACAGGGCATGTAATTTTGCAAGATACAGGACAAAGTAGTTTTGAACCTTGACCCTACCTCGCACGGCCAAGATGGCATCTGAGTCAAAAGTCGTTGTTTTATGAAATAATTCAGGTAACATGGTCCATGTACAAAATCTGGCGCCGATTGAGCATTTACTAAAGCAAGATACAAAATAAAGAATATTTGACCTTTGAACCTCATTTGCACAGCCACAATGGCGTCTGACCAAAGTGTCGTTATTTTACAAAATGATTGATCTATCGAGGCCCATGTGTGTGTAGAATATGGCGGTCATGCCATACACACTCATGGGGATAAAGAATAAGGTATATTTGACCTTTGAACCACTTCACACAGCCAAGATGGCATCTGAGCAAAAAGGTGTTATTTTGTGAAATGATCGTTGCAACGTGGTCCTGACGTGTGCAAAATGTGGGGAAGATTGGACATGCATTCACGGAGATACAGGATTAAACAGTTTTGACCTTTGACCTTAATTTACCTACCCAAGATGGTGTCGGAGGAAGTAGTTGTTGGTTTGTGAAATAATGTTCGTGACATGAACTAAACATATGCAAAATATGGGTTGATAGGACTTGTTGTTCTTTATCTATTGCACAGAAAATGGAAGAAAGAAAGAAAAATAAAGAATAACTTAAGGTATTGTATAGGAATTTGAAGGAGAAGAATAAAAGGATCAGAAAAAGATAAAGTTAGGAAGGGAGAATAAGACTTACTAAAGAAAGACAAAGATAATATTGGTTTTTAAAAAAGCAAAAGAATTGGCAGGGGCGAGCCTCGAACACAGGACCTTTAGATTAAAATTCTAATGCGCTATCGACTGAGCTATCTCATCCCCCGTAGGCTCTGTGTTTTAAGCAAAATGACGCTATATCGAAGCCAAGTGCCAATTTCAACAAAGTTTTTCGACGTGATCCTGACGTCGTATGAAATGATAAAGAGCTAGGTAACGATAGCCGAAAGTCTCAGCTAAAACATATTAAAATCTGGGAAAATTTTACCACAGGGTAAGCGAGCTAGTGCTCGATAAAAGCAGCCATGTCAATTTTCATTTGCAGAAAAAATGCACTCCCATAGAGATAACTGGCAAACTGGTCAAGGTTACATTCAGTTGATATTCACGAGATGATGACGTCATCCAATCTTTTTTTTTAGGGCATAAACTTGAACGAAAATTTAACAAACTACAACATACTGAAATCTGGGTGAAAATCTGTCAAGGATAAGTGAGATACGCTTGAGTGAAGTTGAAATTTAATGACGTCACTTTGAAGATTTACCTTTTTTATTCCATTGAAGAATTTGAAACCTTTCAATCAACTTGCAGGCATCGCCTACCCATGAAATGATATCTACAGCTCACCAGCTTTCAGAATATGTAAAGAAAATGGGGGGTCACCGTCCATCCTGACGAGTAAAATCGAATTTGGTTTTTTGGCATATTTGCACTGTATATCGCCATTGACGCGCGCGCGGAATTTCAACTTTGACGGACCCGTATTACGTCATATTGAGTCGGATTGACTTGAAACTTGGCAGAATTATTCCTTGGCATTTTAGACATCCGATCCATGTGAAAACACGGGGAATTTCTATTGCATACGAGCTGCGCGTTCTTAGGGCTTATATGCGCGCGCGCGTACGCGTCCGTCGATTTTTTCAATTTTTCAAAAAATGCTCCAAATGATCTGAAACGTGTGCAAAAAAAAGAATGAGCTCGATTGGAGCATGTCAACATTTTAAAGGGAGCGTACGCGTACGCTTTTTGGTGTAGAGATTAATTTTGAAAATGTGAGTGATAAGAGCTTGATTTGAGCTGTATGAGAAGTAAATTTCATTGAGAAATTCCATTCCATTATTGAGATATGACCGAAAATGTAATTTTAGATAATGACGTCATAGTGACGTCACGGTCGACCAATCACAATGATACATTAGATCTGTCGTCTTTGGGACATGATACATTAATATGGTGTAAGTTTGAAATTGAGAGTCGAAGAACTTTTTGAGTTAACCTCTGCACAACATTTGAGGAGAAAGAAAGAAAGAAGAAGAAGAAGAACAAAGAATCCGTACAGAAACAGAAGGTGATCGAGAGGATACTCGGATCACGTAATTCACAGCTTTTAATATATGAAATCAAGTGATACAACTTATGGCAAGCTAGACTGGCCTTACTCTTGCACCTTTAGGAACAAAACAGAAATGGATTTAGCACCTTTTTCGACAGAACTACTTTATCATTCCCTGATTTCTCCTTTTTTTCACAATACTTGCAACAACGAATATATACGAATACAATCCGTCTGTTAAAAAGTCTAATATGATGAAAATGGATTTAGCACCTTTTTTGGAAAGACTCGCAAAAAACAAGAATTATCTGTCCATTGTGTAATTAAAACTTTTGCCTTCAAATTAGTCAAAATGCTCTAAACAAAGGGGTCAATAGAAATGACAAACTTAGAACAAATATTTCTGTCAGGATAACAGATCGATCAAAGTATAGTCAGCAAGTCATTACTGTTTAAACATCAATAGAAGACCACTTGAGAAGTGAAGATCCCTCATAAAGAAAGATTTTCTGTTTACTGTGTTTAAATTGACAAATTAAGATTGACAAAAATAACGCAGTTGCAAATTTCAGTGGCAGTTACAAACTAACAAGCAAATTACCCTTTCCATCCTATTAACAAACGAGTGATTTTCGCTGTTGCATTTTTTTTTTTGTTGTTGATGGACAGCATTCCGAAGTGGAGGCATCGCTAATCCACTTGTACTTGAGTTATATCTATGCGAGTTATGACGTGCACATAGTGAGCGAATAATCACATGACTCTCGGCATCCTCAACTTGTGCACTTGATCATAGGCGGGGAGGGAACACACAGATTGTTCCAGCTAATGAAATTAAGACAAAGAGGGTCAGTAACATCCATGTTTGAGCAGTCCATGATGTTAGAACAGTATGCCTGCTCCCGAAAACAAAAGAAGTCACTTGTTATATGAAGGGGTCGGTGCATTATAGTGCTAACCCACACAATGTTCATTTTGAGATAATCGCTTTTGAAAGTTTGAAAAAATCCATAAATCAGGTCAGTGACTCGAGAAGGCCAATTTTTTCGTATATGAACCTTTATATACTCAAGATTGTATAGTGTCTTGGGGAAATTTACTACACTGATATTTTGGTGGATTCAAGAGGATTTTTGAAGTCACATTTTGAATTTGTGGCTTAGCACTTTAATGCAGCCAAATCCGTCGTGTATACAAATACTCTTTATTTTTTGAAAACTCACAAAATATCAATATCTCTTCGCTAAAAATGGAAAATTAATGTAATATTTGAGTTTCCCTCCTTTGTGACGTGAAATTGAAATAAGATATAATTATTTTTAACTGTCTGTATTGTATAATCTCTTTGAATTATGAAGACAAACTTTGCATATATTTCAGACGCACACACGCGCACATAATCATATACGCATAAAGACATCTTGAAATGTGGATATTAAACAATTTCAACAATTCAAGTTTTAAAAGACAAAGCATTCAGTGTCATACAAAATAATAATATGATTTGTTGGGGGGGGGGGAAGGGGTTATATCTCATTGAGGATTTTACATCTTCCGTGTACTTAAAAGCAGGGAAAGAGTCCCTTCTTCAGCATTATGCATATAATGCATTTTAAATTTAGAGTATAGATCAGAGGAAATAAAGTAAAATGGTACATATCAACATTATTCCAGAGATTATCATGTCTTTTGTTAAAGGGAATAAAATACAATAAAGTAGACATTAAGGCCTTGTTTAGCTAGATTGGTTTTCTTGTTTAGGGTACCAAAATCACCAATGTACTCTAAAATCCTTCTTTGTATGACAACGAATTTACCAAAAAATAGTGTTGCATGAGAATTATGACTGTACATGCTCAATGAATCCTCCTCCCCCATGTTCGTTGGTAAATGCAGGCTGTTTGAAATTATGCAGGAAAGTTCTTGATACAAAATGAATGACTAACTCTTAATGGCCCAAAATCCATAAAAAGAACATTTTTAAAAATTGGGAAAAATCTCTTTGGAAGTCTGAACACTTATAGATTTCGTATATTCGCACAGACCATACATGCTGAAATACAATGTGCCGAATAAGACCAAAATAGTCTACGTATTATACCAAGTTGGTGTGTTTATACAAATACATCATTACCCTATATGCACGTTTTCAGACTACATTTGGATCATGAAGATCATTTAGGAACAAGAAAAAAAATGTTCTCATGTCAAAGCTGTTACGGTGACAAAAACATACACGAAAAAGTGAAAAATCTATATGCTTTCAATAGTTTTATCGATCACAAATCTCCAAATCAATTTGAAGGAAACTTTCTTTTTTGTAAATTAATCTTTTATACAATCGCCTGTGAAAAAAAAAAAACTCTGAAATTTGTAACAGAATACAACAAATACATTTTCTTTCCAACATGGAGACTTCTTCATAAAAATGCATGATAAATACCGAGTTTAAAGGGTAAATTCAGTAGTGGAAAAAAAGGGAGCTATTGACTCACAAAATTAAATTACGTTAAAAAAACACTATACTATCAGCATTGATGCTTTAAAGTCCGCTTTGATTGCTTTCACCTATTATTGATTTAAATTGAGAAACCGTATAGAGGTATCAACAACATGGAACTATGAATTTTATACGTCAGCGTTAGATTTGAAAAATAATGTTTGCAGTTATATCATAAATGTAACATCCTTTCAAAGGATGTTAAACATGTAAGTATCGTGTCTCGGTTATGTAAGAAACTACAGGGAAGCACAACTGTATTGACAGCGGCAGGATTTTTTTTTTTGAAAATTTGAGGTAAATTAATCGATATTAAGAATGCATTTTGTTTTCATCTATTTTCTACTGTCTATGGCTAATCCCCCTAAATATGGCTGTGAAAGCATAGCAAAATTGCATTTTATTCAAAAGAAGTTACAAATTAATCAATGACAATTTCAAATGTTGTTTTACTAGTGATCTAACTCTGTAAGAATTACAAACAGATAAGGCACATGTCCAAACATCCAGCTATCCGTACATTTTTTTTTTTGTACCCATATGAACGTTTTCAGATCACACTTGCATCGGGAAAAAAAAATCATAAATTTAGAGACAATACACTTATTACAATAAGCCATTTCGATGAAAAAAAAAAAACCACACATAACAAATAAAGATTTATATTTTGAATATATTTCATCAGTTATTTAACGACTGATTAATTTTGAGGAAGCTTTCCTTTTGAAGCGAAATGTCAGCATGAATAAAGTGCTAACCCACTAATGAAACTTTAAGGTGCAGGGACAGACCATGAATGTTGATGAATTTTCTTATAGGTCATAATGCACAATGCTAAAATACTCCTAAAACCAGTGATTGTGGTATTTTCCTGATAAGTTCAACAAAAACAAAAAACTGGCGAAAAATGTCATGATCAGTAGAATTAGCATGAAAATAGTGCTAACCCCAACGGTACAAAAATTAACAAAAAATACTCATTAAATGCTTAAAATTTCATTAATGTTTATCTCATCTCCATTTTCATAACTGGCAGAAGAGTACAAGTTATGTTATGAATCAGAATCACTTATTTTTGTAGATGAAAAAGTTTCCTCACTATTCAGATTTAGATATTTTTATGACACCCTTCTGTCTGCTACCATGGAGGTCGCCATCTTGAAAAGTGTGGCTTAGCATTATATTCCTGCCTATAAGATGTGATTAATTTTCGGGGCAAAAAGATGCCTGCATTAAAAACCCATTTATTGCTTAAATTTCAAGATGACATTTTTAGGGATTATAGAGCAGTGATTCAAGATGGTGTAAATGCATGTAACTAATTTTTCACCAAAGTGTGGGTTAACACTATAATGCACCGACCCCTTCATATCATAATCATCTAAGAAAGTTCAACCGATATTCAATGGATCGAGTTCACGTGATTATGCTGGACCCCAACTGGACCCCATGGAAGACCAGCTTAGTGTAGCTGAATATGGGCTATCCAGCCATCTTCACAGATGGAAAATGAACAGCAACAACAACTACAATGCTTTTTGCAGTCGCTAATTGTCATTGGGCTATTGAAACGCAGAAAAGTGATATCCATTTCACATTCATACATTTTATGATCATCCATACTTTCAGCACACACATACACTTATTTAGTTTCATCAGACCATTTAATTACATTGTGCATACTTAGAGAATAATACATTCAATTCAATTCGATAGATTATTTATTTCCATCATCAAAGAAGAAAAAGAGAACATGATTCAAAGCGGCACAAGTTGTCGATTTGTCTTTTATTCGTTTTTTTTTCAGAGACAATACAAAGCATATGCGAATGATGTCATAAATAAGAAACAATCCCCCTTTGTCATGGCAACAAAAATAGTAAATAATCATAACGATGGAAAACAGTGTTCCATTAAAAAGCCAAGCTTGTAAGACGTGGAACAGTGGAACAAAACAACGACAGCACCAATTTGTTATACCAATAAAATCTATTCGTATTCAATTCTTCTATATATGATATACATGTACTATTGCACATTTACTCATTGATATGTGATACTGATATTTTAATCTCTCCTTCTTTCCCCTTCTCTTCAATTACTCCCTCCCCCTGTTTATATTTCCTAGATTCTCAAGGCAAACTCAGGTTGGCAGGTGGCTCGACACCAAAGGAGGGTCGCGTTGAGATCTACCATGGAGGTGAGTGGGGGACAATTTGCGACGATTCGAGCTGGGCCAGGAAAGACGCCATGGTGGCCTGTCGTCAGCTCGGCTTTGATGGAGTCAAGTACACCTATTTGTTCTTCTCTGGACTGGACCAGAGACGTAACCACCTCTCAGATGTCGAATGCACCGGACACGAATCCAGGATCGAAGATTGTTCTCACAGTGGGTGGGGCAGCACCTGTTCCATTGGACTTGAAGCTGAGATCGAATGCAGCGGTGGCTCGTATGGTACGTAGAGATGTGGTTTGTCGTGAACATGAAGACCGCCTCTCTTATCCCTTCCCTTTATTCTCAAGTCGATCTTCTTAAACTGTTCACTCGGCAGCTTGAAACAGTACTTGATGTTGCAACAATTTACAATTTACAATTTGAATTTCCTCAAAATGAATCATCCTGTCCGTATTCGGAAAGTAGGTTTACTAGCACAGTAGCGTACAGCGTACACCATCATCATCATGAACACCATCATCATCATTATCATCATCACCACCATTATCTTTGTCATGTTTGATTTAGTACTTTCATGGCATTTCATACGCAAAAGTGCGCTCCATCGATTTTCTCCTAACGTTCCGAACTTAAATCCGTGCATTATATTCTTTATACAATTGTTATACTTTATTTGAAGTATGGGTAAATACCGGTTAGCTACATTAAGAACTTGCGGCGAACTTGCTTTTGAAATGAAGATCTCTGAAGAATTGCCTGAAACATACGTGTACTGAACACGAAGTTGTTAACGGTATACTTTAGATGTTTGAGCGCGCGCTTGTATCTAAATGACTGCGCATTGCTAAAAGCATGATTTTGTGATGTCATTGAGCGTGATTACGGCGAGCCGCAGTCACACGCGTACTACCTCTGAGCGGTCGTTACTACCCTCCGGTCATAGCGGTCAAAATACGTGGGCAATGGCAAAACTTATGCCGGCTGAGCAGATATTTCACGAAAACTTAAGACTTGTCACTTTTGCCATCAGGATCCATACAACCAGTTTATGAACTCTTTTACTGTTCTAATTCTACTCTGTCACAAATAACTTGTATATGCTCTGGAATCGCTCTTAAACACTTTTGATGTGATTATGTAATATTTCCTCTGAGCAGCCGTCACAAGAAAGCTGTTAGTTAACATTTTGGACACATGAGTGCACGTTCGCACTAAAATAGAACTCAAAATGTTCTTCTGACTACCTTTTGCAGCTCAAGAATACGACGTTCGCCTAGTGGGCGGGCCATCGCCACAGGCTGGTCGGGTCGAGATCTTCCATGATAACTCGTGGGGCACGATCTGCGACAACAGCTGGTCGTCAACCGAAGCCGAAGTCGTCTGCGATCAGCTGGGCTACGACGAGGTCGATGTTGCGTTGGAGTACTTCGGACCAGGTGATGGCGCCATTCACGTTAGCAGCTTGTCGTGTGACGGGTACGAGTCTTCAGTGGAGAATTGCCTGTACGTCAATTTTGGTAGCACTGGCTGCGACCACACTGACGACGTTGGGATTCGCTGCGAATACACCTCCTACGGTAGGTCTTTTAAAGGTCTGAAACCTGTAAATACGGTGGACCAGCCTGAGCCCCACATTTTATTTTCTACCGAAGAAACTGGAATAGATCTAAAAAGAAATAAAAGATGATAAGACATAAATGAATCTAAATAGTGAAATTAATAGATAAATCCACTTCAACACTTTTTTCGTTGATGTAGGGCGAATTTTTTTTTTTGAATTTCTTTGTATACAAAAAATTCATACCTCTTTCCAAGAGAGATCCAACAGGACTATTAAGATCATGTTATGTTATTTACTTTATGGGTTTTTTTTTTCCCCTGAATGGAATGTTTCCTTCAAGACTTAGTGATTAGATTCAAGTCATAAACATTGGCGCCTTTTGTTTTCTCTTTCTAGGATACTCTGGATCCGGACTCTCAACGTATGTGATAACAGGAATCGTGCTTAGCTCGCTGGTAGTCTTCTCTTCCATGGTCACTTGTGTCGCGGTGGTAATCGGAAGGATGAAGAGATCACGACATCCTAATGCAGGAGTAGCAGCATTTACTGTCAGTGGCACAACGTATCCCAACGGCACCACTGCAGCAGCGCCCTCTGTGACCTTGAACCCGACTAATCCTCAGATACCAAACAATCCGCAACCGGCAGCAGGTAATCCGCATTTTGTCGGTTATCCACAAGTGGCAGGTTATCCACAAGCGGCAGGTTATCCACAGGTAGGAGGCTACCCGCAGTCGGGAAGCTATCCGCAATCGACCCCATATCCACAATCGGCGAGTCCTCCGCAGCCACCTCCGAACTACGATTCTGTGGCAGATCCTGTGAGTAACGGCGAAAGAGTCGCCGTTGCACCATCGATAAATTCCACGGGAGAAAATCCACAGCAGACTCAAGCTTGAAACGTAACATGATTACGTCAAGCAGTTCGTGTTTGATGGCAGCAATGCCCTTCCATAGGATTGCTACCTGATGACGTACACTTTGGACGAACCGCGCATTTTTAATACCAGAATCACCTCCCTACCAGGATCAAGAACATGTTCACAAAACAAGACGCCTTTCGTCATTGCTTATTAATTCCTTTACATGGCCGGCGCCATACACGTTTTCGAAAGTGGAGGGGGGGGGGACACTTTATGCTTTTGGTGCCTCTTCTGGGTGGCAACTACTGGTACCATGCACTTCCGGTTTTCTTCAGCTGCCACACACACACACACACACAAAATGTCTTCAACCGCCAAGACAAAGGCCTTACCGCGCTCACACTTCAAGGTTTCATTTTATTTTCTTGTGCCACTTCCGGGGTTTAAAGAAAAATGGGGGGGGGGGGCAAAATGATGGCAAAGGGGACTTTTAAATCGTCTACCCGTGATTGGTTGCTTGTATACAAGCATCTAATGTTTCCTTTTTGGCGACCACGTAAAACAATCAAATTAGTGCAAAGGGCGGTATCATCTTTTTTTCTTTTTAAATCTGTGTCAATAAAGAGAAAATTACAGGTCAATGAAAAGTTGTGAGGTGACGGCATCACCTCTTCAATTATGCAAGCATATTGTCAAGACATGAATTCATTAAGACATATTTTGCTTCCTTCAAGTCAAATCACACTGAATATGAACCTATGTAATAGTGAGTTGCACGTCTTTCACGGTGCTCATAAGTGCTGAATTATTGATAAAGAATAGTGTTATACTGATTTTTTTAAATGTAAAAACAATAAGGGAAGTTATAGGAAGTGGCATATATCTGCGTAGGCCTTTACTTCATTGCCATCAGTAATACAGACATAATATGAAAGCGTAAACATTTTTCATTTCTAACATCTGTTTGACCGATTGGATGGAAATTTGCGGTAACTGTCTTTGACTGTTATTGGTCATAAGGATTTAACATAAAACCCAAATATGTTTTCATCTAAGCATTCAAGTGATGATTGCAGAGCTTCCTTGCCGTTTCAGGTAATGTATCCTTCGCAATTGTTTCGTGAATATGACATTTTTTTTTTGCTCTTGTTGCAGAATTGCATACCTCGTGATTGTTAACTTGACATTTAGTTTTCTATTAATTCATGTATGTACACCCAGAAGCATTTATTAAAAAGAATTATTAGAAATAGTGTGGGACCCGCCTTCTGTACAGCACTCTATCGTAGAATTAAAAAAAAAGCTATCTAATGATGATACACAAAACAAAACAAAAAATATTTGTCAATTGTGTAATTAAAACTTCTGCCTTCAAATAAGTCAAAATGCTCTCAAAAAGGTGTCAATGGAAATGACAAACTTAGAACAAATATTTCTGTCAGGATAACAAATCAATCAAAGTAGTCAACAGGTCAGTACTATAGAAGACAACTTGAGAAGTGAAGAATTTCTGTTTACTGTGTTTAAATTGACATATTAAGGCTGAAAAAAATAACGTTGTTGGAAATTTCAGTGGCAGTTACAAACTAACAAGCAAATTGCTCTTTCCATCCTATTAACAAATGAGTGATTTTCGCTGTTGCATTTTTTTTATGTATGGCGTGTATGTATGTTAAGTATGACGTCTGTGATGTTGGCTGAATTTTTCATTATGCATTTAGGGTGAATTCGATTTGCTACTTTCGAGGAAAATGAATAGATCTTAAAAAATGTATGTAATTTATTACGTAGATATAAGAAATGGTTTAAAAAGCAATGTAAATGAACGTGCATATACAAAGAAATGAGAAGCTTCAAACAAAATGACATATTTCTATGTGCTTAACTATTGTGGTTGTAAAAATCAGGGGACTGCTACTGCAGAATGTATCAAAATATAGAATAAATTCCGGTGAAGACAACACATCGTCTATATCGTGTAGGACTATAATGTCTTGATTATACTCATTTTGCCTGAGTGTCTGCGTGATCAGATGGGTTTTTTTTCCACGGATGAGTATAGAAGTGTCACGGGGAAGGGGAGTGGGATAGTTCCTGAAACCGCTCAAGAAATGTTTTAAAATACACGTACATCAACAACAGTTAGGAGCACTACCTGCACGTTTTGCACACAAAATCACATAAACACACACACACACACAGAACATTATCAGTTGTATGAAATTGATGCTGCCTGTATCAAGTAGTAAGATACAAATAATGGACCTGATGACTACGAAGAAAAAGTATAAGAAAAAGGACATATTTTTGATAGGAGGACTCAAAGACAAAAAAGAAGAAGAAGAAGAAGAATAGATTGTACAAAGGCGCCTGTGTTGTTTAAAGCAAAAGCGTAATTATAGATGGACCTTTCACGCCCGCATTCTTGACTATCCCTGGACTACAGGTATAAACTTCGATCGCAACAAGATGTAAACACACATATCTTGGCAACATTGCCAATACAAACATTCTGCTTTTTGCACTCTCATTTCAATCACATTCTTAACCGCAGCTTATCTCATATACATGAATTAAAGTAAGTGTAAGGTTTTTTTTTTTTTCTTCATCCTCCTTCGAGGGACTTTATTTCATTTCAAAAATCTAAAAAAGTTCACAAAGACATAAAGAGAGCAGGATGTACGAACATGGAAAATAAGGGTGCGAACAATTACTTGTCAAAATCATATCATCACATAAATTTCCATTCCTCAGGTGAAAGTATACTTCAAATAAATTATGTCCAAAATATTCCCTGAATGTAACATTGAATACCTCAGCATATTAATTTGTGCATCCACAGGTAATCAAATATAATTTTTATGATCCAACTTCTGCTCTAATTCACCAAGTTGCCTTTTCGTGAAATCAAGTAGCCTTTTTTTAACCAGACATTTCAAATTCATAATGAGCTCCGTTTGAAAATCTGTCAATAGCGCGTAAACATTCGTTGCTTTTGTTGTATAATTGCTAAGTCTATACAAACGAAAAATCGTATATTGGGCAAAAACTAATATCAAATTTAACAACATCAAAGATTTATCCCTTACATTAAATCCTGTTAATATCATTCGCTCATTAACAGTGATATCAATATGAAAATAAGCGCATATAAAATTTGATATTTTTTCCCAATATAACTTTGTATCTGGGCAATAAAACATAACATGCCAAATAGATTCAGCCTCACTGCATTTTTTACAAATCATATCAGACGTAATTTTCCATTTTACTAAATTTTCTTTAAATGGTAATATTCTATGTAATAACTTAAAACTGCATTGCTTTACCTTATTTTTAAATAACTTTCCAAACTTGAAATCAAACAACACTTTTCAATCAAATTTTGGAGGTATATGCAATGTTTTTGTCCAAACATACGTCACACTTAACTCAGATTTCTTTTCACCCAGCAACAACAAATAAAACTGTTTTGTTTTTAAAGCTTTCAATTCAATTATATCCCCAGTATTTATCTGAAACAATTCTTTATTAAATGAAACATCTCGGGTACATTGCCTTTTACATAAATAATCAAACTACACTTATGGAAATGCTTTTTTAATTCTTTCGTATTGAAACAATATTAACAAAGAATTCAAATTCATTATTTTCATATATTTGTTCATGATTTTTCCATGATTCATTTTCTATCAACTGTTTAACATGAAAAATACCTTTTTCAACCCAATCTTTATTTAATAAAACTTCATTCATATACTTGATGTTCGTATTATTCCAAATAATTTCATTTGGTATATCATTTACCTGCAATATATTTGTATAATGCGCTTTTGCCCATGTAGAAAGATTTATATCTTTTACACAATAACATATCTGCAGCTGAACAATTATAATGTAGACATAGATAAACCCCTCCAATTTTATATAACCAAAATTTACATATATATTTCCAAGATTTATCACTAGCATCTAATAATTTCGGCAACCAAGAAAGCCTAAGTGACTTCATTTTTGCATCTAAATCAATCATTCCTAAACCACCTTGTAAAACACAATTCATTACAACCGCTCTTTTAACTTTATCTCTTTTAGAATTCCACCAAAATGGAAAAAAATATCTTATTCAACTCTTTTACATATTTCTGAGGAATTTTATAACAAGTTGAAAGATAAATCAACTGAGATATAAGTAAAGATTTAATAATAACCACTTTCCCATAATACGTTAAATTTCTCATCCTCCACATTTTTATCATTCGCTTAATTTTCTCAATTTTAACTAACCAATTCAAACGATTAAATTCATTTTCTGTCTGACACAAAACAACACCAAGATATGTAACCGGCTCTTCTGTCCATTCTAAATTTTCTAAACAACTTACTTCATTAATATCAATATTCAGTGGTAATATTTTTGTTTTTTGAAAATTCAACTGTAACCCAGCATATTCACCAAAAACTAATACCTCTTGCATTGCAATATTACCTGACTCTACCGAGTCAGCAATTAATGTAGCATCATCAGCTAACTGTGAAATACGTATATCATAAACATCGCGGGACGGATCGTTATAAGCCGGTATACTACTGCCGTGTATATTCAAATTAGAGCGTATACGTGTTGCCATTACTTCAACTACTAAAACAAATAAAATCGCTGATAGGGGGCAACCCTGTCTAATACCCCTTTTAATCTTGAATACATTTGTAACCCATCCATTATTAATAACCTATGCCATTACTTCCGTATATGAAGCATCTACCCACTTAATGAATTATTCCTTAAAATTCAATCTTTTTAAACCCTGCAAAAGAAACTAATGACTCGTACAATCAAACGCTTTTTGAAAATCCAAAAAAGTAAATATAAATTCCTTTTTGAAAATCCCAAAAAATAAACATACATTCCTTTTTGAATACTTGACAATAATCAATGATATATTGAATGAATCTCAAATTATCTACAGCTGAACGCCCTTTTATATAACCAGTCTGATCACATGAAACTATTTTATGAATCACTCTTTGTAATCGCTGAGACATAACTCGAGCAATTATCTTATAGTCTGTGTTTAATAATGATATCGAGTATAACGATATCAAGTAAGTGTAAGTTAACTACATGTACATGTCCCAGTCTGATCGCTAAGTCATTCAGCGTATCGCTGTAAAAGGAGACTACCATCTTTGGTGGTATGAGTCTGTGAAGAAAGAGTTGAATTTTTAAAAAGTGTCTGTATGAGGAATTCTCTCTTTTTCGTCCTTTGATATTATAACTATATCAGATCAGGGACCGCTGAAAGTTATTCTGGTGGGCGATTGGGTGGGGAGCTGCGTGGGGGGGGGGGGGGGGGTCAGAGGTCAACACATTGAATGGCACAGAAAATGGGAGTTGTGATTTTTGTCCGATTTTTTTCTCTTCAATCTAAATTTTATTCTGATTTTCCCGAGTTTGGGGGGGGGGGGGGGGGAGGTCCATTGAATGGAGAGTTGCAGCCGCCCCTCCTTCCACCCCGCGCCAAATCCTATATATATATGATTAACCGGCCCATGTGTTTTATATTTCCATCATAAGATGTCAGCAGACTTTTGAATAAAGAACCCTTCAAAGGATAAAAAGAGCGACGTGAAAAGCGCTACAGATCTGAGCAACGCATGTCCAGAGCCCCATGACATGACATTCAAGGTATTTTAGCGCTGGTCATTGCTTTTGTTAATAATTTCAGTGGACTTAAATTGTCTTCCTCCCCTTTGAGGCAATGTGGATTTTCCACTTTGCGCTAAAGAAAACAAGATATTGTAAGAAAGACATGTATAAGGATAATTTGAAAGAGATGTGTACTAAGTACACTGTTTACCACTCACATCACATCACATCACATCACATCACATCACATCACATCACATCAGTATATAATAAGCCATAGCTTGGTTCCGTACGCATAGTATCATGTACCTTATATTTCGACATGAGTGTGTGTGTATAATGTACATGGGTGTTGTTTGTGTGTGTGTGTGTGTGTGTGTGTGACTGTGTATGGAAGCAGGAGCCCGTCAGAAACACGGATATACGTCGCGTAGTAATTCGAATTGCTACGCGACGTAAATAATTACGTCGTGTCGTTATTCGAATTACTACGCGTCGTAATTCGAATTACTACGCGACGTAATTATTTACGTCGCGTAGTAAATCGAATTGTTACGCGACGTAATTCCGAATAACTGCTCAACGACTTAACGTCACGACATTAAATGAATTAGTGTCATGTTGCAATTCTTAATGCTACACAACGTAAATAATTACGTCGCGTAGTAATTCCAATTACGACGCGACGCAAATAATTACGTTGTGTTGTAAATAATTACAACGCGACGTAATTCCGAATTACTACTCAACGACTAACGCAGCGAATTAACGTAGCGACGTTAAATCAACCAATGAAATCGTTCGCTATTTGCTCAGTGATGCATCACGGTGCACGTGCCTAATGGCTATAGACACTCATTTCCTACAGCATGTTTGTCAGTACAGAGTACTTGGTCAGCTGGTATACCTTGAATACATTATATTTCTGATGCAATGTAGGCCCAATAATTTAGGTTATAAACATTTCATAGGATTGTACTGTCAACGAAATGGCATATGGCTCGCTGTATAGCAGGGAGGTGGAAAGGAACTTCCCCCACCCTGCTGTATACTGAGTAGTCAGCTCCGGTTTTCACCAGCACGCAGTGAGCGGATTGCATGCGCTTCACTACCTGTTTTTCACACGCTATTACGAACGATCACATTGGTTGATTTAACGTCGCTACGTTAATTCGCTGCGTTAGTCGTTGAGCAGTAATTCGGAATTACGTCGTGTTGTAATAATTTACAACACAGCGTAATTATTTGCGTCGCGTCGTAATCGGAATTGCTACGCAACGTAATTATTTACGTTGCGTAGCATTAGGAATTACAACACGACACTAATTCATTGAATGTCGTGACGTTAAGTCGTTGAGCAGTAATTCGGAATTACGTCGCGTAGCAATTCGAATTACTACGCGACGTAAATAATTACGTCGCGTAGTAATTCCAATTACGACGCGACGTAATTATTTACGTCGCGTAGTAATTCGAATTGCTACGCGACGTATATCCATGTTTTTGAAGGGCTCCTGCTTCCATAACTGTGTGTGTTTGTGCGTAGGTGTGCATGTGCGTAGGTGTGTGTTTTCTGTGTACTTTTCTGGTGACGTCGTTCGTCGATTAATCATGTCCAC
Source organism: Diadema setosum (assembly GCF_964275005.1). NCBI lineage: Eukaryota > Metazoa > Echinodermata > Echinoidea > Diadematoida > Diadematidae > Diadema > Diadema setosum. The sequence goes on along the minus strand of NC_092691.1, from coordinate 7,353,096 downwards.
TTTTGGATGTTGACTTCGGAACCGCTGCACAGATATTCTGCTTGCATAGCTTCAAGTGGAGTCGTTGCGTTGTAATTCATTTGGTCCTTTTTCTCCCATAAATACATCAATTTCGTTTTCTTCCCTGAATATCCTCCTTACAATTTACATTTCACCAATTATCACATGCTGTAGTAATATCAGTGTATATAATTATGCGCTCTATTTCGATCATTCCAACGCGGTAAGATTGAGTTGTGTTTCAAAAAAGAATCATTAGAAAACATTACCATGATTACGGAACTAATGGACATTTGTTGGTTTTATGAGAGATTCTTTATTGGATAATTTATAAACCAAAGATATTGATAAATTCATGAATAAAATTCAAATTAGCAATGATATATTTGTTGTATGTTCATGATTTGTGTTGCTAGTAGGCCCTACAGTTTCATTTGACAAGTCGTGTAGCTCCAAAGCATCAAGAGCCGAAAGCCATTCTGCGGTTTGGTACTGCCTATCCGTATCAGGATTTTTATTAATGATAATTATCTAGTCCTTTCTGTACCAGAGATTTGGTGTGTTTAGTGCTATGGGGTTCTCTTCTCTGTTCCAACCGGCAAGAAGGCACACAAAAGGTTTATGTTTAATGAGGTGGAGTAATAAAGAAATAATACTCCTTCATAGGAGCATTCTGTCTATCATTATGATAATATCTAATTGTTTCGGTTACACATTTTTCAAAGGCCCTTATACTGCGAACTATATACATGTATCTATAAGTTATCATAATGTTCCTGTTTCACAGGCAGAGAATTAAACAGTTTCATCCGATCTTTCTGCAATAGATTGTATGCAGTACATTGTATATACGGTGCCAATTTAATGATAAGATAATAATTTCTGTAAAAACTTCGTGCTGGAAAAAAAATAGTTTGATATTCACCATAATAAACTATTCACCAAAAGTTCGCTTTCATTAAATGAAATGAGTAATAGAAAAAGGTGTTCAACCAAACCAATATTTCCTCTCCACTCAGTTGACAAAATATTGTTGACAGTGTTAGGGGCCATGTCAAAGCTTTGCCGCTGGAAAAGGATAACTCCTTCTCATGAAACTTAAAGATCCTGTTAACCTTTGGAAGCAGTTATTTAAAAATGTTAAAGATATCACTATTGATGCATATTGTGTAGGTCAGTTGTATCACAAAACATCTTACTATATATATGTGTGTTTTTTGTTTTTTTGCAATAAAGCCTAGAATATAAGGAGATATCACTATTTTTTCTCATTAAACCGTAACTGTAGACAGTTTCATATTTCATATTTCCGTGTTCTCAATGATGAGATTACAAAATTATTGACAACAAAACAAGAATACAAAATATATACAATCATGTCTTTTGATTGTAGAAGAAAAAGAAAAAGAAACTATACTTGACACAAATGTACATGGTCATATCGTGTGAAAATGTCACTAGTAAGTATAAGAAATATGATGGGGCCTACATAAAAGCTTTAAAGCTTGTAAAACTGTAGGTTCCCGAGTTCATAGGCATATAATTTTACACGGAGAACGGATATGTTTGTCTTGACCAACTAAAATTACACCAGTACAAAAAAAAAAAAAAATCGATGAGTAATAAACTAATGAACCACATAGATATCGCACAAACCAGATTTTTACATTGGTTGTTTTGGTTGGTTCTATCTCACATCTTAGAACTATTTTGAAGCACTAATGCTAGGTTTTTGTTTCTTCTCCTGCAAATGGTAATATGCCTTTAAGGGAGGCGGAGAGGGGGTTGAGAAGGGCTGTACCATTACAGACCACAATACTGTAGTTTCTATGTCGCCATTGCCGCTTTCATTTTATTCTAACTTTCAACTTCAATTCAATTCAAACTTTTACTTTTTCACTTTTTCACTTTTTTCACTTTTAGTATTTTCAACAGAATGTGCAAAGAAATCTGTTGCATTTTGACATGCGTGTTGTTGAAAATATACACAATATATACATTTCAGAAAAATGCTTGCTCTTGAGAGTCAGCAATTTATAAACACAATCGGTTGTACGAAAGAACGAAAAAAAAAACTTTTCTCGAATAAGTCTGATAATTCCCAAAATTCTTTTTATTGACCTTTATAAAACATTCTCGTTTTCATTCTCATTTTTCGTTTTCTTCTTTGAATATCCTCCTTATATGCAATTTACATTTCACCATTTATCACATGCTGTAGTAATATCAGTGTATATAATGCGCTCCATTTCGATCATTCCAACGTGGTCAGATTGAGTTATGTTTCGATAAAGAATCATCAGAAAATATTGCCATGATTACGAAACGAATTGAAACTATTTGGTTTTATGAGCAATTCTTTATTGGATAATTCATAAACAAAAAACATTGATAAATTCATGAATAAAATTCATGAATTGAAAATATACACAATATTACAGCGAATGCTTGCTCTTGAGAGTCGGTAATTTTTAAACACTGTCGGTTGTACGAAAGAACAAAAAATATCTTTCTCGTATAAGGCTGATGATTCCCCAAATTCTTGTCATTGACCTTTATACAACATTCTCCTGCCACACAATTCGAACAAAATATGAAAGTTTGCTATACGTCATGTCAACATTGGCAAATATTAAGCTCGCCAATGATATGAGCGTTGGGTCTTATGCATTTGTTTCCTCAGAGTTCGAAGTCCAATTTGCGTAGGGAAATCATGTACATATAAAAGCATATTTGATGGTTTCATAAGCATATCTCCTTGGCGACACGGGTTCATTACAACCAAGCATCAGTAAAAGAGGAGAGACAGTATTCACAATTTTATATTCTAACAGAACATTACTTTACGGGGACAGAATTTAAGCAGAGCATTTTTACACCGAAATCATGCGGAAATTTGTCACATTTCTCGTTTTGCTAAAAACGGTCCTTGCTTATTACGGTAAGTACGTGGTGTCTATGCAGAGGGCAGTAATGTCCTCGCTGTTGTATTCTGTGAGTATAATGGCGTAAGCGTGGGGGTGATGTTTTTACATAATTTGATCAAGAAGGTGACGAATAGGTCTATCGAATCGTTCGAAAACAGAACAGGTGTATACAAAAACATCGATTATCGTCACATTCAATCTTTTCAAATTATTTTTCTTCTCATTATAAATTCAATAAGCTTACGTTAGCTGCAGGTATCACAATTTGACAAAATTTATCAATATGCACTTATTCAGTTCAGTTCAGTTCAGTTCAGTTCAGTTTTTATTTCTGCATTTCAAAATCAATACAAATCAACAAATCAACAAAATACTTATATAGTCATTTACACAGCTAATATTCGTAACGTTTGGATCTTACATAGATTTTCTTTCTTTTTTTTTTTTACAAGAACGAATATCATATATGAAAGGAAGCAATAGGAAATGATAAAAATGAAATGCAGGGGACCATCATCATAAGCTAAGCTTGACGAGGAAGATGGCCCCAGGTAAAGAGATACATAAAGAAAATCTTGCCACTCACTGAGTGGGAAGTAATTGTGCGAAGGACGTGCGGTGCAGTGCGGTGTGCATTGTGTTGGGATGAATCTTGGTTTGTACGTTGAGTGTTATTTTGTGTATCAGTGTGATGAGGTGAATGTTACTTCAGTTACACCATTGTATGGCCCTGAACTCATTGTTTAGGGTGTTTGTTGACCAGGTGGTATGAATATTTATGTGTCAGAAGTATACTGGATTATGAGGGTGTTTTTTAGTTCTCGTTTGAAAATGTTCAACGACGTACATTGTTTTAAATGAGGGGGTAAAGAATTCCAAATATCTGGTCCATTATGTTTTAATTATTTTTGAGCTAAAATGATTCTGGGGTTTTCGAGATGGTAATCGGACGACTGACGTGTTGGATATGAATGAACGGTGGAATTTGGAGTGAAAAAGCCATCAAAAATTTTTGGAAGACAATTAAATGTATATTTATACATAAAAACAGCAGTTTGAAAGATGTGAAGATTCTCAATTTTCAATGTTTTTAGTTGACGAAATAGGGGATTGGATGGGGATAAGTAACGAGAATTGGTAATCAAAAGTACAGCACGTTTTTGGAGGGTAAGAATTGGATTAATTTTAGTTGAGCCACAGTTTCCCAAAACGATATTGCAGTATGTGATATGTGGAAAGATCAATGCATTGTATAGAATAATCAGGGAATTTTGAGAAATGAAGTTTTTCAGTCGATATAAAATTCCTACAGTTCTCGTTCCTACAGTTATGTACAAGGAAGCATACAAACAAACGACAGAGAAGACGGCCATGGCGGATGAAGGATTCTTTCATTTAGGTCGACACACTCGGAGGAAAATATATCTTTAAAAAGCTATACTGTGGAAATATATGATTACATGTAATAGGCTAATGAATGGACAACATCTGCCCGCATCTGTGCGCATGAACAATGGAATACAACCATACAAGGTGTTTACGTGAAGGGCGAGGCGTTCCAATATGCTTGTATGTTATGTGCGTTATGGCGCTGAGCATGCAGTCAGCAGTAGTGCTTTCATGTCTCTTGAGCTAGTAGCGACGGAAAGGACTAAACGAGTCTGTTAAGGACAGCATGGGTACTATAAAACACATGACAACTACGCCGTTACATTTGATTCAGTTCAGTGTCATAATGCCCGTAGATTGAGAAAAGGCATCCGAATTATGCGCTGGTGAAAAGGTATCGTGACAATGAGGCCCATCTGTTCATACGTTCACTACTGAAAAAAAAATGCTCCTATGATATTGGCTGAGTGTGAATAATTAAGATTTTGTAAAATGTGCAAAGCAAAACATTAGGCCTAAGAATACAGAGATGGAATTACAAAAATACACTAACAATCGTGTGCTATTTTTCCTGTCTAACGTAAACGGCGTTGTATTATAGAATCCTTGGAAGTTCAATAAGATGTTGTGAGCAAAGACGTTAGTTGTCGATTATTCATAGATATTTCCTTATAATGAAGAAAGTCTGTCCTTATGAATGCATCCTGCATTTTCTAAAATGGAGCATTTTTTTTAAAGGAGATACCAAGATTGATTAAGGCCAACAATGACATAACCAATGATCCTTGAAACAAACTTGCCTGGTAGTATTTTGTTTCACCATCACATCACTGTCTCAAATTGAAAACATTTAGTCTGCAGCCTAAGTGACCGCAGGAACTTAATATATTTTGTATTATGTATAAATGTATTCTTATAATATTCAAGCATAGACTCGTTGTGCGCTACATTTCAAAATATTGTCTTTTTTAGAGGGTAATGTTCGTCTCATGGGTGGACATGTAAGTCATGAGGGGCGAGTCGAAGTTTACCATAACTCCCAGTGGGCTACGGTCTGTGACGATAGCTGGGACCTTCAGGATGCGCACGTAGTGTGCCGGCAGCTCGGTTTCCCAGAGGCCCTGACAGCTACAACGCGCGCCTTCTTCGGGGGAGGAGACTCTTCGCAGGCAATCATAACACCGATCTCCTGTTTGGGATCAGAGAGCGAGCTTCTTGAGTGCTCCTATTCCGAGGATCTCATCTCATTCTGTGGACACTATGAGGACGCAGGTGTTGTTTGTAGTGATGGCATAGGTAAGCAATACAAACTCCACTTCTTTTGAGAAAAATCATCTTCTTTTCTAGACTATGTATTGAGCAACGATATTCAGGAAAGGTGGCATCTGTTAGGGAAACTGACAAAAATGTTTTTGAAACAACCAATTAACAATCAATAAAAGTACTGTTAGAATCAGTAATTTGTGCACAAATAATTGGGAAATTATTCTCACACAAAGCAAAAATCATACCTCTATTGTACGAAGAATATATTCTGTTTTCAACTGATGAATTGATGCCACAGTAGCCAATGTAAATTATAAAGTTACGATAAATGTGTCTATCAGGATAAACGCATAAGCAGAAAAGAATTCTAATTTCAGCACTCTATCAAAGGCAACGCAATAAATGAAGGTCTCTCACAAAACGGTAATCATCCGTGTGGTGTGATAAAATCCTGATTTTGAAATGATAAACGAAATGTCATAGATTTCAATGACAATGACAAATACAGTTAGAAAGTAATTACAACTTGAGAATATGGCAGATTGCGTTAGTTAGCTGATTATGCGCGCTTATAGAGACCTATAAGATTGTATTCCAAAGTAGAGGCAAGTAGAAGCTGGAAGTACATCCTTCTAATCAACAGCGTGTACAATGAGAACGCAAACAGCAAAATTAACTCGTGGAAACATCACGAATTCATGCATGCTATTGTAAATCTCATGCGGGGAGAGAACACACAAAATGTTCCAGCCAATTAGTTCCGAAACGAAGTTGAAGGGGCTTGTCGATTAGAACATTTTGCATGTTTCTACAACAATAATAGTCATTATCTGTTATATTAAACCATCTAAAAAAATAATTTGTACCAATCACAATACATGACCAATAGATCATTATTACGTTTGTAGTTATGCAATCGCATCTGTCGTTGACTATCTAGACCCTGGTGATGATACCATGTTCATTTTAATAATACATCTAATGGTCCTGCATACAACGTGCTTTTAGTAGTACATTATATGTAATAATTTCGATAATGTGGCCGCTTCAGCACAGCATGTACATAGTATTATATTTACATTTAAAATATTCTCTTTATCTCCTCCTCATGATTGCCTACCCTAGATGTAGAAGGTGATCTTAGGTTGGCAGGTGGTTCGACACCAAGGCAGGGTCGAGTTGAGATCTACCATGGGGGTGAGTGGGGATAATTTGCGACGATTCGAGCTGGGCCACGAAAGACGCCTCGGTGGCCTGTCGTCAGCTGGGCTTTAGTCATGCTGATGGCCTCACGATATCATATTCAGCCAGGATAAAAGAACATTTACTGGTCGAAAGAACCAACCACCTCTCAGATGTCGATTGCACTGGATACGAATCCAGGATCGAAGATTGCCCTCACAGCGGGTGGGGCAGCAACTGTTCCAATGCTCGTGGGGCAAAAGTCGAATGCAGCGGTGGTCCTTATGGTACGTGCATGTGTGCGGAATGCAATGTCATGGAGTGCATTGTAAATACTAATTGTTTTTGCTGTTCTCTTTTTTTTTTCTTGTCACAGACACATACGAGCAAACACCCACATATAAATATCAGGCCCTGTTTTACAGGCACAAATCATGAAGTATCTATTCGAAACACACACACACACACACACACACACACACACAAACACACATACACACAATTAATGGATATACATATTAATGGTGATACACACACTCGGTAAGGTGCTATTCCACACCGCGACGGCAGAGTTAAAGATAATAAAAAGTTTTGGTACGTCAAAAGTTTCCCTGAATTTCCGTGTTTCAGGTTAAAGTATCTATCATATAACTAACACTGTGAGACTTACTCGCCCCAAAGTGCTCTCATTTCTTAGTAATCATGCAATTGACTGCGACCAGCAGCCCCATACGCACAGCGACCAGCAGCCCCATACGCATAGCGTAATGGGGCTTCGCATTGTAGCATCCAGGATCATGACAGATTTAGTATCTCGGGCAAATACCAACTTAAAATCCACAAAATTCTTCAATTTGAAGACTTACCAATTAAGTTGAAATCTTGAAAACAGGCTTCGGGCAACGTTTGGTTCTGCCAATAGTCCCTTTCTGTTCGAATTGATGACTGAATGTGACTCTGTCGAGAGGACCGTGGGAGAGCTACATACACTGATTACTACGGCCAGCGCATACGCACACATCACATGCGAACAAATTTCAAATCCATGAACGGATAAGATGTTTGTGTGCGCATGCGCTGGCCGTCAATTCAGTGTAGCTCTCCCAAGGTCCTCTCGACCGAGTCACATTCAGTCATCAATTCGAACAGAAAGGGACTATTGGCAACACCAAACGTTGCCCAAAGCCTGTTTTCAATACTTCAACTTAACTGGTAAGTCTTTAAATTGAAGAAAATTTTGGATTTTAAGTTGATATTTACCCGCGATACTAAATCTGTCATGATCCTGTAAGCTACAATGCGAAGCCCCATTTAGCTATGCGTATGGGGCTGCTGGTCGCAGTTAGCTACACAGTATGCGTATGGGGCTGCACGCTGCTGGTCGCAGTGATATTCGCACAATACGTGTACATGTACTACCTCGCCGCCGCCGTACGGCGGCGGCTCTGGTACGAAACAATTATTGCATGATTACTAAGACATGAGAGCACTTTGGGGCGAGTAAGTCTCACAGTGTTAGTTATATGAAAGGTACTTTAACCTGAAACACAAACTAAGACAAGGAAATTCAGGGAAACTTTTGAGGTAATACCAAAACTTTATATTATCTTTAAAGAGAGTGGTACAAGATTCCTCAGTTACATCTGACAAAAGTAGGAAAACTATGCATATTCATGGTGAGTAAAAAATAAAGAAATTATTATTCATTATGATTACTATAATTATGATCATTGTTATCATTATCATTTTTTTTTCATCTATTAGCACGTGTGACAGCGACTAGCTAATACTTCGGATTATACTTGCTGTGGAATTGTTCTTTGAAAATCTAAGTTGTGGATATGTCTTGAACAACTGGTAGAGGACACTATATGCAACACACGAACTCACATGACTGCACGTTTCACAAGAAATAGCTTTGAATTTTCTTTCGATCAACTTGTGCAGCTCGAGAAAACGACGTTCGTCTGGTGGACGGGCCATCACCACAGGCTGGCCGGGTCGAGATCTTTCACGATAACTCGTGGGGCACGATCTGCGACGACAGCTGGTCGTCAACAGAGGCCGAAGTCGTCTGCGAGCAGCTGGGCTACGACGATGTCGATGTGGCGTTTGAGTACTTCGGAGCAGGTGATGGCAATATTCACATTAACAGCTTGTCGTGTGGCGGGTACGAGCATACGTTGGCCGATTGTCTGTACGTCAATTTTGGCAGCACTGGCTGCGACCACACCGAGGATGTCGGGGTTCGCTGCAAGTACGACTCTGATGGTATGTCTTTGATACGACTCTGGTGGTATGTCTTTAAAACGACTCGCAACGTAAAGAAAGTAGACTAGCCAAAGCCCCGTTACTTTTTTTCATAACCGGAGTATACTGAAATAAATCTGAACAAAAGAATAAAGAGAGAAATAATTTCTAAAAGCCTATTAAGAACTAATCAGGTGTGCTTGATGAAGATGAATCTCTCTACAAAACAATACAGATTTGGATCTGGACACGCTTTCTTTGAATTCAGGAGGACTAAATCTTGTTTGGAGATAGAATCAGAAAACAAAAATGTGTTGTAGTTGTTGTTGTTTGAACGGTATGAAAAAATGTCAGTGGAGTTTCAGCTGAACTCCACCCCCCTCTCCCTTGCAAATTCCAGGACTGGATAAATTGGTCTTGCCAGGTCTTCGTTGATATGACATGAAAGCTGTTAAATCTTTCATGTTTCAAATATCTTTTCTTTTTCCTTTTGCGTACTTTAATTTGGATTAAATTAATTTTTAGATGTGGAACGTTATTTCACAGGTATAACACCTTACGATATAATAGGTTTTTCGTGGAACTCTCCGCGGGACCTGTCATTGCACTGAAAACATAAAAAATCGAATTACTCGGGTACTAAAACGTCTTTTTTTTCACGATCGCATTAGATTACAATTTTAATATAACCTGGCTTTATTCTGTTAAAACTGTAAGAAAAACTAAAATGTTCGCAAGCTTAGAGTCTATTCTATCTTTTTTTTTTTTATTCCTTCTAGCACATGAAATAATTATACGACATCGTAAAGGTTTACACGGATTGGCTTTAGTTTGTGCATGTTTGTTTGTTATATTTTACTTTTATTTCTAGTATAAACAGAAGTAGAACTCTCTGGCTTAGTTTCGCCTTGAGGTAACAGCAAGCAGAGATAAAATCTATTGCCGTATAGAGCCATGTGCTGTGGGGAAGGATATCTTGCCTGCCGTCCTGTGAGAGAAGCGGGTATTTTGTTCCCATGTTAAACCAAACACATAGCAATTGTGTGGTCAGCACTGTATCTAGAGTATATAAGGTTACCCTTACGTGTGCTCTTTCTGAGACTATGTCCAGACCTCACCATTTACATGTTAATGTATGTACATTCCGACTATTTCTAACGGAAATAAATTCAAATCAATTTCCCTTTGGTGCTTGCTGTTTCCCATTTCTAGGATACTCTGGACTTTCAACGTGGGTGATAGTAGCAATCGTAATTAGCTCGCTGGTAGTTTTCTCTTTCGTAGTGTCTTGTGTCGCTGTTTTAATCGGCAAGATGACAAGACCACGGCATCCTACTGCAGGAGTAGCAGCATTTACTGTCAGCGGCACAGTGTATCCCAACGGCGCCACTACAACAGCGCCCTCAGTGACTTTGAACCCGGCTAATCCTCAGATACCAAACCATCCGCAACCTGCAGCAGGTAATCCCCAAGTGGTCGGCTATCCGCAAGCAGCAGGTTATCCACAGTCGGGAATCTATTCAACATGGGCGAGTCTTACGCAGCCACCTCCGAACTACGATTCTACGGTAGATCCTGTGGCTGACGGCGAAAAAGCCCCTATTGACAATTGAACAACCGATAAATTCCACGGCTGAAATTCCACAGCAGACGTTGGAAACTTGAAAAGCGTGTTCGTCCGTCCAAGGGCATTCATTTTTCAGTTTGCCCGTTCGGCCTGCTACATGATGACGTAGGCCTGCTTTGGACGAACTGCGCTCAGGTCTCAAGCATTTGTAATACCAGTATAGCCGCCTTGCCAGGATCAGGTGCATGTCCACAAAACAAAGACATCTTTCCTTCATTGCCTATCAATTCCGTTACACAAGGGACTTTAAAACCGTGAACCCGTCGTTGCTTGCTTTGATACAAGCATCCGTATAGTGGCGTCGTAAAACAATTGATTTGATGCAAAGCGCCTGAGTATTCTTTTATACCTCCCTTAAATTTCGTGTAAATGAAAAAAAAAATACAGGTCAAGAAAAACTTGCGAGATGATGGCATCACCACCTCAAGTTTGCACTTATGTGTGAACATGAAATCAAACACGAAAAAAAAAAAGGAAACTTTTCAAAATGTGTTTCCCGCACATCAGACTACATTTGAAACGATGTAATAATGAGTCTGTAATACAGAAGAGTTGCTTGTATAGGTGCTGAATTAGTGACAAATATAACTATTTATCAAGTATTTATAGGCATTATTTGCCATTTGCAGATGAAAAAAAAATCGGCTTTAGTGCTGCAAAGTAGTTCTAACCAATGTAAAAATGTCAGTCAGGATATTCAACGTTAAGTATTACTACATATACACAATCTTAACAAAAGATATAGTAAAACTGTTTCTAGAATACACCGTCTATAGTTATGATTTATTGAGAAAAATAGTGATATCTCCTCATATTTTAGGCAAACTTTATTGCGAAATTGTTATACAGTAGGATGTTTTGTCATACAACTGACCTTTACATACGCCCGTTATAACTTGAACATTTTTTTTTTCAACTTACTGCCCCCAATGGTAAACAGTACCTTTGATTTAAAAACAATAAAGAAAGTTGGAAAGCGGTGGCATCAGCTCCTTACCTTTTCTACGTGTATTTGATCCTCATCAGGATTACTGACATATGAAAGCGTGGACATTCATGTCTAACATATCTTTGACCGATTTAATGGAAGTTTACAGTCACTGTCTTATACTGTTATTTTTCTTCAGAAATTAATACAAATTGAGTGAAGCTTTAGATTAAGTATTTGTGATATAGAGTTTCCTTGCAGTAACGTATACTTTGTAATTATTTCGTAGATACAAACCATTGCTCTCGTTTGAAGGCAGCAATGCATAAACGATTTTTTTTTTTTGGGGGGGGAGGGGGGGGGGTTGGCTTGTATCCGTATTTTTTCTAGAAGTGTGGTAAATGCATAATATTATTGTATACACGAAGATACATTGTTATGTATAAAGCGCAATAAAGATATTTTGGGACCCGCCTCCTTCAGAGCTTGAGTAGCTCTCTCTCTCTCTCGTAAAATATACAGCAAAACCATCTAATACCAATGAACTTGGTTTTAAAATATAGTCGGAAATCACTAATGTGCTTTCCAAGTATTGATTATTACGATAATCATCATTATCATTGCACATTATGATGATCATATACACCATGAGCAACTGCAAGAAATCAGTACTATGTCAAAGTATTGCGTTAGTTGAGTTGAGTTGGCTGAATTCTTGAGTATATGTATATATATATATATATATATATATATATATATACATATAAATATACATTTGTACAATAAATTCGATTTGCTGCTTTCAGTACAGGAAATGCGCCTTTAAAACATTGTATGTTATGTGTCAATATTAGTAAAGGTAAATATACAAATGTCAATGCGTGTGCAATTAAGGGAACGAGAATCTTAAAATGGAAATAATTTAGTGTGGTAAACTATTACGGTTGTGAAAATCTGGAAACTTTGTGAGTACGAATATCAAGAATATAATCATAATAGATTTACTTTCAGCATGTTCAGTGAAAATAATAGGCCTACACCCTATACATCATGTGTGATTATTCTTCCGTCATGACTGTGCCTTCTAGTACATATACATGTATACATGCACTGTATGCATGGTTGCTTTAATGTGTGAATAAATACAGGTTAACCAGATTAGTGGAGAACTTTCTATACAGCATAGCTACAGTACATGCATGCGAAAGGAAATACATTATAGCTCACCCAATCTAGAGTGTTCTAGGAAGTGCCTACATATTTGGCTGAGTGATGCATTACATGCACTATACTTGTAGCTCAAAATGATCGGTAGTTATTTTTAGGGATGATGTAATGCAATCCATACACTGTCCTTGTATAAGGCCAATGTGATTTATAGTTATTTTAGACTGTGAGTCAGCTGGAATTTCTGGAAGGCTCTTGAAGTCACAAGTATGTACAAGTATGTAGCAGAACATTCAAGAAGGGATGAATGGACATGTATAGAATATGAAGAGTTTATTTGCAAAAGGGGTTAGATCCACTTTTAGTACTTTAGAGAAAATAGTTTTTTTTTGAGAGAATTTGTACACAAAATAGTGTATGGACAATCTAAATCTAATTTTGCAATAATCTCTATTCAAATGGTTGTCTGCAGTTGAAATGTTCACTGTAGCTAACTCAACTGGAATTCTGTGCAGTGGTGCTAATAACTCAATTTCCATCAAAAATGGATCTAACCCCTTTTGCAAATGAGCTCCTCATATAGAAATTCTGAGATAGGCAGAGTACCCAACATCTCTGCTCTGAGAGTTACGTCACCTCTGGCTCTGAAGCGAATCATTATAGTCAGTCCAGTGTTACCTACTGACCTGCTATGTTTGTGGAGATATTGCCTGGGAGACATATTGTCTGCTGAGAATTGATTCGCCTACATTGGTGAGTGAGTCCATTCTCATGTTAATGAGAATAGCATTGCTACAGGCGCCAGTAGCAGTGCTAGTGGTGCGTGTAGTAGTCTTGGCGCGCGCAGACTCTTTTTCGAACAATAAGGTCTTGTCGCAACGAAAGTGGCCTGTAAAATTTTATTGATACCACAATTTGGAATCACATACTACCTAGGGGTGTTCCAGATGGTCCAACCGACCACCCCATGCAGTCAAACCTTTTTTGCGGGGTGAGTTGAACAAAGTCATTTGTTGCGACACGGATTGTCGCCCCTACACGTATTGTCGCCCCCTGCTCGGGGCGACAATCCGTGACGGGCGTTGGCGGCACGGATTGTCGCTCCCGTCACGGATTGTCGTCTGGCGACAATCCGTGACGAGGGCTGGCGGCACGGATTGTCGCCCGCCCTCGAATCACATTTTGCTGGGTAATATCGTTCTGGACATAGTCATTGAAATACTAACACATAACTAACATGGCTGCATCCATGCAAACATGTCATGTAAAAAGTCATGGTGAGGTTTCAAGGAAGTGTATAATGTGAGCGCGCACATGATAATTAATTAGTGTCCGTTTGTGCGTGTGTGTGTGTGTGTGTGTGCATGATGGAAGAATGTGTTTATTTGTCAGCTTTTTGCGTATGTGTTTTTTAGCTGCGCGGGGGTAGGGATACCTAGTAAGCTGTTGCTGGCATAAACGTTGATGTTGATTTTATCAGGAGCTTTGACTTTGATGAGTTTGTTTGGCGGATTTGTTTATGAATTCGGAGTGGTGCTTGCGTGCGGGCGGATGCTGCTTTTCTGCATACAGTCCATTATGTCTTATTTTTCAACATTGGGAAGTCGTTTCATCAGGAAGGAATATGGTATCGGTTCGGGTGTGTGTGTATGTGGGGAGGGTGTTACATTTCGTTATTGCAAGAGTTCGTTATTCTGAAGGCTCTTTAGTCCGAAGGTTCTTTATTCGAAGGTTCGTTATTCCGAATTTCATTTTTGGATCAACGAACCTCTAGGTACAGGGAATTGTGTGTTTCGGATAATTGAAGCTTCGGAAAAAACGAACCTTCCGAATAACGAACCTTCGTGTGTGTGTGTGTGTGTGTGTGTGTGTGTGTGTGTGGGTTGGTGAATGTGGGTGTGGGATGATTAAGGCTTTGGTTAATCAGGAGTTGGTGGGTTGGGGATTGGATTTGAAGAAGGATAGTTATAAATGGTATGACAGATTTTGGTAGGATTTAATATTTAGGATAGATGTAGGTCCTAGATTTGTTTCGGTTGGGGGGGGGGGGGGTGGTGGTCGGGTTTTTTATGACTGATTTCATTCTAGTACTTTGTATAATGTATTTGTGTGTTTCTTATGTATATGCCCTTATAAGTAAGGAGGTGTTACATGATCCAAACCAATATATTCAAGGGATATAGGTTTGGTAGGGCCCTACATGTCAAAACTTTCTCGTGAAGAAATTGTTAGTAGGGTTGGTCTATAATCGAGTTATCTATGTTGAAGTGAGATTATTTGTAGTATAAAATGACAAATGGATTTGCTTGTGTTTCGAATTGCCATTTGTAAGTTTTTTGTTCATGTTACATCCAGAATGGGTCGATTTATGACTGATTTGAATGAAATCAATAAATATCAAGGGAAAAAAGTGTTGAGTTGATTTATTTGCATTATGAGGATTTGTTTGAGTGTTTGTTGGTGTTTGTTTGTATTACGTATGTATTAGCGGTGTGCATATGGCAGTTCGTTTGTGCTAAAATCAACTAACGATTGACAAATTATTTACGGCGTTTGGACATTATTCGCTCATGCATAAAGCATGCCAAACTTATTCTGGGACAAAGAATAGTGGTATGGACTTTGTAGTTACGACTGATGGAAGAAAATGACTGCCGTGAAAAATTAACAAAGACAGATAACATTTGGGGAGGGTACCTCCCCCGTATGTATTTTCTCTCGGTCTCTCTCTCGTCTAGCCCGCCTCACCGCTGAAATTGACACACCCATACTATTTTTAGATCAACGCTGGTGTGAACTCTTTAAACACGTGCTCATACACGCTGAAGGCATTTTCATTGCCACAGTAGCGCCTGCAGCAGAAGATTTATGGTCATTTTAGGTGGCACCCATATACGCATGAATCGCTTGACCATTGATGCTGAACATTTTTTCCTTGTACTCTTTGAATGTATATTTTTCGAAACTCGGAAGGCAGTTTTTGGGTTGGGGATGAGGTGACAGCATTTTTTTTTTCACTTTTCTGGCCGGGATGGTGTGGGACAGCAATAAACTATATAAAATGAGAACGAATTTAGTATTTCCCTATAGTCTTACCCTCTTCAGTGGCAACACTGAAGAGGCTACCCTGGGTAAATAAGACTTTATTATTATTATTATTATTATTATTATTACTACTATAATTATTATTATTATTATTATTGTTATTATTACTTTAAGCTCCATGGATATTACATTTTTTTATATTGTATTTGGGTGTCGGAGGGGTGTCCGAAAGTCCTAATGTTTTGGGGTTTTTTTCGGAAATGCAATAGGCATTGCTTTATTATAACGATCCCCTTAATAGTAGAGCAGATAAGCCCTCAAAATCACGTGAATTGTGCAAAATTTGACTAAAGCATGAAACTCTCACCATTGTTAGTACATACCATAAGATTTATTTTAAGATCGGGAGGTAAGTCTGATTTGACCTCTGATGACCTCCAGAGGTCAATGTACTTTAGATATCAGAAAATCGATGTTTTTAGACATTTGCAAATGATATATGTGGTTATGTTGCACTAAACATGCATTTATACCACAGAGAAATCATTTCCAGTTTCAACAGAGCACTGACAGGTTTTTACCTTTGACCTCTGATGACCTCCAGAGGTCAATGAACTTTAAATATCAAAATATCGATGTTTTTAGACATTTGTGAATGATATATGTGGTTATGATTCACTAAACAGGCACCTATACTTCAGGGAAACCATTTTCTGATTCCACAGAGCATTGACAGGTTTTAGCCTTTGACCTCTGATGACCTTTGGAGGTCAATGACCTCAAAATATTATATTGATCTGTGATGTCATTGGTTAATGGTAACCATTGTTAAGATGTATAAAACAAGCATATCTGTCTTACAATGAAATTGTCTTCATATTCTAAAGAGCAGACAGGTTTCTACCTTTGACCTCTGATGACCTTGAGAGGTCAATGACCTCAGAATATCAGAATATTGAAGTATGACGTCATTGGTGAAAGGTCAAACATGGTAAAGATGTACAAAACAAGCATATCTGTGTACAATGACATCGTCTTCATATTCCAAGGCACACAGACGAGTTTCTGCCTTTGACCTCTGATGATCTCGAGAGGTCAATGACCTCAAAGTATCAGAATAGTTTGGCATCATCAATGGTAAACATGATGATGTTTTAGAGAGCACTCGTAGGCCCTGTTTATTGACGAGCCATTACCGTTCACCTATGAAAATCACACAAGGTCAAATACCTCGAATGAAATGTGAGGATGTTAATATTGATATTGCGATAGTTAATAGTAAATAATTGTTTATAATGTAGGGCTTACAAACCATGCATTTCTGTTACCAAAAAAAAAAGTGGCTACTCATTCCGCAGAACTTTTCAGGTAATTATCTAAGACGGGTATGTGCACAGAGCAAGGGGTGACGATCTGTTTTCACGTGGGGGGGGGAACTTGGAAAATATGTAAAAGCATAAGTTCATGGTGCAAAGGAATGAAGCGGAGGGGGAGGGGGAGGATGTGGGTGGGGGATTGGATTTTTGCAGGTTTAGACCTGAAATCATTGATTCAGTGTAGCTCTTGTTTAATGTGTGCGTCATCACTTATACGGAAGTTGATGGGGTGTGGGCGCATTTCACCTACCCTCCTCCCAAAGACGAAGTTTTTTTTTTTTTTGTTTTTTTTTAAGAATCTGATGCATACGTTTTGGGGAATATTTGGAAAATTATGGATCACCAAGGTGTACCAAGTCTATATGGATGGGAACCCAGCAAGCGCAGCGTTGGCGAGGGTAGGGTATTCCACTCCCATTCGACAGAGCTCTTGTATTTTGAGAAATGAGATTCAACGACCTGGCACACAGGCACTTTTGAAGGAATACCTCGAAATTGTATCAAAAAGGTGTAGTAAGTCAGCCATCTATGGAGGAAGACCAATCGACAGAAGGATGTGGGTGGAGGTATCCCCCTCCCACATTATGGAGCTTTTGCATTCTTTTGTTTGCAATTCAATGATCTCGTGCCACTCTTGGTTGAACTACCATTTTGAAAAAAAAAAGTCCATACCCAAATGTGTAGCCATAATCAATGCATGGAGGAGAGGTTGATACAGCGAGAGGAGGGTATGAAAGGGGCTGTCCCCCAATCCTTCCCATGCGAGGGAGCCCTTGCAGTAAGAATAGAAATGTTAAAAAAAAAATCTAGTACACACATTTATGATGGAATATTTGGGAAATTATCAGTAAAAGGAGTGTACCAAATCTAAGGGTAAAAACCGAGGAGGGATTGTTAATTGAAGATACACTACCCCCTCCAACAAGAGGGATTTTCTTTAATATGTCGGAACTGAAATTAAAGATCTAGTACATACTTTTGTGATGATATAGAACAAAAAAATGGGACAAAAGCACTGAGCGTATATGGAAGGGGACATAACGAAAGATAGTGTGGGGGAGGGGGTATGCAAAGGAGATTCTGCCTTTTAATCTGGTGCATACTATAGCTGAAATGTTCAGTGACAATTCATTTTCTGTCAAAAAAGTGAAGAAAAAAAATCTCAATCTCAGGAAATACTTGGAGGCAAAGTTTTATGTCCCCACCATTCCCCCTCCCATATTTTCTCGGGAGGCGGGGCAAATGCCTCTTGCCCTCCAAAATGAACAATCGTGCATATATAGGAAAGCCTTTTCATCTTTGGAATTCAAATAAAAATATCTCTTAAAAACATTTTTCATAGAATAAGGGAAATTATCATTCCCCAAAGTATGTTATATCTGTGGAAGGAACCAAGCAGGGGGAAGGAGTCTATCGAAAGGAGATATCCCCTCTCACAGAAGGGAGATTTTGCATTTCAGAATTAAATTTTAACAATCCGATGCACACTTAAAGTGAAAAACTTGGGCAGTTTTCTGTCTAAAAAGCAAAAAACAAAAAACAACAAAAGCTAACAACAACAAAACATAGTCCACATCTCAGAATTTAATGGGGTGGGGGTCAACTATCCCTGCCACCACCCCACCCCTCCTCCAAACTGATGCCCCGGTATGTGCATGTGTTTTATTCCACTTGTTGAAAAGAAGAGAGAGTTTTAAGAAACAATATTGTTCAGTGGTCGCTATCCCAGTCAAGTTAATTGTTTATCAATAAGGTGATTTCCTTCAACTGTATACCTTAAGATGATGTAGGCCTGGTATTTGCCTTGCACGTTATTACATCTATTTCTTTTTTAGTATTCTCGTTTATATTTTGATGTGAAAGTTGTCTACTTTGCCACGATTTTATTTGTACATAGAAATAATAATCCAAGACTGAAAATGAAACTGATACAATATTTAATGATTGACATGATGCACATATTGTGTATTTCTATAGCAATAAAAGTAGTGAGCAATTCAAAAGGCGTGTACTCATTTCACATGAACATTAGCGATGATCCTCTGACCCCTGGAGGATATTGAAAGATATGCATCAAAATGTAAGAATAATGATGTCTGGTCTCATTGGTTTGTAATGGCCAGCTGCTTATGAAATAATAATTATATTTTAAAAAATGCATTTTGCGTGTGTGTGTGTGTGTGTGTGTCCAAAATTGTATGCAGAGTATTCCACACACAGTTCAATTTTGACTTCCATCTAGGACAATGAGCGGTTACTTTTTTCTCAACTACACTGTAATATCAAAATCTATTAAAAAACACGGTGGCGGCTGGGTCTAACACATTATCATTCCTTTTCGTTGGAGATCCATGCGGGATGGTCAAAACAAACATAGAAAATAGATATCTCAGACCTAATTGTTATAACAAAGCATCATATCCTCATATACCCAACCCAGCCCTCTATGCCCAGACAATGTAAACCACCCCATGGACTTACTTGGAGCTTTAGAATATCCTTTGTCAACAGAGAGAGACATCCAAACCTTTGCAGTGCCGACTAAGATCTGCCATGGAACTGATTGGTATTGGCTCTGCATCATTGACAGCAGATCTCGTTTCCTATTCTCCTTCTTCTTCTTCTTCTTCTTCTTCTTCTTCTTCTTCTTCTTCTTCTTCTTCATTATACTGTGTAATCTTGTAATATTCTGCCATGGAGCCTTTTCTTAATTGGTTAAAGAAGGTATCCAAAGAGCTATATGAAGTAAAAAACAACAAACAAATGCAAAAACAAAAAGAGAGACATATTTATCTTTAATAACAGAGCTGAATATTGAGTATCTCTCTCCTGAAGTGTTTCAAAGAGATACAAGAGACAGTGGCCGAGAGTAGCCGCCACCTTTTCTGGGAGTAGGCCGACTTTGTGTTCTTGCAAATGATGCCTGACATTTTTGGTCATTTGCCCTTTTTGAAGAATGCAGCAATAGAGCCACAACTTCCTGCGGAGTGAATATTGTGGGGTTCTTGATGCAGAACATCATCGCTGAATTTGCCTGAGCTGTACTTTCTTACAGGGATTGTCATTGTAGTTTTGTTTTGTTTTGCTTTGTTTTGTTTTTCAAGTGTGGCTGTAACACTGCTTGTTTTGCATATGATGGTCATTGCAGCTAAAGAGTGCATATCTTCTCTGGATCATTCCAAACTTCATGATGTTTCACCTGGGTGAATGGATCCCAGATGATGCATGCATATTCCAGGACAGTCCTGAGCGGCATGGAGTAGCAAAACACCTGAACTTTATGATACTCGTATCTTCGTCTGGAGAGAGTCTTTGGTTGAAGTATAACCTTTTTAAGCTGCTGTGGCGATTTGATTCCAGCTGAGCCTCCTATTGGAACTCCAAAATATTTTGCACAATCCGCTTTCTCAATGGTTTGCCATGAATGCTTATCTATTCCCTGGGTAGGTCTCGGATGGCAATAGCTAGTTGCAATACACAGGATTGCTTCATGTGGAATGCATGTTGGGCCTCACAGTATGTCGAAGTTTTCAAGATGGTCCATGATGTCGCAGCTGTGGACTGTATACTCCAGGACCATGAGTCATTCATCGCAGTCATACTGTAACAACCCACCAGCTTTACACTGGCCAATACAGGCCCACCAGCTGGAAACTATGCAAATATTGCCCATGAGCTTGACACTTAGGCAAACCAGTCCCATAATGAGTCCGACAAATGGGGGAAAAGATCTATGAGACTTACACTGAATAGATTAAACACTCTGTATATCAGTCTCGTGGGCCTTGTTTTCCTCGAGTGTCGAGATAATGGCCATATTTGCCTATATTTGCTAGTCTACATAACTAACCCAAACATAACAGTTGTATTTGAGGTCACTGCCATCACTCAAGAAACTTAAGCTTATTTCTGAAGTAATTGATCTCTCACATTTCAGAGACCTGTTACTATAAACCAATGCTATCTGTGGAATATGCATACATACTTTGATCAAAAAAATCAGTGCGTGATTTGTACATGATTAAGCATTTACGATTACACCAATGAAGCCAAACATCAATACAGGTAAGCCTACACATGTGACCTCAGTGACCTCTCATTGTCCTGAGAGGTCAAAGTTGGATATAATGCACAGGCTAATGACCAATGTTCCATGGAATGACAAGATTCTTCTATTATAGCATAAATGATTGTACATCGGGTAGGGCCTATTACAAAGTTGACCATTGACTATACATAGAATATCAATATTCTGATATTTTGAGGTCATTGACCTGTCACCTTCCTCAGAGGTCAAAGGTAGAGACACGTGAGTAATTTCTCTTGCTCTGTGGAATAGGAAAACAATTCAATTGTAATACAAATGAATATAACATCTAAATCATATTTGTCATCAACCAGTTGCACCAAATATCAATGTTCTGACATTTTGAGGTCATTGGCCTCATCATAGGTCATCTGAGGTCATCAGAGGTCAAAGGTAGAAATCTGACTCGAAAGGCTCAGTGGAACATTGAGGCAATTCCTCTTACAAAAATTAGTTTTTAGTACATAATTATGGTGTTTCAGTTATGAGTGACGCATTAAAATATCAATTTTCTGACATTTTGAGGTCATGGACCTCTGAAGGTCATCAGAGGTCAAAGATAGAAACCTGTCAGGGCTCTGTGGAACATAAAGACAATTTCACTGTGACAAATATTAAGTTTTAGTACATCATTACTGTGTTTTATCATTAACCAATGATGCAAAATATCAATTTTCTGACATTTTGAGGTCATTGACCTCTGGAGGTCATCAGAGGTCAAAGGTAGAAACCTGTCAGGGCTCTGTGGAACATAAAGACAATTTCACTGTGACAAATATTAAGTTTTAGTACATCAATACTGTGTTTATCATTAACCAATGACGCAAAATATCAATTTTCTTAGATTTTGAGGTCATTGACCTCTAGAGGTCATCAGAGGTCAATTCAGACTTACCTCCCGATCTTAAAATTAATCTTATAGCGTGTACTAACAATGGTGAAAGTTTCATGCTTTAGTCAAATTTTGCACAATTCTTCGGCTTATCTGCTCTACTATGCGTCGCTTTCGCGAAGAATGATCTATAACGGTATTATATCTACCGCCTTATATGATACAAAATGAATAGTAAATCGCTTTACTGATCACACAGTAAATTTTCAATGCCTTTATAATGTATGCCGAAGACCGAGGACACGCTTTGACCAGCTTACCGGCGTGTCGCAAAAGTTCGAGCGAAATCAATCACGTATATAATATACAAATAATGAATGTTTATGAGTGCATTGGACAGAATATTTCATGAGGTGAAAGATGAAATGATCCATTCAACTCGGCTGCGCCTCGTTAAATGGTTCAAAGATTTTATCTTTCACCGAATGTCATGATGTTTATTGGTGATGTATAATCCTTTCTGTTCCTGGGATTTTGGACAGTGTGAACGATACTATGGGTTTCTTTGTTCCAATGGGCAATCAAGGCACACAAAGGATTAATGTTTAATGAGGTTTCAAAGTATTAAAATAATCCTTTATGTGTGCCTTCTGTTGTTTATCATAATACTGCATATTGTTTCGGTTACATCGTTTTCACAAACCTCTTAATTGCTAAATTTTACAAGTAATTCGAAAGTTCCTCTTTCTCAAAATGGCGATTTTTTTTTTCTGATGTTATACAGAGAATTTACTCAATCTCATCCAATCCTTCTCCAATATATGCAATGAAAAGATCAGGCAATAGTTTTTGTAGCAAGCTTCTTCCTAGCATTAATGAGTTTAGTACAACCTATACTTATCAACAGTTTACCATTTTGCTGAGGTTAGTGAATCAGGAAGTTCGTTGTTTCCATTGGATGAATGAGTACAAGGAGAAAAATGTGCTCAACCAAACCGATCTTTCCTATATCTGTTAGTTGACAAAATATTGTTCACAGTGTTGAGTGCCATACCAATGCTTTGTCGCTCGAAAAGCATAGTTCCGCTTTATGAAAACTTTAATGGAGAGGGAGAGAGACAGAGAGAAAAGAAGAAAAAGAAGACGAAGAAGAAGAAGAAGAAGAAGAAGAAGAAGTGGAGGAGGACTACCATTGCCGACCACAAAACTACAGTTCCTATGTCGCCTTTACCGAGTTCATTTGGCATTATCGTAACATTACAGAGAATGCTTGCTCTTGAAAGTCAGTTATTTTAAACATCAGTAGTATCAAAGAACACACAGCTTTCTCGAATTAGGCTGATGATGCCCCAAATTCTTTTATTGACCTTTATACAACATTCTCCTACACATTTCGGACAAATATGAAAAATTTGTCATACGTCATGTCAAAGTTAGCAAATATTTAGCTGAAATGAGAATAGGCTCTACTTTCGTTTCCTCAGAGTTCAAAGTCCAATTTGCGTAGGGAAATCGTGCACATGGATTCGCCAGCATATAACCTTTGTGAAATGGGTTCATTACATCTTAGCATCCAGTTAGCATCAGTGACATAGGAGAGGCAGCATTCAAGCAGAGCATTATTTTACGCTGACAGCATTCTAGGAGAGCATTTTTACACCGAAATCATGTGGAAATTTGTCACATCTCTCGTTTTACTAAAAACAGTCCTTGCGTATTACGGTAAGTACGAGGTTTCTCCACGGAGGCCAGGAATGTCCGTGCGCGCTGTTATATTCTGTGAGTAATGGCGTCCTGAGCGTAGTGCTTTCATATCGGTTAATCTGGTAATAACGACTAAGACTATTGAATCCGTCGAGGACATCACGGGTATACAAAACAGCTATTGTCGTCACATGGAATTTCATTAAAGTCTATCTATTTCGCATCATATTATATAATAAGGTTACCCAATTGCAAGTATTACAATTTGACAAATTAATATCAACATTTTAATATTCATAATCTTATGTACAAGAAAGCATGCAAATAAAAGACAGAGAAAGACGGCGAAAACAGATGAAGGATTACTACAAATAGGTCGACACACTTGAAGAAAAATGATTTTTAAACAAGATAGCCTGTGGCTGTATTGGATAAACTAGCTGCTATCGTGGATGAACAACTCTACCTCTGTCCAAGCAAAGTGTGCACATTAATAATTGTAGCAATACATTGTACAATCATACAAGGACGTGTGTACGTGGAGGGCGCGGCGTTCCATGCTGATATATTGAGCTTGTAATGGCGTTGTGCCGTATAATGCTTTCATATAAAGTTGTTGAGCTACTGTTGCGACGGATAGGATGTAACAAATCCGTTAATGATAGCATGGGTACTATAAAAACACTTAATACGTCGCTACATCCTGTTCAATTCAGTGTAATAATGCTTACACAATATAGATCGAGGGAAAGCATTCAAGTAGAGGTATCGTCAATGCTCTGCTCTCACTATTCATATCATTCCTTTTAGATTCTATTTCACTCAGTTTAGAGAGAAATTCACGCAAGCTAACTAAGCAAAGAAGTTGGCATTCGATTTCGCATCAGCTGGGTAGACTTTAAGTACCAATTTCAGTTTTATTTTTAAAATATATAGGCACACAACTTCACCTTTTAACGTTCAAATTCAATCAACATAATATCAAGTTCTGTAGTTCCATAATTTATGATTCATACCGCACTTGTACACATCGAACCCCCCCCCCCCTTTCCATTACTATTATATGATTCGATTATATCATTTCATTTTTACTTCAAAGTTTCATTTGATCGGATAATTTCAATCATATTTTACGTTTTTCGTTTGATATTTCTTCCAGTTTCACTTTATTCCCTCACAGTGGATACGTAACTTACGAAATGGTCACATCTCGCATTCTTGTTGTCTTCATCTTAACATTTTGGACCCCATTTTTGGTAGCTTTTAGACTTTCTCCGTCTCCACATTTCACGATGCCACAACAGCCCAGTTGTAGACATGTTACTTCCATGAGTGTCACCAGTTATTATAGTCCTGTTGATTGCCAAATGCTTCAACACGTATAGTTCTGTCCGAATTACAGATATTCATGTACTCTCCTCAAGGAGCCGCTAAAATCGTGTGTAAATGAATGTACATGACGTATAATAATATGTTATTTTTAGAGCGCCTTTTTTACTTGATACAAAGCGCTATGAGATGTCATCCCTGGTCGCCATAGGCGATAAATGTGATGATACAAATTACCAGGCAGTGACAGTACAAGTCCAGTGCATATATAGGATTATCAAAATAAGTAGGTCTTCAAATTTTGTTTGAAGTGATCCAGTGTTTGTGATGATCTCAGAAGAGCATGGAGCTTATTCCACAGCCTGGGAGCAGCTAGTAGAGGAGAAAGCTGCATCGCCAACTAGTTTGTTCGTGCGTGGTTGAGTGAAGGTAACGGATGATGAGAGACGAGTGCGCCTATAGTGAGAGTGTCGTACCAGACACTCCCCAATGTACTCTGGAGCTCTATTGTTGACTACTTTGTAGACCAGTAGGAGAAGCTTGAAGGATATTCTTACTTTGACTGGCAACCAGTGGAGTTGACGTATGAGAGGATTGGCATGAGAACGTGAAAGAACATGGTACACAAGTTTAGAGGCAGCATTTTGTACTCTGCAAGCGATCCACATCAGCCTGACTGATTCCGCCAAAAAGAGCATTAAATAGTCAAGTCGCAATATAAACACCAATGCACGGACTGCTGTGTGGCAAGTAGAAGCATCAATAAATTTCCTGATCCTCCACACATTTCTGACGTAGTCCGTAGTTAGCTAACATACAGATCTATGAAAGTGGAAATATACAAGCTGTTGCTTCGATGACTGTTTGTCGGCGGAATGAGAAATTTTGTCATAAGGCAAAGGTCCCATTTCAAGATACATTAGCCGTAAGATTTGCATAATTTCTTAAAACAGAGGAGTATCCGCTAAGAATTCATATAAGCAGTAACGAAAAACATTGCCCGATTAATTACGAGGGAGCGAAGCGACCGAGCGGGAGATGGCGTGGGAGGGGGGTAACCCCTCACAAGGTAGGGACTTTTTGTAAAAACAGAGTATAAAAGCAGCGTTTAGAGAGCATTTTTAAATCGAATTTCTGGGGAATTAAACATAAAAAATAAATCGATATGAAGGACTATACGGGGGTTACATCATGTGACGGTGTGAGATCCTCGGCGAGGGAGCGAAGCGACCGAACGGGGGAGGGTGTGGAGGGGGATACCCCCTCCCACGGTATGGACTTTTTGTAAAAACAAAGTACAAAAGTCTCGTTTATATAGCATTTAAAAGCAATTTCTAAGAAACAGCGTAAAGAAAATTTAATGTGAAGGACTACGATTATAACATACGGGGGTACATTATGTGACGGTGAGAGATCCTCGGTGTGAGGGAGCGAAGCGACCGAGCGGGGGAGGGTGTAGGAGGGGGATACCCCCCTCCAAAAGGTAGGGACTTTTTGTAAAAACAGAGTATAAAAGTCGCGTTTACAGAGCATCTTTAAATCAAATTGCTAGGGAATTAAACATAATAAAAAAAATCGCTATGAAGGACTATACGGGGTTACATTACATTACATTACATTATAGGGACTTTTTGTACAAACAAGAGTGTAAAAGTCGCGTTTATAGAGCATTTCAAATCAAAGTTATATAGGGAATTAATCATAGTAAAAACAAATTCGCTGTGAAGGACTATATGATTATAAAGTATACGGGGGTAAAATGTGACGGTGTGAGATCCTCGGCGAGGGAGCGAAGCAATCGAGCGGGGGAGGGTGTGTATCCCCCTCCCACGACGGGGAGATTTTGCATTTTTTAGACCTGAAATTCAACGTTCTAGTGCACACTTCTGGTTGGATTTTTTTTCCTAAAAAAAAAAAAAAAGGTAAAAGATATCTGCTTGACTAACTCGCGGCATCTCAACCCTTGTTTCCACGTGTGCAACATCACTGTGTAGTCATAGTAATACATGGAAGTTGACAAGGAGGGAGGTGTTGGAGGGGTAGCCCCTTCCCAGACGGCGGAGCTTTTGTATTTTTAGAATTGAAATAGAACAATCTGATGCACACTTCTTTGAAATACTCCGAAAAATTGTCAGTCTCCAAATGTGTCGAGTCTTGTTAATCTGTGGGCAGGAACCGAGTGGGGGGAAACATAAATCAAAGAGGATGAGGGAACTTTTGAATATATTTGAATTCAAGTGACAGATATCAAACATGCTTTTTGATGAAATATTCTGAAATTTGTAAATTCCCAAGTTTGCTAAGTGTATGGTTGGAGACCTAACGGGGGAGGGTGTGGGAGGAGTATCTCCCCCCCCCCCCCACGCGACGGAGCTTTTGCATTTTCAGAATTGAAATTCAATAATCCGTTGCACAATGAGTGAAATACCGTACGGATACAGTACGGTCGATAGATAGTAAACACTGTAAAGCAGCCAGAGCTCGGGGTGCGATTCTTCTTTTTTTTTTTTGTCCCTGCTGCAAAATACTACTACTACTACTACTACTACTACTACTACTACTAATAATAATAATAATAATAATAATAATAATAATGATAATAATAATAATAATAATAATAATAATAATAATAATAATAATAATAATAATAATGAAAATAATAAAAAGAACAATTATATTTAGCGTCCGGCGTTGAGGTCGCTCGCAGACTAAAAGTGGCAATCTTTTTTTTTTTAAATTAAAGGGCCTGAAGGGGGGTGCGTTAGTACCCAGCGCACCACCCCCCCCCCCCTGGTGACGCCCATGTACAGGTGTCACTGTACTACCATTTCGGACAGCTAAACTACAAATTCTACGTCGTCTATAACCGCGTTCATTTAACAAAGAACAATAGCTTTCTCGAATGATGATGTTCCAAATTCTTTTTACTGACCTTACAACATTCTCCTACACATTTCGGACAAATAACAAAGTTTGTTATACGGCCTGTCAAAGTTAGCAAACTATAGCGCACTGCGATGAAAGAACAGTATTTAAAAAAAAAAAAAGAAATGTGTCCCCATACGCCTTTGTTCCAGGTGTTGTTTCCTCATGGTTCGAAGTCCAGTTTGCGTTCGGAAGTCATGTACACAATATGAAATAAAAGTATATTTGATAGTTTCGTCAGCATAACGTTTGTTAAATGGGATCTTTACGTCTAAGAATTAGTGGAAGAGATAGACAGCATTCAAGAGCATTTTTACACCAAAACCATTCGGAACTTTGTAACATCTCTCGTTTTTTAAAGTAGTACTTGTGTATTACGATAAGTACGAGGTCTCGACACAAAGGGCAGGAATGCGCGCTGGTATACTGTGAGTAATGGTGTCATGAACGTGTGGTTTCATATCGGTTGATCTTTTCTTTTTTTTAAATTAAAGGGCCTGAAGGGGGGTGCGTTAGTACCCAGCGCACCACCCCCCCCCCCCCCCCCCCTGGTGACGCCCATGTACAGGTGTCACTGTACTACCATTTCGGACAGCTAAACTACAAATTCTACGTCGTCTATAACCGCGTTCATTTAACAAAGAACAATAGCTTTCTCGAATGATGATGTTCCAAATTCTTTTTACTGACCTTACAACATTCTCCTACACATTTCGGACAAATAACAAAGTTTGTTATACGGCCTGTCAAAGTTAGCAAACTATAGCGCACTGCGATGAAAGAACAGTATTTAAAAAAAAAAAAGAAATGTGTCCCCATACGCCTTTGTTCCAGGTGTTGTTTCCTCATGGTTCGAAGTCCAGTTTGCGTTCGGAAGTCATGTACACAATATGAAATAAAAGTATATTTGATAGTTTCGTCAGCATAACGTTTGTTAAATGGGATCTTTACGTCTAAGAATTAGTGGAAGAGATAGACAGCATTCAAGAGCATTTTTACACCAAAACCATTCGGAACTTTGTAACATCTCTCGTTTTTTAAAGTAGTACTTGTGTATTACGATAAGTACGAGGTCTCGACACAAAGGGCAGGAATGCGCGCTGGTATACTGTGAGTAATGGTGTCATGAACGTGTGGTTTCATATCGGTTGATCTGGCAATACGACTAAAACTATCGAATCCTTTGACCCCGTTTACAGTGCGAGGCTGGGCCGAGCCGCGGCCGAGCCCAGCCTCAATTGCGGGGCCGAGCCCCGCAATTTTGTCCGTTTACACTGCCGGGCGCGTATTTTTATGCCTCCGCCACGAAGTGGTGGCGGAGGCATTATGTTTTCGGGTTGTCCGTCCGTCCGTACGTCCGTCCGTACGTACGTCCGTCCGCATTCGTTTACGCGATAACTTGAGAAATATTGACTGGAATTTTGCCAAACTTGGTCCAAGTATAAACAGTCAGTCCGCAGCACGTATGCTAATGAGCCGATCCGGCAAGATTTATTCAGCACTCTCGTTGACGATCTTTGCGTTCGAAAGGTGTCTCGTCGTGCGAGATTTTGCGAGACTTTGCTAGGGCTATGGTTTTCACAGTGTAGCGACATACATTCGTCATGGCTACAAGTCACGGTAAATTGTTCTCCAGACTTTGATCTTTATTTTGATACTAAATTTGCGTATAACATCGGATCTTATCATGACTATATAATCAGTTGAATTTGCATAAATTTTACCTGCTTTTCACGGAAGATTTTGTCGTCTAAAGTTCGTTTTTGGTTCCTGACCGGATTAAGAAACTGTTGTTTCTGATTTTGGCTTTTTCGTAGAGAGGAAACGTAGATGCTCATCATATATTGGAGTCAAGGAGACGCAAGCATGATTTATACTAGTTTTTCCGTTTTGAAATGTCTGTAAAATTCACTCCTAAGCCGGAAGTATGCTCCACACAAAGTGTACAGTGGCGCGAAAGAGCTCTCTCATTGGACAGTGCTTGCATTCAGCGCTTGAACTACACGCGTGCCAAGAAACCGCAAGTAGCATGAAACCGTTATAAAGCAGCGTAATGACGTAATGCAAGCGCTGAATGCAAGCGCTGTCCAATGAGAGAGCTTACTCTTGAGATTGCACGCCACGGTTTCAAGCTGATCAGCACTGACATCGATGTATATTTTACTGGTTCCTGACCGGATTAAGCAACAAACTGTCAAGATAATTACATGGATACAAAGATTAGGAGATGGACTACCAAATAAAACATTTTCATTGAGACGCAAGGTGAATTTGGTATTTTTTTTTTGATGTCTTGATTATGTACTGCACGAATTACTTTTTTCATCATTTTTCAAGCTCAAATTACGCTATGATATTTTTCCTTTACAATAATTTGAGTAACATGTGACGATAGTTTACATATTTTCCTTGAATTTGATACGAAATTTGTGAATATGAAGTGTATTTTTGTTGCCGAAAGTCAAAGGACAAAATCCCCTTACGCAGCTCATTACGTATGCGAGCCTCGAGCGGGCTTGCATACGAGTTGAATAAATACGAGCGAATTATCGGGTGCTGCGGTCTGACTGTAAAGTATGATGGGGCAATAATTACTTGATTAGATTTTGGGTGAAATCGGCCAAAGGTCAAAGGTCAAGGTCAAGGTCAAATCATGAAATTGTATCCGTTTACGTAATAACTCAAGACTGGATCGAGCAAATTTCACCAAACTTTGTCCGAGGATGATGTATGATCGGACAATTACATGATTAGTTTTTTTTTGTGAAATCGGACAGAGGTCAAAGGTCAAAGATCAAGGTCAAATCCTAATATTTATCTGTTTATGTGATAACTCAAAACTGGATGAAGCAGCTTTCACCAAACTTGTCCAAGGATGATGTATGATGGGACAATTAGTTGAGGAGATTTTAGTGACATTGGTAAGAGGTCAAAGGTCAAAAGGTCAAGGTCAAATGCTAAAAATGTTGCTATTTCCCCCATATCTATGCAATGCCCGAAGGTATTTTATTGAAACTTAGTGTAGACATGAACTAGTGCGTAAAGATTCTCCAGAGAGAGTTTCATGTCATAAGGTCAAAGGTCAAAAGGTCAAAGGCTAGGTGAAAATGTTGCAATTTCACTTTTCTCGCAAATGGATCAATGTATCTTCATGGAACTTGGTACATATGCATGTACTGACTGGCAGGGATTATCTAGGGAATTTAGGGGTCATGGGTCAATAGCCAGGGGGTCAAAGGTCAAGGTCAACTCCTCAAAATTTTACTGTTTCCCTCATTTACTAGTATATGCAATGCTTCCATTATTAGTTTTAAAACTTAATGTATACATGTATTACCTAATGGAGATTATCTGGGAAATTTTCAGCCAGAAGTTCAAAGGTCAAAGGTTAAGAGTCTAAGGTCAGGTTTAGATTTTTTTTTTTGATCTATATTGTACTGTAATTACGCTCTTTCTTCATACCTTGAAAATTACTTAATGCATAAACTTATAACAGCCCAGATAGCAATGCTGCGTTGGCCCAACGTTGGTCCAACGGTATACATGTACGTCGGGCCAACAACAGAAACGTGACGTCGCTCCGACGTCATTTTGGCCATCGGGCCAACGTTGGTCCAACGGTAAAGCCTTATGTTGGGCCGACGTTGGTACAATGTCAGACCAACTTTATACCAACCATTCTTCCACTTTGCATGATGCACTGGCCCAACGTTGGCCCAACTACTTGTGTGTATGTTGGCGCAACGTCAGAAACATGACGTTGATCCAACGTCATTTTGGCCGTCAGGCTAACATTGGCCCAACAGTGAAATGTTGACGTAATACCAAGTTATATCAAACACTTTTCCACCCTGTTATAACGTGAAGCTAAACGTTATACCAACCACTTTTCCACTGTAATATGACATTATCACACAGTTAAACCATTCCCTTTTCGACTTTGTAATGACGTTATCCCAACATAAAACCAACGATTTTCCGCTTTGTTATGACGCTATCCCAGCGGCTGCATCGACCACTATTCCACCTTGTAATGACGTTATCCCACCGTTACACCGACATTGTTCCAACCAAGTTCATACCATACATTATCCCCACGATATACCTGCCACTTTACAAGTGTGTCATGGTGTTAGACCAACCTTAAACCAACGTTGTATCAACTACCCCGCAATGACGTTATTTCAATGTTAGACCAACGTTGGACCAACCACTTTTCCACAGTGTTATGACATTGTGTCAACGATGTACCAACGTTGGTTCAACGTCATCCTTTTACTGTTGAGCCAACGTTGGTGCGATGATTAAAAAAAAAAGAAGCTTTTTAGGCCAACGTCATGTTTCTGACGTTAGGCCATGTTAGTCTTGTTTCTGGGCAGAAGCCGCCTGAATTAGAGTCTATTCCTATAATTCCTACAATCTACCCTATTCCTAAGCTTCTACATCCTATACCTATTACTATACCTATATCTATTCCTATTTCCTAGCTGAAAGAAAAGTATTTGGGTTTTCTTTATGAACCCCTGCGTGATGATAATGTTTCAAGACATGGTTACTAACTGGATGACACTTTCATTACATTTTCGTCAAAATTCCATCAAAACATCGGAATACTTGTTACAAACGCGAGCGGAAATTGTGAATAAATCAGCAATAATTTGATGGCAATTTCTAACACAGTTTACAGTTTTAAATTTAACGTTTTTTTTATATTTTCGCTTTGATGGCAATTTCTAACACAGTTTACAGTTTTTTAATTTAACGTTTTTTTTTTATATTTTCGCCAGATTTGAATTGCAAATTCTCTCATTAATATTCATGATCTTTGTACGTCGTTATTCCAACGTTGGGCCAATGTTGTCCCAAACGCTTTTTCACATGATTATGACTTGGCAAAAAATCCCAATACAGTATATTGAAAAATTTCTTTATATCATGAACATGTCGCAATAATATAAGCAGTAAACACTTAAATAGCTTAGCAGTTTTCTCTTTTCCGCTGTTTGGATTAGTTTGTTTTTTTTCAATTAAGTGTGCATTGGTTTTTTTGAATATCATTCGTGCCTTTTTATATTCTGTTCGGTGAACCATGATTCAATGAATGAAAGTCAAATTGACAACATGTACGGCTTTATTTTTTTTTTTTCTTTGGTGGAAGTAAGAATAAAACTGTTGAATCTAAGAAAAAAAAAAGTTTAATCTTGGCATCAATACATTTTCATTTAATGTCTTTGGTCTATCTTCATCAGTTTTCAATTTACAGACTCTCTCTTATGATGGATAATGATGGAAATGACGTTTATCCCAACTTTAGCCCAAGCTATGGTGAACTTATACGAGTATCATTCCAGGAGTACACCAACCCCACTCCAGTAGACCATTTCTAGCTAACTCAAATTTATGCTGCAATTTATCAACATTTTGGACAAGTACCCGGGGCCCGTTTCATAAAACTTGTCATCAGTGACAAGTTGTCATAGATGTGACAAGCTACTAAAATCCTTGCATCTGATTGGCTGAGAGCAAATTTGTCATAGAAATGTGGCAGTTGTCACTGATGACAGTTTTATGAAATGGGCCCCCGGTTGTGAATTATATAATATATGCTATAATCTCCCCAACAATGGCTAACACTTACGCAACTCTTTGCCAAAGCGCTGGCCAACCTCATGTTTCTGACGTGACACCATACGCGCATGACGTTGGACTAATGTTGGACAAACGCAGCATTCAAAGTGGAAAATTGTTGATACAATGAGGGTCTGACATATTACCAACGTCGGTCGAACATTAGGCTTTCACTGTTTGAAAAATGTTAGCCCGACGGACAAAATGGCGTTGGGCCAACCTCACGTTTCTGACATTGTGCAAACATACACGCATGACGTCGGACCAACGTTGGACGAACGTAGCATTAAAACTGGTAATAGTTGATGTAATGTTGGTCTGACATTGTACCAGCATTGGACCAACGTCAGGCTTTCGCTGTTGGGCCAACGTTGGTCCGAATGCCAAAATGACATGAACGACGTCATATTTCTAACATTGTGCCAACATACAAACATTCAAGTTGGAATAACATTGGACAAACGCAGGGTTCAACGTAAAAAATTTCGTTGATATGATGTATTTGACATTGTGCCAACGTCAGATCAACGTCAGATTTACTGTTGGACCAGTGGTGGCCCGACGACCAACATGACGTTGAGCCAACGTCATATTCTGACGTTGTGCCAACATACACGCATGACGTTTTACCAACATTTGGCCAACGCAGCATTCAAAGTGGTAACATGGTTGGTATAATGTCGGTCTGACATTGATCCAATGTCGGTCCACCGTCAGACTTTCACTGTTGTACCAAATTACGAGCAAAAATGAAAACAAGATGTTGAGCAAGACCCCAATTGGTAGTCGAAACACCGTGACATCGGACCTTCTGAACATCAGCCCAAGCCTTAACACACCGTGGCAAAGCGAGGTGATGCCGAGACCGGTGGTCATTGTCCTTAGAAGTAGGCCTTATGCGAACACAATTTGTCTTAGGGAGAGTCCCTATACTCGTAGTCTTAGGGCGCGAGCCGTTTCTGTGTTTGTTTCTTTTTTGTTTTTTGTTTTTTGTTTTGTTGTTGTTGTTGTTGTTGCTGTTTTTTGTGGTTTTTTTTTTTTTTTTTTTTTTTTGGGGGGGGGGGGTTATACTGTGGCGGAGCAGTGGTGTAAATAAAAAATACGCCTGCCGGGCTCGGCCGCGCTTTTAATTCAAACCTTTCAATATTTTGTCGTAGTGGCGCTCTGCTTGTAAACAAACGCAGTTTGGTATAGTCTGGTTTTTAGACCCTTTGCCGACTGGATTCCGTGGCGACGAAGTCGCCGTTCGAGCAAAGGCCTTTGCCGAAGGAAAATATCCTTTGCAGGACAAAACCACCTTAAACTATACTAGTTTTCGACGTTGAGGGGGTTAATATCCTGAATAGCGAAATAGTACGGACAGAGGGTTTGGAAGCCAGACTAAAATTGGCCGCGCATTTGGCCCAGTTTGCGTTTACACTGAGAAAAGGCTCGGCCGCGGCCGAGCCGCGGCCGAGCCTCGCACTGTAAACGGGGTCTTTGAGAACATCACGGGTGTATACAAAAACACCTACTATCGTCACATTCAAGTTCATTACATTCTTTTTATTTCCCATTTTATATTATATGATAATTATACCCAACTGCAAGTCAATATTACAAAATTTATGATTACTATGCGCTTAAAGGGGCATTCCAGATGATTTTCATAATTTCGCATCGTGTAGTACATAAAAATAATAATAATAATAATACGGCCTTATTTATCCAGGGTTTACCAGAGGGCCCTGCCATTATTACCCCAGCGTTACCAGGTACCAATTTATACGCCTGGGTTGAGAGGGACATTGTGGTTTAAACGTCTTTGTCCAAGGACGTCAGCGCTGGGCTGGACTCGAACTCGGGTCCTCCGATCGGGAGTCGGAAGTCTTATCTACTATGCCACAGCGCCCCCACAGTCATAAATCAACAGTTCCATGTATAGATTTATGAAATTATGTATAGATTTGTGAAATTTATTGTAGTTCTTGAGCAGAAAAGCAATACTTTGAAAAACCTTAAACAAATTACACTGAACAAGGATGATGACATATAAGTATAGGAGGCTCATATATTCCACAAAATTAATGTAGCTGTGTAATTCCATTACAATATCTCTTGCTTGCGAGTTCACCCGTGTATAATCTATGCATGCCTTCTTCTTTTGTTCTGCTTCCTTGAGCCCCAACTCGTGCATTCTTATGGTGACCCTGTCATGTCATCATCATTGTTCAGTGCAATTTGTTATAAATTTCGAAAATATTCTTATTCTTCATCCCAATTATCATAAATTCTGAAACTCTGTCCTCCAGTAAAACTAATTTGTAGTTTTTCAAATGTAAAAATCTGAAAAAAAAAGGTCTCCTTTAAGTACAAGAAAGCATACAAAATTAATGGAAGACAGAGAAAGACGGGTACGACGGATGAAGAGTACTTACGTTTTGGTCGATACACTTGGAGAAATATAATTTTACAAATATACCCTGTGGCAATATTGGATTAATTAGCTGATGGATAAAAATATGTGTCCAAGAAAATGTGCGCATGAATAATGGTAAGAAAACAAATGAAAGTGTACAAGATGTGTATGTAAAGGGCGAGGCGTTCCAAGATGCTTATATATTGTGTGTATAATGGCGTTGTGCCGTAATTCTTTCATGTCTGTTGAGCTAGTAGCGACGGATAGGACTATACTAGACGAATCTGGTAACAGCATGGGTACTATAAAAACACTTAACCAGCTAAACAGTTACGCCGTTACATCTAATTCAGTTCAGTGTCAAAATGCATACGTAAATTAGATTTACAGCCAAATTATAGGCTGGTGGAAAAGTATCTTGACATTTAGGCCCATACATCCGTTCGTATGTTTACTTAGCAAGAAACACTTTCTTATGATATTGGCTGAGTGTAATAACGAGTTTGCAAAATGTGTTAAAGCAAAAGAGCAACAAATATAGAACGAGGTTTGACAAGAATACCCATACAATCGTGTGTTATTTTTTTCCAGTGTAACGTAAACAACGTTGTATCCTCATATTCCCATTTTGTTCCTGTATGACTGCATGTTTAATTCACTGTGACTGATACAATGTAACTAAGTGCTATTTTATGTACAGATTTTGACGTAGTGTATGGGGTGTAGGGTAGAAGATCTGCGGGTCATGGTATAAATTAAGTTTAACTTTTTTTTTTGCCCCTGGCAGCCCTGTTTTCTATGTCATTATCAAGGTTTTTTTTTGTTTTTTTTTCTTTCATTTATGCTTTGTCTCTGTGTTATAATTCATCTTATCTTTGTTATGCTGAATCAAAATGTGTTTTGTGTTTACCCATGTACACAATGTCACGTCTAAAATGCCGAATAAACAATAATAGTATTATGTAAGTCTTGCAGCTTCAGTAAAATGTTGGTACTCATTTATAGGGCTGAGTTGTGGACTAAGAAGATTTTGTTTAATATTTAAACATATTTCATGTGCAATGCAAAAAGTTTGTCTTAAAAAATGCAAGCTGCAATTTCTAAGACAGAGAACTTTTTTTAATTGAAATACCATAAGGCTAACGATGAAGCAAATCATCCTTGAAACAAACATGTTTGGTGGTATTTTTAAATCAATTCTGTTGTTATTGGCCTCACATCAATGTGTCGAATTAAATAATTAACTGTGTACAAAATGATAGATTATAAAATTATGAAATGTTTTCCTATGTATATATAATATTCAAGCATAGCCACGTGCACTCATATAAACACATGTATTGCGTTGACCGTTGTCTGCTGCATTTCAAATTATTGTCTTTTTTTAGAGGGTAATGTTCGTCTTGTAGGGGGACATGTAAGTCATGAGGGGCGAGTCGAGGTTTACCATAACTCCCAGTGGGCTACTGTCTGTGACAATAACTGGGACCTTCAGGATGCGCACGTAGTGTGCCGGCAGCTCGGTTTCCCAGAGGCCCTGACAGCTACAACGCGCGCCTTCTTCGGTGGAGGGGACTTGTCGCAGGCAATCTTAACATCAATGTCCTGTTTGGGATCCGAGAACGAGCTTCGGGAGTGCTCCTATTCATCAGACAATCCCTTCTCATTCTGTGGACATAATGATGATGCAGGTGTTGTTTGCAGTGATGGCATAGGTGAGCACTACAAACTCTACTTCGTTCTTTGTGGACTATATTGACCGGAGCGACGAAGGTGGTATCTGTTAGGGAAAGCGACAAATGCTTTTGAAACAAGCAATTAACAATCGATAAATGTACTGTTAGAATCAGTAGTCTGTGCAAATATAATTGAGAAATTAGAATCTCACATAAAGCAAATATCATTTGTTTATTGTACAAAGAAAACATTTTGTCCTCAATTGATGAATTCATGCCAAAGGTGTCAATGGAAATGATAACCTCGCAATAAACTTGTGTATAAGGGTAACCGCTAAAGCAGATCCGTCAAAAGAATTCTAATCATGAGCGCTGTAACACAGACAACGTGAGAAGTGAAGGTCTTTCAAAAAGCAGGAATTTTGTCTAGTGTGATAAAACCCTTCTGCTTTCCAAATGAAAAACGTACTGTCAAATAAAAAAAATCAATGGCAATAAGTTGAGAATACTGCATCCTTTCGTATAGCTGTTGCGTGTATTGACCAAATTGTATTCCAAAGTAGAGGCATCGGTAGAATATGGCGTTACATCCATCTAAGCCATTTCGTAATCAGCTCATGTACACATTGGTACAAATGACCTTTCTTTTTTTTCTCAGTTGGTTAGGCACTTCACTCGTTTTCAAAGCGACATAATGCACAAGCTTGCCCGACGTAACAATTTATGGAATATTCAAACAAAGAATGAACCTACGTTAAGACCAGGTGACCAGAATGGCCAATTGGCATTTCAGGAGGCATCCATTTCATTGGTATGTATTGAATGCATTAACAACATTTTCTTTTGATATTGCCAAATATCAGACTTGCTGTCAGGTGGATGTGCTGGCAAGCACCTTTTATATCAACATAAGGATACGTGAATAATCATCACATCACAGATACTTCTCTTGGTGAATTAACAAACCAAAATGCCTGTTGGTACAAACGACCTTTTTCTGCTCATGCGCAAAGTGGTCTATTATGAACGGCGCGTGCACATGGTGAACGTTAAAAGCAAAGTAAATCGTGACAAATGAATTTATGTATGTATTATAAACCTGATGACTAGCGGGAAGAGAACACACCGAATTTTTTATAACTATTCTAGTTCCGTAACGAAGTTGAAGGGCTGGTAGGTTAGAACATTATGTACTAGTATGTTCCAACAACAATAGTCATTGTCTGTGACACTAAACCATCTAAGAATGTTCTCCCTCTGAAGAACATGGGCAATAGATCATTATACGTGATCACATTTGTATGTATGCAATCGCATCTGTCATTGACTATCTCAACCCTGATAGTGATACAATGTTCATTTCAGTAATACATTTAATGGTCCTGCATACAACGTTTTCTTTTCGTACATTCTAAATTCAATATTCTGATGACACGGCCGCTTTTAAACAGTACAACATGTACTTAGTATTATACTCACATTTAAAATATCATCTGTCATCTATCTCTTTATCTCCTCCTCATGATTGTCTTTCCTAGATGTTGAAGGAGAACTTAGGTTGGCAGGTGGTCCGACACCAAGGGAGGGTCGAGTTGAGATCTACCATGGGGGTGAGTGGGGGACAGTTTGCGACGATTTAAGCTGGCTCAGGAACGACGCCGTAGTGGCCTGTCGTCAGCTGGGCTTTGATGGCGTCACGTTAGCATTAGCAGGCAGCGCAGAGGGACTGGACGAAAGAACTAACCACCTCTCAGACATTGCTTGCACTGGATACGAATTCAGGATCGAAGATTGTTCTCACAGTAGCTGGGGCAGCACCTGTTCCAGTGGACGTGCGGCAAAAATTCAATGCAGCGGTGGTCCGTATGGTACGTGCAATTACGCAAATGTGCTGAATGCATAAAAGGTAGCATTTGCTTGCAAACAAGAGTTTCATGCACAAGCACAAGCTTGTCAAGCACAATATCAAGTTCAAGTAATTCCTTAAATCCATAATGCATAACATGTTGCTTACCCTGCACAAGCAAATAATTGCGTTTTCAAAAAAGGGACGTCACGCCTGTGCGAACACAGGAACAAAGGCTGTTGTGACAGCATATTATTTGAAAGGATATATTGAGGGCGGAAACATTTCCGGACATAGCGGAAGAGCTATGAAATGACACTCATAAATGCCCATACACACGTTCTGGCTGATTCCAATCACTGCTTGTTGTAGCTCGGATCTGCCAGGTCGCAGTTGGAGAGAGGTCTCCTTGCTCTCCACAGAATCGCAGCACGGATGATAGGCATCCTACTTGTTTTTCATCACATTTTGCGTGCTAACCACTGGATATTCCTATTGTCAAAACGAAGAATTTTCTGACACATCTTAGGTGGAATTTCTTGTTATTATAACACTCCTGCAAAAGTTTGGTCGTTCTTTTATGAATATGATTGCAAACGAACGAAGTGAAGCTCAAGCTTGTTTTATACAGCTTGGAAAATCGTAAGCAATTGCTAGCAATGTCAAGCAAAAGGTCCGTTTATGAATACCTTTTTTTCAGCAAATGCTTGGTCTCTAATAAAAGGCCCTGTCACACCTTTCCGGGCAAGCCTCGCGTGTGATTTGAGGGAGCATTTTTTTTTTTCTACACGTAGATCCCAGCAGATGGCCCGCACACAGTGGCGTATCTGGGAAAACGGCGCCCGGGGCAAGCACGAAAATTGCGCCCCTAATTTCTGAAAAAGTGTTCAACCCCAACCCCATCCCGGTAGGGACTTTAAACAAAGTCCACATGATGCTTTTTCGAGCACTTAAAAGGGATCTTTTGAGGGTGATTTAAATTTAATGTAATGAATTTTGATAGATTTTGGCGAGCGAGCGCAGCGAGCAAGCCGAAAATGTTTGTATTTCAGCTTACAAAACATGGAACTCTTGTCATTTTTTGCTTACCAAATCTTACAATTCTAATCAAGATATAGTGACGGCCTTATAGATAACGATTTATACCAAAAAACTGAGGACTTAAAAAGATACTCTAAATTAGTGCTCGCGAGTGAGCTGAAATTTGTATATGTCCTCGTCATCATCACGTATTGTTCTTATCTTTTTTTATATAAATTTTGGCGAGCCGAAAATTTTTGTATTTCAGCTTACAAAACATGGAATTCTTGTCATTTTTTGCTTATTAAATCTCACAATTATAGTGACGACCTTATAGATAACGATTTAAACTAACAAACTGAGGACTTGAAAAAATACTCTAAATTAGTACGAGCGAATGAGCCGAAATTTGTATATTTCTGCGTCATCATTACGTTTGTTTTTTTTCTTATCTTTTTTGATTTTTTTGCGCCCCTCTCCCCCGTATGTTCGACACCGTTGGCGTCCTCTTTTGATCCAATCGGCGATCGCTTCAGAACGAATGAAACTGCAGTCGCTGCTCCGTGTAACATTTTTCCTGCTAAATATAAAATGACATGAGTGAACACAATAGACATTATCATTTTGTCCGCGTCATCGTCACGTTTTGTTCTTATCTTCTTCTCTTTTTTTATACAAACTTTGGCGAGCGAGCGCAGCGAGCGAGCCGAAAAATTTTGTATTTCAGCTTACAAATCATGAAACTCTTGTCATTTTTTGCTTATTAAATCTTACAATTCTAATCAAGATACAGCGACCGCCTTATAGATAACGATTTATACCAACAAACTGAGGACTTGAAAAAATACTCTAAATTAGTACGAGCGAGTGAGCCGAAATTTGTATATTTCCGCGTCATCATTACGTTTTGTTATTATCTTGTTTGATTCGGGTTTTTTTGCGCCCCCCCCCCCCACCCAATGTTCGAAACCGTTGGCGCCTTCTTTTGATCCAATTGGCGATCGCTTCAGAACGAAAGAAATTGCAGCCGCTGCTCCGTGAAACATTTTGCCTGCTATAAAATGACATGTGTGAACACAATAGACACTGTCATTTTGTCATCATCACGTTTTGTTCTTACCTTCTTTTTTATATAAATTTTGGCAAGCGAGCGCAGCGAGCGAGGTGAAAATTTTTATATTTCAGCTCACAGAACATGGAATTTTTGTGTGAACACAATAAACATTGTCATTTTGTCCGCGTCACCATCATGTTTTGTTTTTAATCTTGTTTGATTTGGTTTTCTGCCCCCCCCCCCCCACCATTCTCCCTCCCCCCCCCCCCCCCCTTCCGGGCGAGGTTGTTTTCTTCTTCTTCTTCTTCTTCTTCTTCTTCGTTTTTTTTTTTCCGCTTTTTTGCGCCCCTAAGGAGTGGCGCCCGGGGCACGTGCCCCCCTTGCCCCCCCCCCCCCCCCCCTAGATACGCCACTGCCCGCACATGACAGTACGTAGGATGTATCTCGCCGCAGTTGCCCGAAGATGTGCACGCAAATCCTATGTGTTTACCCGCAGCCATGTTTAGGCTCTGTCACACTGTTCCGGACAAGCTAAGCGGTCTTGCCGCGTGTGGGGATTTTCTAGCATACATGACAATTTCTGAGGGCGTACAGGGATTTAGGCGAGTTTTGCATGCGTCTTGCATATTGGACGCGTGCTACTTACGTTCTACTTGCGGGAATTCTGCGATGTGTGACCTGCGTACCAGGCGCGTGGGGGCTGACAATCTTGACAATCAGTGAAGGAATTTCTCTGAAGCATTATTTATTGGGCAGAGGTCCCAGAAAATGTCATTATCCTGGCCGCAGCCGACTCTCAACTAACCAGCAGAATGGTGTTAACTAACCCTCAGCATACACGCAGTTTGCTTGAATATCTCGCTCCATGCCTGCAAAACTGACCAGGTACACGGATGTTGGCAGTATCGACACCGTTCCTTGCCGGTAAAACATCCGTATTATGCTCGTAGAATGTCGTCTGCGTTGACTTCTGCTGGCAATCTCGACGACTCACTCGGAACAAGTTTTGATAATGCTCAAAAGTTGATTGCGGGTAAATCGGACTTGCGTGCGCCACTACGGGCGACTACATGCTAGGTATTGTCACTGTGCAGGCCATCTGCGGGGACCTCCAGGTAGCAAAAATTGTTCCCGCAAGGTCACTTGCAAGGTCCTTGAACATGCTCAAACTTGTTCCTGGTGAGTCGCGGGGGTTGCCCGCAGAGGTCCACACAGAACACCAGTAAGAAGGGCCGTAGCGGTAGCACCTCGCTGGAAACTCCCACGCAACTTGCCCGTAACTAAAACGTGAGTAGAACGTAAGTAGCACATGTCAAGCAGGTAAGACACACGCGGAACTCGCTCAATTTCTTGTCCGCCCGCAGAAAATGATTCTGCGTGCTGGAAAATCCATACTGGAAAATTCAACTGCAAGCACGCGTAGCTTGCCCGGAAAGGTGTGACGGGGCCGTCAGCAATTGCTTGCGGGCAGCATGCAATTGTTTATGCTTGCGGGCCAAAGCTTTTGCCCGCAAGCAATTGCTTGTTTTTCTGCATACGGATTAAACCAAAAGGCTGTAGCACATTAGTCAAGCAATTGCTCATTTTTATGCATCCGTCCATGTAGTACATTATTATACTAATCGTTTTTGCTGTTTTCATTTTCTTTTCTTGTCACAGACACACACGAGCAAACATCCACATACATCACATCAGGCCCTGTTTAACAGGCACTAATCATGAAAGATTTATTCGAAACATACACACACACACACACACACAAACCCACACACACACACACACACAATTAATGGTGATGAACTCGCACACTCAGTAAGGTGCGATTCCACACCTTGACTAAGATTGACCGCGACGGTAGAGTCAAAGAGAGTGTTACAAGTTTCATCAATTAAATCTGACAAAAGTAGAAATCTAAGCTGTAGTTATGTCATACTAAACAACTGAGCAGCCATGATGGTCGAGGACACTGCATGCAACTCTTAACTCATATGACTACACGTTTCACAAGTTCCCTAAGCTGTTTGTATTTGTTTTATTTTGTACTTAAAACTATGTGTTGATATACTGTCTGTCATAAATGATTTGTACAAAATCATATCTGATGTAACGGAATTAAGCAGAAATAAATCAAATCAAAATCAAATCAAATCAAAAAAGATTTAAATTTCCTTTCGATTAACTTATGCAGCTGAAGAATACGACGTTCGTCTGGTGGACGGGCCGTCGCCACAGGCTGGACGGGTCGAAATCTTCCACGAAAATTCGTGGGGCACGATCTGCGACAACACCTGGTCGTCAACCGAGGCCAAAGTCGTCTGCGATCAGCTGGGCTACGACGATGTCGATGTGGTTTTGGAGTACTTCGGAGCTGGTGATGGCGTTATTCATGTCAGCAGCTTGTCGTGTGGCGGGTACGAGTATACGTTGGCCAATTGCCTGTACGTCAATTTTGGCAGCACTGTCTGCGACCACACCGAGGATGTTGGGGTTCGCTGCAAGTTCGACTCTGATGGTATGTCTAAGTACGACTCACAACTGTAAATAAAGTAGGCCAGCCAGAGCTCCATTACTTTTTCATACCGCAAGTATACTGAAATAAATCTGAACAAAAGAAAAACAGAGAAAATAATTTATAAAAACCTGTTGAGAAGTAATCAGGTGTGCTTGATGAGGATGAATCCCTTTACAAAACACAATGCATTTGAAGCTGGACACTCTTTCTTTGAATTCAGGAGGACTACATTTTTTTTTTTTTGTTTCGGGATAAAGCCAGAAAAGACACGATGTAGTTTTTTTTTTCTCTCTCTCTCTCTCTTTTGGACAACATGTGAGTGGACTTTTTGCTTCCTTCTAGCACATGTACGACATCGTAAAGGTTTACACGCACTGTCTTTTTTTTTTGCATGTTTGCCTTTTTGTTGCATGTTACTCTTATTTCTAAACAAAAGTAGAACTCGCTGGCTTAGTTTCGCCATGAGATAACAGCAAGCACAGCTACAATCCACTGCTATACAGAGCCATGTGCTATAGGGAAAGATATCTTGCCTGCCGTCCTGTGAGAGAAACGCGTACTTGTTCTCCATGTTAAACCAAACACATAGCAAATATGTGATGAGCACAGTAGA
Organism: Diadema setosum; assembly: GCF_964275005.1. Lineage (NCBI taxonomy): Eukaryota > Metazoa > Echinodermata > Echinoidea > Diadematoida > Diadematidae > Diadema > Diadema setosum. The sequence continues at coordinate 7,308,315 of NC_092691.1, read as the reverse complement.
GTATAATTATTAAGGTTACCCAATACGTGTGCTGTTTACGTATCCAGACCTCATCATTTATTATAATATATGTGTATGTACATTCCGACTGTTTCTAACGGAAATAAATTCAGATCAATTTAGCTTTGGTGCTTGCTGTTTCCCAGTTCTAGGATACTCTGGACTTTCAACGTGGGCGATAGTAGCAATCGTGCTTAGCTTGCTGGTAGTCTTCTCTTTCGTAGTCTCTTGTGTCGCGGTGTTAATCGGAAAGATGACAAGACCACGGCATCCTACTGCAGGAGTAGCAGCCTTTACTGTCAGCGGCACAGTGTATCCCAACGGCGCCACTACAACAGCGCCCTCAGTGACTTTGAACCCGGCTAATCCTCAGATACCAATCCATCCGCAACCGGCAGCAGGTTATCCCCAAGTGGTCGGCTATCCGCAAGCAGCAGGTTATCCACAGTCGGGAAGCTATCCACAATCAGCGAGTCTTACGCAGCCACCTCCGAACTACGATTCTATGGTAGATCCTGCGGCTGACGGCGAAAAAGCCCCTATTGACAATTGAACCACCCATAAATTCCAGGGTTGAAAATCCACAGCAGACGCTGGAAGCTTGAAAACCGTGGTCTTCTGTCCACGGGCATTCTGCATTTTTTTTTCGTGTTTGCCCGCTCGGCCGGCTGCATGATGACGTAGGGCTGCTGTGGACGAACTGCGCTTGCTGTCCGGTCTCAAGGATTTCTAATACCAGTATTGCCTCCCTGCCAAGATCAAGTACATGCCTACAAAACAAGACACCTTTCCTTCATTGCCCATCAATTTCTTTACACAAGGGACTTTAAAAGCCGTCGGCCTGTAGTTGCTTGCCTTGATACAAGCATTCATAGCGACCTCGTAAAACAATTGAGTTGATGCAAAGTGCCTGAGTATTCTTTTATATCTCCCTTGAGTAAAAAAAAAAAAAAAAGAATTTACAGGTCAAGAAAACCTTGCGAGATTATGGTATCACCACCTCAAGTTTGCAATTATGTGTGAACAAGAAATCAAACAGAAAAAAAAAAAAACCTTTTCAATACGTGCTCCCCGCACATCTTGCAGTGCGTTAACACACTACATTTGAAACGATGTAATAATGATGAGCCTGTAATACAGAAGAGTTGCTCGTAGGTGCTGAATTAGTGACAAGTATAACTATTTATCAAGCAAAGCATTATTTGCCATTTGCAGATGAAACAAAAATCCAGCTTTAGTGCTTCAAAGTAGTTCTAACCAATGTAAAAAAAAAAAATGTCAGTCAGGATATTCAACGTTAAGTATTAGTAATTATACAAAATGTTAACAAAAGACATAGTAAAACTGTTTCTATAGTTGTGGTTTACTGAGAAAAATAGTGATATCTCCTTATATTTTAGGCAAACTTTATTGCGAAATCGTTATACGGTAGGATGTTTTGTGATACAACTGACCTATACATAGGCCTATTATAACTTGAACATTTTTCTTTTTCAAATCACTGCTCCCAAAACACCTTACCTTTTCTGCGTGTATTTGATCCTCATCAGAATCACTGACATATGAAAGCGTGGACATTCATTTCTAACATATCTTTGACCGATTTAATGGAAGTTTACAGTAACTGTCTTATGTTGTTATTCTTCTTCGGAAATTAACATACAATCGAGTGAAGCTTTAAATTAAGCATTTGTGATGTAGAGCTTCCTTTGCAGTTTCAAGTAATGTATACTTTGAAATTGTTTCATAGATACAAACCATTGCTCTCGTTTGTTTACAGCAATGCATAACTGATTCGTATGTGTGTGCGGCTTTTATCCATAGTTTTCTTATTGATTCTTGCAGTGTGTGTAAATGCATATTATCGTATACGCGTGAAAACATCTGAATGTAGAAAGCGCAATAAAAATATTGTTGGACTCGCCTCCTTCAAAGCGTGAGTAGCTCTCTCTCTCTCTCTCTCTCTCTCTCTCTCTCTTTCTCTCGTAGAATATCCAGCGAAGCCACGTAATGATAATTATGTATGTAATGTACTTCGTTTCAAAATATAGTCTGAAATCACTAATGTGCTTTCCTAGTTGTGATTATTACAATAGTCGTCATTATCATAATTGCGCATTGTGATGATCATTTGGTGTTCTACAATTATGCACAATGAGCAACTGCAAGAAATCACTTCCATGTCAAAATATTGCCTTAGTTGAGTTGGCTGAATTCTTGAGTTATGCAGTGTAAGATAAATTCGATTTGTTACTTTCAACACAGGAAATACACCTTTAAAACATTGTATGTTATATGTCAATATTAGTAAAGGTAGATATACAAATGTCAATGCGTGTCCATATAAAGAAACGAGAATCTTGAAAAGGAAAACATTTATTGTGGTAAACTATTGCGTTTGTAAAAATCTGGAGACTTTGTGAGTATGAATATCAAGAATGTATAATAAATTAGCTTTCTATACTCTATACATCATGTGTGATTGGTGTCTTAGTTATGAGCATTCACACCTGGCCTGAGGTTCTGCATGATCATGTGTCACGTATAGATTTGCCGGGGGAGTGGGTATAGTGTTAAATAAATTTTGCTATAAATGAACTCGTCACTGCGACGGGTTACACACACGTGTGATACACGGGGCCGATATTCATGCCATCGATCACTGATGATCGTCATCTTTGAAACTGGGAAATCACTGGTGAAAGGGGTACAATGAGAAAAGCATGCTATAATCAGAATAAACGGTATCGACCTTTCTATCTGCCAATGTTTGCTCTCAATTTGGATTGATGAATCATTTCTTTATTTAAGAAAATGTACAACATGCATAACCACAGGTCAATTATCCATTTAGATAATTGCAGGCATACATCAAAAAATGAAAATTACAATGTTGAAAAAAAAAATATACTACAGATGACATCCGTGAAATTAATGCGCCAATATCAACAATTGTTGTACTTAGAATTAACAATCATTATAACAATTATATAAATTCTATAAACCAAAAGAATATAATTATGTATTCATATAAACATGCAAACTTCAAAACATTTTGAGGTAGCCGTCGGTCATAGTGTCTAATACATCGAGATGTGATTTATTCAGTGTATGGACACTCATGATGAATCTCATAAGTATAGCGGTCTACTCCCAACTGGTCTACACCCAACTGGTCTATACCCAATTGGTCTACTCCCATCTGGTCTACTCCCAACTCGTCTACTCCCAATTCGTTTACTCCCATCTGGTCTACTCCCAACTCATCTATACCCAATATGGTCTACTCCCAACTGGTATACTTTCAACAATTTACCCAAACCGATCATTCCCATCTGCTCATGCTAATAATGATGTCTAGTGTCCAGTCCGTCTCACTGTCACGAACTATTCATAATCCTGCCCTGGTACAAAAATCAATAATAGTCTATTCTTTAAAGTTGTTGGATGTAGTGCTGAAGTTTGGACATATAAGTGCTGCATGATTGCTTCTGATATAAATTACACATCCAGCACAAATGTAACACAGCAAGTTTTTCACACTGTGACATTATTTTTTTGATAAAAAGTACCGGTGATAAAATTGTCATAATTAGAACAAAAAATTTAAAACAAATGGGGCACCAAGAGTGTTCAATCTATTTCAATGGGAAAGAAAACTGGATGAAGTAGACTTAAGTAAGGAGTTTGGAGTAGACAAAAAAAAACAAAAAAAAAAAAAACAACAAGTAGAACAGTTGGGAGTAGGCGAGTTGGGAGTAGACCAGTTGGGTGTAGATGAGTTGGGAGTAGACCAGTTGGGAGTAGACCAGTTGGGAGTAGACCAGTTGGGAGTAGACCAGTTGGGAGTAGACCAGTTGGGAGTAGACCAGTTGGGTGTAGACCAGTTGGGAGTAGACTAACTGGTTATTAGACTAATTGAGTATTAGACAAGGTGGATGTAGACCAATTGGCTATTAGACAAAATGAGCTGTAGACTATTTTATTCATAGACCTAATGATTAATAGACGAAATGGTCAATAGACATAATGGGTATTAGACGAAATGTGACTTACACAAATTAGAGATTTGATTAAATGGTTAGTAGACGAAATGACAATTAGACTAATTGGCGTTTAGACAAAATGGTTGGTAGACGAATTGGTAGTAGGCGAAGCGAGTTTAGACGAGATGGCATTAGACTAGGTGAACAGTGGACAGTGTGGTTGTAGACGAGGTGCCAGTTTACCATCTATAACGGTATGATATCTACCGCCTTGTAAATTATGATACAAAAAATAGTAAATCGCCTTACTGATCACACAGTAATTTTCAATATCTTAATGTATGACAAAAACCGAGGACACGCGTTGACCAGCTTACCGATAAGGGCGGAGATGGTTCTGAAGAGAAGTTTGTATTGGCTTGGAGGGTAAAAATAGCTCTGACGCTAGTGTCAATAAATCTGAAACACACTGTTTGCAGACATTTTACGGCCCCTGAAACTGGTCTAGAAATTTGTTTTCAAATACACGTACATCAACAATTCCAGGCAACAATCCAAAAGCGGACATGAAGTAACCGATTACCGACGTCATCAGAAAAGTACACACACACACACACACAAACAAACAAACATATATATATGTATATATATAATATATATATATATATATTGTAATATATATATATATATATATATATAATATATATATATATTTATATATATATAATATATATATATATATAATATATATATATATATATTTATACATATACATATATATATATATATATATATATATATATATAACAGAGAGAGAGGTGGAGGGGAACTGCTGCTGCCATTGCAAACCTCAAAACTACAATTTTATGTCGTCTATCGCGTATTTATTTCACATTAAAGAAAATGTTAGCTCTTAAGAGTCAGCAATTTTCAAGTATTATCAGCCGTATCAAAGAGCCAACAGATTTCTCGAATTAGACTTTAATATGATGTCACATATTCATTCCGTTGACCGTACTGCTTTCTGGACAAATATGAAAATTTGTTATACGTCATAAGCAAATATAGCGCGCATATGAAAGAAGATTACACACACACACACACACACACACACCCTCACACACACAGACAAAGCTTCTTTTTTTTTTTTTGTCCCTATATACGCATTCGTTCCACTTTTATTTGCTCAGAGTCCGAAGTCCATTTTGCGTAGGGAAATCCAAGTACATTTGATGGCTTCGTCAGCATATCATCTTGGTGAAATTGGTCCATTACATCTGAGCATCCTCTTGGCATCAGTGGAAGAGGACAGACAGCATTCGAGCAGAGTATTTTTACACCTAAATCATGTGGAAATTTGTCACATTTCTCCTTTTGCTAAAAACAGTCCTTGCTTCTTATGGTAAGTATACGTGGTTTCTACACAGAGGGCAGGAATGTCCACGCTGGTATATTTTGTGGTAATGGCGTCGTGAGCGCAATGCTTTCATATCAGTTGACCTGGTAATAACGAATAGGTCTACCGAATCCTTCCAGAAAAGCAACGGCATACACAAAACACTGTCTTTGTTCGCATTCAAGTAAATTCAATTTCAATTCATTTTCCATCATTAACTGTGTAATAAGCTTTCCTAACAACAATTTTTTTTTCAAGTTGCTGAAAGATAGAAAAACAGCCACAACGGACGAAGGATGTACTTACTTTTAGGTTGACACACTCGGAGATATAAAGTATGTATGTATGTATGTATGTATGTATGTATGTATGTATTGATCATATATATTATACATAAATATATATATATATATATATATATATATACATGTATATATATTATCAGTTCAGATAGATGAACAACATATGTGCAAGTAACATTTAAGCATGAATAATGGTAAGAAAACATAGAATATATTAAACAAGGTGTGTACATGAAGGGCGAGGCGTTCCGTACGGGAATATTTTGTGTATATAATGTCGTGAGCGTGTTTCATTTCTGTTGAGCTAGTAGGGACGGATAGGATAGGTGAACTAGACAAATATGTTGCGAATAATATGAGTACTATGAATACACTTAACTATGTAGCTATATCTCATTCAATGTATATACTGACTGTAACATATAACAGGATTTACTACTTGCAATATTACAACTAAACACAAAATAGCAGATAAAAACATGAGTGAAATAATGCATAATAGATACAACAACAACAAACTCGAGGGAAAGCATCAAAATAGGGTGAAAAGGTATCTTGATATTTAGGCCCATCGGTTCATTTGTTCAACATTTTGTTCAATATGCATTTTTTTTCTATGATATTGGCTTAATCTTTACAAAATGTGTGAAAGCAAAAATATATAGCTGGATTTGAAAAGAATACACATACTATCGTATGCTTTTCTTCCTGTGTAACGTGAACGACGTAGTACAACAAGTCTTACGGGTTCACTGAGTCGTGGGCTAAAACGTTTTAATTATCTATAAATATTTCCCCATGTCTGTGTAATGGAGAAAGTCTGTCTTGATAAATGAAAGCTACATTCTCTGAACTGGAGATACCATAATCTGATAAGAGGCAACGATGTCATTGCAAATCATCATTGAAACAAACTTGTTTCTTTGTTGTTACTTTTATAGTAACCAATGACCATATTCACTCATACCCAACCCGTCGTTCCCATGATTTTCATTTAAGTAATCCAAAGTTTCTACTTGCTCAAAAGTCGATCAGACATCACGGTCCGGATACATGGAACACTCTTCCTGAGGAGTTGAAACAATGTGCCTCCTTGTTTTCATTCAAAGCAAACTTAAAGAAGCACATTTTATTACAGTATACTTCAAATACGAATTAAAAACAAATAATTCATATGATTAATGTTTGTCTCCCAAATAGCAACATCGCATATCGTTCCCTCTTCCAGCAAACCAATTCTATTATTCTATATTCCAGCATATCTGCCCTTGTGCACTTTCTAGCACTTGCACGCACATCCACCACCATCACACATCAGAGTTTATTTCCCCCTGCTATCTTCGCAGCAGAATTTGTATTGTATTGTATTGTATTGTTTTGTTTTGTATTGTATTGTATTGTATTGTATTGTATTGTATTGTATTGTATTGTATTGTATTGTATTGTTACGAAACTAGTATACGTCCCTACCTTTCCCTCCGGCCGGCCATCTTTTCAAGCTATGCTTACAATGGCGGCCCTCTGCATAATCGCTCCATAATTATAATTGTTGTTGTAATCCCCGCTGCATAGACATGCATACTGCATATTGTATCATTAATTACCTTATATATCTTTGTCTATGCAAGTCAAACGACTCTGTTTTGAATTTATTCTGTATATTTCCCACATGTTCATGATTATATGCCTTATGTATATTGATTTGCTGATTGATTTATTGATTTGCAGAAAATAAAGTATCTATTAAACAAGCAATTGTTATTGCTTGAAATCTCAGGTAGCACTTCAATAGTCTTAATAGATGGTTTCGTATGATTTTCCCTTGTACAAGCTACAAGCCACTACAACGGCAAGATAGCTCAATGATCAAACATGACTGATTTCTCATTCAACAAGCTTCATTTTTACCTACCAGTAAATCTCATGGACACCAGCCTTTCTATACCGTTGAATGACTATGTATTCATAAACAATGTATCTTATATTAATTCAATGTTCATTTCAACCTTAAAATATCATTCTTTCAACCCAATTTCTTTTTCAGAAGTTTACTACACTTTGAACAGTAGATCAAGGTCGATTACTAAGTCTCTTTTTGTCATTGTCATCTGATTCATAGCAATATATAAATCATAAGGTCATTGGAATATAGCAAAGAATTAATCTAAAATCCATTTGGATTAATGATGCGCAAACTCCAATCAAACAGACCATAGTAAATCGTCATCATTCATATCTCTTTATCTTTTTTTTTTCCAAAAATGTGTCATTTGTGATATGATATGTGACTGTCTTAACAACACAAAATATAAGAAAAATCATCACTCAGAATTTCATCTAAAAAAAAAGGTTCGATGAATGTAAATGTTAATACGGATATCTTCGATAAATGTAATGTAATCAACTATACAGAAGATGAATTTGATGAATCATGGGTAAGAACATAAAAATTTGATCAGTGAAAATATGGCGTATGAAATGATTGTCAAGAAAGTCTTCACCTCATAAATTGACTACAGTCAAACCCGTCTATAGCGCCCACCGTCTATAGCGGCCACCTTCCGTATGCGACCACTAAACACCACCACCTCCCCCCCCCCCCCCCCCCGAGAAAAACCATGTTAACAACCCTGTCTATAGCGGTCATCTGTCTACAACGGCCATTATTGACTCCATTGGGTAGCCACTATAGACAGGTTTGACAGTGCAATGATTTGTGTTAAAAATCACCCACCATGCTTAGTAAATTCTTCTCTGCTTGAATACAATTGAAACAAAGTGTCTAGTTTGCTTTGAACCTGTGAAACTCAAACCAAGCTCAGAGGGTCATTATAGCATGGAGTTGAGATCCCTTGGGTCAATGATACCCATAATGCTCCGAAAAACAGTCCGTATCTGAGTATTTTGGCAAAAAATGCTCTTATCCCACATCATCCTGTTCGCATTTAATAGTCATCACATGATCACACCTCTCTCTCACTTACCCTTATTAGCAGACGATTATTATGCATAATTATATTATAATAATCTATTTATTATTCAAGTATTATAGCAACGTGCTGTCATATAAACACAAGTTTCGATGATTTGTGCGCTGCATTTCAAATTATTGTCTTTTTTAGAGGGTAACGTTCGTCTCGTTGGTGGACATGTAAGTCATGAGGGGCGAGTCGAGGTTTACCATAACTCCCAGTGGGCTACGGTCTGTAGCGGGGGCTGGGTTCTTCAGAAGGCGGCCGTAGTGTGCCGACAGCTCGGCTTCCCAGAGGCCCTGACTGCAACAGACAACGCCTTCTTCGGTGAAGGAAACTCTTCGCAGGCTATCATAACAGTGGAAGTCTGTTTGGGATCCGAGAGCGAGCTTCTGGAGTGCATCCATTCAGAGCTGGATTCGCACTCGTTGTGTGGACACAGTCAGGATGCAGGAGTTGTTTGTAGTGATGGCATAGGTGGGTAGTACAAAATTTCCTTCGTTTAAAAAACATCATGTTCCTTTCTGGAATTCCAATTGACCTGAGCAACATGTTTTGGGAAAGATGGTAAGAGGGAAGAAATGCTTTTGAAACAGCCAATAAGTCAGATCGAATAAGATACTATAAGAATCAGTAGTCTGTGCAGAATTGCAAGGATTGCGAAATGAAAGTCTCACATAAACCGGGAATTATTGTACAAAGATAAACCTTCTGCCTTCAGTTGACAATAATGCTGTCAAAGGTGTTTTAAGACATAAAACGTGATTTCGCTATTGCATGCCTTGATTAAGATTGTATTCCAAAGTAGAGACATCATAAAATCACTTGTGATGGAGGTGCATCCATACTCTGCGTAATCCTGTGCACGAACGGCATATCAACTTTCTGTAACATCACGATTTTATGTTCGTTTTGATGACTACCAGCTGGGAGAGAAAACATGGAATGTTCCATCCAATTATACAGTATGTCCCCCCCCCCCAAAAAAAAAAAAAATACAATCGGATTTTTGCATTGATAACTTCCAGTATGATTAAACTGTCTGAATGCTATTTCAGGGTCTAAAAATATAAAACCTTACCTATATTTTGCGGAAAACACCATTCAATTTGGTTAAGTGGTCACAGAGAAATGTGAATCATCGTGAAGCATGTCGTGGATATGATCCTTCCAAGTTCAGCACTTGGATGCTCTTGGAACTGCATATTAATGTGTGAACACAATGGACAGAACTTGGAGGGAAGGGATTCCTAACATGCTCTGCAAAAATCCTCATTTCTTTTACCACTGAAGCAAAAAGGATGGGGTTTTCTGCAAGACGTGGATAATAAGTTGTAGTTTTATACCCTGAAATTGTATTTGGATTGATTCACTATTTTAAAGTTATCATTGCGGATGGTTCCGCTGTACTTTTTTTTTTGGGGGGGGGGGGGAGGGGGTACGGTATAGTGCCTAGAAAAAGTTGAAGGTCTATAGTAGGTTAGAAGATTTGAATGTCCCCAACAATGAAAGTTATGATGTGTGATATCGTACCATCTAAGAATGTTCTGCCATTACAGAACATGACCAATATACGTGATTACGTTTATGCAATCGCCAGCTGTCACTAATGAGTAACTCAATAATGATGCCACGTTCATGTTAATAATGCATGTTATGGTCCTACATAAATCGTACTTTTAGTATACACTAAAATTGCCGTTTTAGTACAGCATGTACACGATAACAATTTATTTCATCCATTTATTTTCTCTCTCCTTCTTTAATCACTAATCTTCTTTCGCCTGACTGTCTTTCCCTAGATGTTGAAGGGGAACTTCGGTTGGCTGGCGGGGTGACCCCAAGGCGAGGAAGAGTTGAGATCTACCATGGGGGTGTGTGGGGGACAATTTGCGACGATGTGCGCTGGCACAGGGCAGAAAATATGGTGGCCTGTCGTCAGCTCGGCTTTGATGGCGTCACTAACGATTTTGTATCAAGCACATTGGGACTGCAGGAAAGAACTAAACTCCTCTCGGATGTCGATTGCACTGGACATGAATCTCGCATCCAAGATTGCCCTCACAGTATCTGGAGCAGCACCTGTTCCAGTGGACGTGAGGTGCACATCGCATGCAGCGGTGGCCCGTATGGTACGTATAGAGATGTGAGGAAAATCACTGAGTAGGATCGCTTTGTTTTACTTCGTTTTGGATATCTCAGACATTTCAAAAGAAATTTTGATCAAATAGACGTTGAATTCCTCTTAGAATTGTATGCTCTTTCATAAAGTGGTTCCTAAGTATCTCTCAAAAAGTTAAAAGCTGAATCCTCACCTCTCGTAATGGCGGTCTGATTTTACGTTGTCAATCCATTGTGCGTGCTGTGGAATTGCACATGAAGATTTTTGTTTCTATGGCCAAGTCATAATATCCCCTTACCAGCCATCACGAGGACGCTGTTAAATGCAACATGCGAACTGACATGATTGTACGTTTCACAGAAGGAATATCTTTCAAAATGTCCTCTCGATCAACTTCTGCAGTTCAAGAAAACGACGTTCGTCTGGTTGACGGACCATCACCACAGGCTGGCCGGGTCGAAATCTTCCACGAAAACTCATGGGGCACGATCTGCGACGACACCTGGTCGTCAGCCGAGGCCGAAGTCGTATGCCACCAGTTGGGCTACGACGCTGTCGCTGTGCCATTGGAGTATTTCGAACCAAGTGATGGCGCTATTCACGTTAGCAACTTGTCTTGCAGCGGTCGAGAGTCTACTTTGGTCAGTTGCCTAAACGGCAATTTTGGCAGCACTGGCTGCGACCACACCGAGGACGTTGGGGTTCGCTGCGAGTTCACTTACGGTAGGTCTTACGATTCTGTCTCACACCTGTATAATGTCTTGGACTAGCCAGAGTCCTATTACTTTTTTATACCAAAGGTACTCCACAAAGTGATATGGAATATCTTTATAACTTCAGGAATATTCCTTTTATAATAGATGAGGTGCCATTGCAAAGGTTTCTATACTCTTATCTGATGATGTACTTACTTGAAAATGCTCAAAAAATGGCTCTTTAAAACGTTGAATTCCTCATATAATTACATGCTCTTTCATATTTCATAAGAGGTTTCTCATTATCTCACCAAAAAAAATGTTAGAAACCTGAAATTAGGTCTCAACCAAGACTATACGATCCCTGCCCGCTTTCCTGTGAAACCGCTACACAAATAAAAGTGTGTGCCGGTGAGTATGGCTGAGTAGAGCTGCCTTTCCGTGGTCTGTTTTCAAGACTCTATCCTTGTCACAATCATTCACTAGGTCATACAGTTTTCTTTGTTCCGACAATATTCAAATCAATAATTCTTTGCTCGAGGTCTTACATCCTGTCATCTTGATTACTTCCTTGGCTGTGATCGTGACTGGCTTTGTATAGATTCCAGAGCGATAAAATTTACCTCCGCGCTCGGAATCAAGTGGTGCTCGTTACTTGCATCAATTTTTAAGCATGCGACTTATTTTGTTTGTTTGTTTGTTTGTTTGTTTTTTGTTTTTTTAAGTTTCAGACACAACCTACTTCATTATTGTACAAAGATTCCATGCTGTAGAAAGAGTGTCCCGCAGTGTGCACAGATTGGGAAGTCTCTTCACACTGTTTAATTTAACATTGTGAACACAATATGAAGAACCTTGTTCGCAAAAAAACCGATAAGTCCATTTTTGAAGATTTTAAAGTACGGTGTCTGTCATAAAGTACTGAATAACACCTTTTAAATGATATATTGGTCACTACATATAAAGGTAAATTTTTAAAGATATGGTTAAAAGAAGCAAACATTTTCTTATTATTCTCTTTATTTTTCTTGACCTTTAATCGCAAATATCTCCATTCGGCATATATGGACTTATCGGTTTTTGCAAACAAACTCTTCACATTATGAATCATCAGTTCACAGTGTGAAAAAGAGCACAAGTATTGTGACTATGTGAACTCTCTGTGAAAAGACACACGACAGTGTGAATTATTATCTCCATACTGTTGAATTTCGCAAAGCCGACTTTGTGAACACATTGTGGACACACTGTCAGTTGGGCATTTGTGATCTTTCCAGCAGGGTGAATCATGTGAGTATATCGGACTATTGTCAAATATACTCACATGGAGCTACATCACACCAAACAAATGATTTGTTTTTTCAGAAGAGATCCAGTCGCTTAATTAAGATCAACGTTAGAATTGTCTGTCATGATTTTACTTTTTTTCAGGTTATTGGATTGAGCTCATCAACTTTGATGCTTGTTGTTTTTCTATACTTAATAGATTACTCTGGACTTTCAGCGTGGGAGGTAGTGGGAATAGCGTTTGGCTTGCTGGTATTTTGTTTGGTAGTCTGTTGTGTCGCGGTTTTAATCGGAAGGATGAAGAAACCGCGTCATCCTATAGGACTGCAGGAGTAGCAGACAGTGGAGCAGTGTACTTAGTGTCCCAAACGGCACCACAACAACAGCGCCCTCTGTGACCTTGAACCCGACTATAAATCCTCAGAATGCATCGGGTGGATCATCCGCAGCCACCTCCGAACTACAGTTTGTACGCTTCTTTGGTAGATCCTGCGACTGACGGCGAAAAGGTCGCTGTTTTTCACCAATAAATTCCAAAGTCAAAAATGAACAACAGAAGCAAGCTTGAAAAAAATATGAAATGGTGTAATAATTATTAATCTTAGGAGGACCCTGGTGGACATAGGTGCTGAATTACTGACAAACAATGATTTTATCAAGTATTTTTATGTACAATGAATAAGGACAGCTGAGAAGGCACGTCAACTTCTCACATAATCTGTGTATGTTCTGTAATCGTCAGTAGTACTGACTTATGAAAAACGTGAACATTCTACCTCTCTTCGGCCTATTTTGATGTAATTTTATTGTATCTGTCTTTTTTTATGAAAGTTACATAAGATCAAATGAAGCTTTCATTTTATCATTCTGATATTGAGCTTCTTTGTCGCTTCAGGTAACGTCTACCTCTATAATAATTGTTTCGTATAAATTACGAAATTTAATCGTTGCTGTTGTTTGTTTGCAGCAATATCTTAGATTTATAACTGAGTATTTAGTTGACTTTTGTCAGAAGTTTCCTTACTGATTTTGTGTGTTAATGCATAATATAAGCGCAGAAAGATTTGTAGATATAGAATGTGCAATAGAAATATTATGTTCAGCGTTACAGAGCTCCCGTGGAATACTCAGCAAAGTTCTCTGTTCAAACACTCTGCCAAATGATGGTAATTATTATAGTAACTTTCAAAAATGGATGCATGTAGTCGGAAGTCGTTAATGTGCAGCTTACCTAGTTTATGATTATTATGATACTTATCATTATCATAATTGTGACCGTGCATCACAAAACAAACGAAAAGTCGCACGCCGTAATTTTTGGTGAGTATTCAAAATAGGTGAAAAGGGTCAACAAAGACAATTTTGAGTTTTTCATATTTTCTGTAAGAGCTATTCCTGTACAGCTGTACTACATTACTCGTAGGTTTGGGATCATAAAATGAGTAGGAAAATGTGTTTTCAGCAGTTGTTTTTTTGTTTTGTTTTGTTTTTTGACAACCTTTTTTTCTGTAAAGTAGTGAGATCAGGTATGTCTTAGAGGCTCCCTTTCATTCCTTGAAATTCTTTGTACACTCTTCAATTTTAACTCTCATAACTTTTGAAAGAATATTGCTGCTGCTTTGAAAGATGACATTAATCATGGATAGAATGTGTTAATAGAGCATGCTTAATTTCAGCCTAGTCTGATAATCCCTTCATTGTTGTAGCTCCGATGGTTTACATGCTGTTTTATGTCCCATTCCTTGCACAGCTAGCACAGTTTGTGGTAGTACTTGAATAGACTGTTCTTTAGAGCCTCTTTTCTCTGTTCACACTTTTCCAGAGCGTGTGATTTCTTTCAAATATTTGAATAGGTTAGGAGAGTCCATTTGAATTGAGTCGTACATCATTTTGAAGCTTAGAGTCTGCTCTTTCAGAATCTGCCCTTAACTAAAACTGTCTGGCGACTTTTTGTTGGTTTTGTGATGCAGGGTCACAATAATTGCATATCATGATGATTCCTTTGTATTCTGAGACCGGTACACAGTGAACAACAGCAAGAAATCAGTTCCATATCAAAACATTGCGTCTGTGAAGTTGGCTGAATTTTTAAATATGCATATAAGATAAATCTAATTTGCTACTTTCACTGAAGGAAATGCACAATATCACTCAGATGATAATCCAACTGAATGATTCATCTTATATCTCAATCACATCTCAACTGTTGTTGCCTATTTTGTTATTCACTTTCTCAGGCTGAAAAATAGAATTCCTATAAATAGGTAACATTACTTCTTGTACACGATTAGAATATAGCAGCAAACCCTTAATCACTGTTGATATCCATTTCTGTTCCCTTTATTTCAAGTATCCTCTTCTTTGTCCCTTGTATTTGTCTCATTAAATCTTATGTTAACCTTGATGCGTTAGATTTAGCGTTAAATCTATTGTACATAATTATATGTTGTTGTTGTTGTTATTAGATTTTCTGGCGTACAATTCGTGTACCGAATATTGACGCCATCTACGTGCGGGTCTCTGTATTTTTTGGCTTTCGTTGTTGTTCCCGTACTTTTCATGAGGGGTCCCAGGTCCGGCGTCAGTGAAACCTTCCTCTCACTTAATTCTTTTTTGTTCTGGGTTGCATCTTCTGGACAATCCAACATAACATAGTTATAACAACAGTAACTAGTTTTTATATAGTGCATTTCAGACTTGTTCAGAATTTTAGTGCGCTTTACAGACTATTTAACATGTATACAGGCTATAGAGGCTGAAGATTTGTATTTTTCTGCCGTTGCTCCTTCAACTTTAATTAGAATGTTACTCCCAGGCCGCCATCCCAGTCAAGCACAATGCTTATGGATAAAAGTCTTATCCACTTATTCTACCTCGAAATATATGTTTATGTAGAATATTTCATTTCTTTTGTATACCTGTATGTGTAGGACCTATATATATTATGTATATGAGTAAGGTTAGTTATCATCGATTTTTTCATATTATAGTTAAATTGTCAGTGATCGATTACTTTTTATCATTTGTACAAGTGGACAAATAAGACCACTGAAACATTTACTATGTATAGGCATAATGATTATGTAAGTGTGTAAATGGAGATACAAATACATATATGAATTCATGTGCATAATTATACAGAAACGAGAAATGAGAGACTGTTTTTTTTTTTTTTTTTAATCAAATGATTAAGGCCCAGAGTGCCAAACTATTGTGGTGGTAATATCTGGAGAATTTGTGAGTGCAAATATTCAGAATATGGGGAAATAAGTATCTTTTAATGCAAACAATAATACACTATGTTTGAATATTGTCCAGAATTGTTGTCTTGATTATGCTCATTTGATTGTCTGCGTGATCGTATGTTCCTTTCCAAGAGTGAGTGGTATGTATGATTTGTCGCGGTGGAGGAGGTATAGCAGTAAGTTACAAAGCCAAACACAGGCAGAAATATGACATATTAACATTAGAAAGAACAGAAAACATTGTGACCTTCAATTAGAATCCCCCTTCATTATCACCGCAAAAAGATGTAACTTTAATTGATGGGACATGCGTACCGTCCGGTATACAAGAAAGATGAGATTGCAAGACAGTTTGACAAACTTGAGTTAAACAGACGAAGGCAACGTCAAAACTGTGACGCAGAGCCTTAACAATTAGGTATAGGAAACAACCGGAACATGTATACTCACACTTTCTTAAGCCGCTGAAGAAGGAGGGGAAAAAAATAGACAGTCTTAACCCGTCAATACTTAAAGCCTTGTTACAGACCTGGTACTGCGTGATAACCGTGGTGAGAATCCATTTAAATTTGTGAGTGGCAAACATTCGTGCAATAGCGCCATCACACGATCTCTGCATTGCTTAACCCGGTAAATTTTGAATTTGTAGTTGTCTGCAGTGTTTTTATCATCTTTACATTGAAAGTATCATACCATTCTTTCCAAAATGTCATATCAATCACCGCCGGCGCCACGTTTTCAAAAGTGTAGGGGGCACTTCCGGGTTTCATGAGCTAACAAGTAAAAAAAAAACCTTCTGGTGCCACTTCCGGGTTTCTTCTGCTGACAAGCAAAGAAGAAGAAGAAGAAGACGAAAAGGTCTTCCCCGATTCCGCCGGCCATGTTCATAATAATGCACTTAGCCTAGTCTAACCATAGCAGAAAACAAAATAGTTAACTCCTTGTTTATGTATTGATCTCATACGCAGTTTGTACAATGGTGGAAATGCTGAGAATTATCTATGTCACACGTGGCTTGGCTGATTTTCAATCTGGGACATTCTTTCTTATCAATGACCTTCAAATATTATATATTATTATTAATATTAGCAATTAATTTCGTCTTCTCACTTTTACTTTAGAGAAAACTTTGGAGTGGGGCATGCTCATCTTCCTCCAATATCTAGCCGCGTTTGTAAACTCGTCTTTGTTTATCCTCCTTTTGAGCCCTGTGTACTACTTAACTGGACGTACGCTAATTGAACCATTGAAATATCTTTCGTGGGGGGAGCTAGGGGTGCAAGGAGGGGGTATGCACACGCACCTTCGTTCCAAACTATTGCAATTGGGTTCCGAATCTCACATTCGTTGTCATCGTGACGAACAGCTTTCCTAGAAATGCAAAAACAGCAACAACACAGAGGCACTCCCCTGCAAAACCCACACTATAAAGTACTGAGCTCACGTGCATCTTTCACGGGGCTCCGGCAAACAAGTGGGCTGTATGATGTTGACATTACCTGGTGAAGGTACATTCGTGCTCGATCGGGTTCCTCTCGCTGCATTTGGCTATTCCAAGGAGGTTGACGATCACCAGGAAATGTTCACAGTCTGAGCGGTAAGTGTTAGTAGAGACTCTATACATTTTTCATCATTTGCACCAAACGAGGTAAAACTAACGATGATGTCAATTTGACAATACAGTAGTCCGCTGTAACACCGCTGACGTACTTATTCATACGAGAGAAGTGCAAGCCTTCAGCCTCAGGTAACCGAACAACAACTCGTATAGCAGGGCCAGGGGTCTACTCGAAATGGTCAGGGTTGCAAATTAGACCGTGCTTATCTGTCTGGTACAAGCTTAAAGGACAAGTCCACCTTCATATAAATAAATATATATATATATATATATATATATATATATATATATATATATATGAAGAGTTTGTTTGCAAAACCGATAAGTCCATATTTGCCAAATGGAGATATTGGCGATTAAAGGTAAAGAAAAATAAAGAGAATAATAAGAAAAATTTTGCTTCTTTTGACCATAACTTCAAAAATGTACCTTTATATATAATGACCAATATATCATTTCAAAGGTATTATTTTGCACTTTATGACAGAGACCGTAATTCAAAATCTTCAAAAATGGACTTATCGGTTTTTGCAAACAAACTCTTCATATATATATATATATATATATATATATATATATACAAGGGCGCCGGAAGCGGGGGGGCAGGGGTGGCACTTGCCCCCCCAAACAAAATGTTGGGGGGGCAAAAGGAGTTTTTGCCCCCCCAAAGTGCCCCCTGTAATAAATAAATAATCACTGATTTAAAGACCAAAATGAACAATAAAGGCATATTTCTTGTCTAAATGTAGTAATTTCATAACTGAAAATGCAAAAATTTTCGCCCCTAAAGGGGCGAAAATTATAATACACTAACAACATACAGTATTGTATCTATACACTAATAGGAACTTAGGAGTAAATTTAGTGTATAGATGGTAGCCTCGTGTCCTCGAGTGTGCCCGCTGAAACATACCTTTAGTAAACCTTACATTTTTCATTTTCTTCTTTTTATTTTTCTCTTTATTTTTCTAGCAGTATAAGAATATTTTTCATTGTTCGAACGATGCGATCACATTTAAGCTTTTAATGAGTACATTTCAGATAAATTGCAAAGTGAAAGTGGCTCGCTCGTTCTGCCCGTACTTATAGTAAAATGAGAAGTTTTCATAAGTTATTATCATAGTCCTTCGCAGTGATTTCTTTTACTATATTTAATTCCTCAGAAATTTAATTTAAAATGCTCTATAAAAGCGACTTTTATACTCTGTTTTTACAAAAAGTCCCTACAGTGGGAGGGGGTATCCTCCTCCCACACCCTCCCCCGCTCGGTCGCTTCGCTCCCTCGACAAGGATCTCACACCATCACATAATATACCCCCGTATGTTAAGATCATAGTCCTTTGCACTGATTTTTTTTCAATATGTTAATTCCCTAGAAATGTGCTTTTAAAATGTTCTATAAACGCGACTTTTATACTCTGTTTTCACAAAAAGTCCCTACCGTGGGAGGGGGTATCCCCCCTCCCACACTCTCCCCCCCTCGGTCGCTTCGCTCCCTCGCCGAGGATCTCGCACCATCACATTATTAATGTACTCCCGTATGTTATGATCATAGTCCTTCCAACTGATTTTTTCAATATGTTAATTCCCTAGAAATTTACTTTAAATTCTCTATAACTAACACGACTTTTATACTCTGTTTTTACAAAAAGTCCCTACCGTGGGAGGGGGTATCCCCCCTCCCACACCCTCCCCCCGCTCGGTCGCTTCGCTCCCTCACCGAGGATCTCACACCATCACATTATTATGTACTCCCGTATGTAATAATCATAGTCCTTCGCACTTATTATTTTTCACTGTTTAATTCCTTAGAAATTTGCTTTTAAATGGTCTATAAATGCGACTTTTGTACCCTGTTTTACAAAAGCTCCCTACAGTGGGGGGGGAATCCCCCTTTCCACACCAACCCCGCTCCCGCGCCGAGGATCTCACATCGCACATAAATGTGCCCCCGTTGACATTTTGCCCCCCCCCCCCCCCAAAACCAGAAGTGTTCCGGCGCGCTTGTATATATATATATATATATATATATATATATATATATATATAAGGACTGAGAGAATACAGTAATATTAGCAGTAGAACACATTTATCAGTGAAAGTTTGAGGAAAATCTGACATTCCATTCAAAAGTTATGCATTTTTTAAGTATCTGCGCAGTCACTGCTGGATGAGAAGACTACTACAGTGTATGATGTAACATGCGTACAACGATATAAGGAAAGTAAAAAGAGAATTTCCCAAAACTTTACTTTTTGAATAAAGTGCACATTTCTTCGACTTGTTACTCATGTATGTTAAGGGAAATATTATTCCCCTTCCTTCTGAAAGAGAGAAGTCGCATGTTCTTTTGTTATGCGAGAAAATGGAAATATGTTGAATTTTCCTTATTCTTTCTTTATATCAGTGTACACATGTGACATCGCTATAGTAGTCTTTTCATCCAGCCGTGACTGAGCAGAAACTTCAAAAATTCATAACTTTTGAACAGATTGTCCAATTTTCCTCATATTCTCACTGATGTGTTCTACTAATAATGCTGCATTCACTCAACCCACATGTCTATGAAGGTGAACTTGTCCTTTAAAGTCAATTTGCACAGACTATTCCAGATGTGTGTTTTTTTGGAAGCATTAAGAAACACAGAGTTGAAATTTCTCAGGGGAAGTTGTTATGTGCTTTGCTTTTTGTATCATCTGTGATGAAAGCTATAAATGTAGGCCCTATAGGTCTTTCCTTCTTTCTTTCTTTTTTGCCTCCTGATTTAAGTTTCTATTGTTTCAGCTTGTAGCATTTTTTTTCTCTCTTTTACTTTTGAATATGTCAGAAAGTTTTCATTTTCTGTTTCTTTTCCACTTCACATCATACATGCTTATTTTGTCCTGACTTGAAGTAGAGTACAGTTTGTCAACTTTTCTCAAGTCTGTGTCAGTCTTTGTTGGATAATTATGTATGAGGTGGTTTTCTGGTCAAGTACTTTCTTGTATTGGTTTTTGTTTGTTTTTTTGCATAAAGTCTACATAAATCTGGCACATGGTAATGCATTCTGCTTGAAGAAATAGATTGGATATGTGATTTGGAAACCACAACTAGTTATTAAGTATTTAGTATCATTTGCAGCCTATTGTGTTGAATATTTAGGGAAGTACAGCATGCTTGTATGTTTTCCAAGAAGCTGTGTGGACATAGAACGAAAAATCACAGTTGCTGAAAGGAGTAGTCTGAAGGGTTATTATCATTCAAAGCTGAAATGAAAATTTTGTGTTAAACATGCACTTTGGAGGGCTCTCATAATCTACATGTAGATTGTAGGATATGCTGAATGTGCAATACAAAATTGTATTCATATGGGATATATCTGTCTGCAATAGAACAATGATTTTAAAGCAAAATTTCACACAGTGTTGACAAATAAGTTCAGGGCCTTTTTTTTTTTTTGCATGGCCCATTATTTTTTTTTTCATTTAGAAACAGTTGACATATACCATAAAGAATTGATGACACTTAAAAGTTAGACGAGTATTAAGTCTAACTTTGATGATATTATCTTTTCTCTTATGCAATAGGAGGCAATTTAAGAAAAACTTGAATAACTACCATGTGCAAGGGTACCAAAAGATGAACAGGATTAATCTCACATATAACAAGAGGTGATAGTGTCATGTGACATTGATTTGAAGGTCAAAGAATGATATCTTTCTTTTTAATATGTTACAGTATGAATCCAATGAAATGTCTGTATCCAGATGTATAAACAAAAAGAAAATGAGAAACCATCCAAAAGTGTTTTAAAGTCACCTGTTATCGTAATGTTATAGCAGACAGGCTAAGACATCTTGAATGTGTGATATTGACATAAAATTTAACCAATTGTTCAACTGAAATGACTAAAATAGAACATCAGGGTTGTCAAATTCTTTCAGCCATGTCAGCTTCCAATTTCCATGTCAGTTGCCAACCACAAGTAAGATAGAAAACACTTTAAAGGACAAGTTCACCTTCATAAACATAAGGATTGAGAGAATGCAGCAATATTAGTAGAACACATCAGTGAAAGTTTGAGGAAAATTGGACAATCGATGCAAAAGTTATGAATTTTTAAAATGTTTGTGTTGGAACCGCTGGATGAGGAGACTACTATAGCTTATGAGTCATATGCGTTCAACAGTATAAAGAAAATGTAAAGAAAATTCAGCATATTTTCATTTTTTTTTTTGCATAATAAAAGAGCACTTGACTTGCCTCTTTCTAAGGGCAGGGGGAATAATATTACCCATAACATATGTCGGTAACGAGTCAAGGGAATGTGTACTTTTTTCAAAAGATGAAATTTTGTGAAAATCCCTTTATATTTTCCTTATATTGTTGTACGCATGTGACATCTAAGTTATTCATACACTGCAGTAGTCTTCTCATCCAGCGGTTACTGCACAAAAACTTCAAAAATTCATAACTTTTGAACGGATTGTCCAATTTTCCTCAAATTTTCAGTGATGTGTTCTGCTAATATTGTTACATTCTCTCAATCCTTATGTTTATGAGGGTGAACTTGTCCTTTAAAAAGAAATACAATTAATTGTTTTGAAAAGTACAAGTAACCTAAGGTGTACTTAAAGGGGAGAGGGACTATCAATTCTTACATTGAAAGCACAATTAGAAGTACTTATAGTGGACAGAAATCACCTTTCAATGCAAGTAGGGCTATACAATAAAAATAAAAAATAAAAACAAACTATAACAAAGGAGAAAATATCATCATTCCTTACCAAGTACAAGTAAGACAGGAAGTATTAAAGAGAGACAAACTCTTCATCCTTGACCAGTATTGACAAAAATTAATGGAAACCACCACACAGTGGCCAAATCAGCATTCATACACTAATATTTAAAATATACAATCAGTGTGATGAAAAAGGCACAATTATCTATGTCTGCCATAGGGGTTGTGTGCCATCACCATATTAAAGTGTTGGGTCTTGGTATAAAGTGAGGCCATCTGTGCATGATACTCTTTTTTTTAAGTCATAAACTGCTAATTTTCATTGATCACTAGGGTCTACTCAAGGATTCCCATTAATTACACGACTCTTGTACTCATCAGGTAACCCATACTAGCGCTTAGCACACTCAATCAGTGGTTGACCTTGCGTTGTGAGTTTGGATGCAATATTTGTGTCTGAACCATCCCTTTTGTCACAGATGTCTAGGCCAGAGATCAGCTAGGCATGAGATTAATCGAATGTGTGAAGGCTGAGGGAGGGGGTGTCTCCTCCCCCCCCCCCCCAGCTTTTATCATTTTAAACTGTAAATTGCACAATATGGTCCATACAAATGTCATATTTGGGCTTATTTTGACCAAAAATGCAGGGAATCATTTTCCTAACAGGCCTATAGCATTGCAATTTACTATTATTTTTTTATATGACTGGTATACAAATGTTCTTGTGTTATTGTGTGTAGCAGGTTTTTGTTTTTTGTTTTGTTTCGTTTTTTTTTTTTTTTTTTCGTTTTGTTTGTTTTTTGTGTTTTTCCTAGATAGGACTGTAAAAAACTTTGTTTAAAGTATTTTCCCATTGATCAACACTGCTAATCAAATTTGAAAAGTAAAATTATTCCCTGCAATGTCTCAAAAAGACTTTTTTTTTTGGTTAGGAATCCATCCATGGTTACTGGTATATCCGTTGTGTGTGTGTGTGTGTGTGTGTGATTGTGTGTGTTTTGGGGTTTATTTTGTGAGGCATTAAAAAAAAGCTTTGTTGATCCTGGCATAAAAAGGTCAGTGTTCCAAAAAAAGAATGCCAAGGGGTTTGTGATTGCATCCTTCTTGTTCTGACAGTGATCTCTAGTGATACATGTAGTGGTAAAAAGAGTTGTCTACCAAGATGCAAGTGTCCAAAAGGCTAAGAAATCCATCCCAAAAACTGATAAAATGTGTCATAACTTCCTTACTTCTTATCTAAGTTTGATCATTCTTGCACTGTTCTGCAGGGAATTTTTTTCTCTTTCTTTTTAAATTTACAATTTTTGGGTAGATTTCTTCTTTAAACAGAAGTCTCTCCCACCTGCATTCCTTGACAAAGCGGAGACTCTGTAGGTGGTGTGGTCCAAAGTGACTTAGTGAACAAGATGAAAGTTGTCCATAAAACAAATTTTTGAGGTAGTGTACTTTTCCTGAGTGCATCATCTGTCTGTTGCTAGGCATATGTCAGGCAGAGATGATAATTGACACAAGCACTGAGTGAGCAAAAAAAAAATTATTCGAGTAGAAAAGCAGTGAACAAGTAACTGACTGTTTGAAGTTATCAAGCCCTGCAACATCTTGTGCATCGTGTTACAAATGAGATCCTCCAAACCTCCAAAGACTCTGTGCGAGACCTGTGCACCAAGTTCACTATCAATGCAATTAGTTAACCCTTACCATGCTTTAGTTGCTGATTGGCACTTCAACTGAAGCATGCATCTTTGTTGACTGACACAGATGGCTGAAAAATTGATTCTCAATTAATAATGATTGTCTTACTCCCTTAACCTGTTGAGGGCATGTCCCAAGTATACTTGGGCAGGGGTCTATGGGAAATGCATGTTGTAGCAAAATCAGTCCGTCCTCAGCGGGGTGAGTCCTATTGTGTCAACATGACCTTCTCAGTAGACTGAGGCACATTGATACACAGAGTGAGTTAACTATGTTACAAACTTGAAGTTTTTTTGGATGCATTACTAAATAATGACAAAAAAGCTTGGTAAGTTAAGCCATAAATGTGCCTGAGTGTCTAAAGGGTTAAGAAAGGTGGGATGATCAAGTTCAATATCCCGAGACATTGACCCTCAAAGACACAGAGACAATATACCACAGAAAAGTCAAACTTTGGTCTTGAAAAGAGGAATATTTGTTGCAATGTTTCAGTGAATAGCACAGCTATGGTTGAGTGCCTAGACAATATGATACAAATTATAATTTCCTGTCACTATAGCCTAAACAAGGAAAACACATTTTATTAAATTGTTGCTGTGGGATTGCAGTTACAGCCACTAAACAGCAAGTGCACACATCAGGACTTTATAAAATGAGCCTTGGACAATAAATTCTGCAGAAGTTTAACATCAGACTGAAAGCTATTTATTGCATATTCAACAAATTTAGCTTTGCAGCCATCCATACTACAAAACTCGTAACAGATTAGATAAACAATTTAATATTCTATTGCGTGCTCTATTCTGCAATGCTTTTAACCACATTTATGTCTGGTCTTTGACACATTTATTCAAAGTAGAAGAAAGAGTTGAAGACATTAGAAATAATGTATGGCAAAGAATATGTATGTCATGCATGTAAAATGTAAATTCTAATGCAAGACTATGGCCTAGAAGTCAGTTTGATCATGGAGGTCTTTTTTACCTCCATGGTTTGATCATGGACCTACGTGTACACGTAGGTCCATGGTTTGATAAAGGAAGGGTACCGTATGAGAAAATAGAGACACTGTGTTTATGATGTTCTTTTCTATGGCAGAAGATTTCCCCCCCCCCCCTCCAAATGAGAAGCCCACATCTTGTTGTCAACCCAGCATATCTAATAAAAAAGAAGCCATTTTTACAGACCCTATCTGGGCCTTTATATGCTCCCATTTGTGCAGCTGCTGTAAGTCTGTGACATGTATGTCATCACTATTGTGTGTTTATCTTTGTAATCTAACCCAGAAGCATATGAGGTAAAGAGAGGTCATTGTACTTTGTGTTTAGTTTATCTGGCAAACTGCTGGCATTTTTCAGCATTTGAAGTCACTAGTTACTCAGTTAGTATTGACATAACTTGTATATATGTAGCTGTCATATCTTCATTTGTTTGAATGTAAACATATTTTTAAGATGATTAAAAAGGATTATGTGTTGGTGATTCATATAATCTAATGTTTGTTTACATATGGTATGAAGAGAAGTACATGTATCCAATATAATTTTATGCATTTTAGCAGGGAGATGAATGTGAGAGGCAACCATTTTGGTCTTAAATTACCCACTAAACACCGAGGCACGACCAGAGGATCTGAAGCGGAACAGAACATCTCTCTGTCATCTATCCATCGTCCATCCATCATCTGTTCATTGTCCATCATAAGTGTTGAAGTTTACCTTTAGCACATTCACGTGGGAGGGGGGGGGGGAGGGGGGAGGGAACAAAAAAGATTTCCAATAATTTACTTCTTACCAAAATATGATCAGAGATATGCTCTTAAGCAGTCAACTTTGTACACTTAATCAAAAGTTCATTAAATGTTGCACATTAAAGTCACACTTTGTGTGGAAATTTCCACTTTTGCAATCAAGTAAAATGTAGTTCCAGCTGGACATACTGTACTTCACCTAGACTATTATTACCATGATTCATTAAAAAAACAAAAACAAAAACAAAATGTCCAAACTTCATTTCAATTTACTGAGAACAGAAAATAGTTTGTGTGGAAATTTCCACTTTTGCAATTACTGTAATAGTTCCTGATAGACCTACAGGTGTTTCTGCTCCTGTGTGATGACCTGGTAGCAAGCATTGTGCCAATCCTATATTTGAGGCTATATCTTGGTCTTTTGTCAGCTTTGGATGAGTGATTGGCATTCCTTCAGAGTGATGACACCATATTGCTTTTTTAAGAGTGTGAGAACTCACTCGTCTACAGGTGAAAGAAAACTTTGATGGACCCCACCTGACCCAATTTCTTGGGCAGGTGTCTTTTTTTGTGTGTATGTGTGTTTTGTTTTGTTTTTTGTTTGTTTGTTTGTTTGTTTTTTGGTGTGTGTCTACTGATGTATGATCCCAGCTGGTGTAGCAAAGACAGGTGTTTATATTCTGATCAAACTGCACCATCCTTATTACCATGACCATGGTGCTACAATTAGCTCCATCACATTCTATGACTAAAAACAATTTTAGACAGACAGCAGCTTGTTAGATTAGCTCAGAACAGGGCTTTTTGGCGTATTTCTGAAATGAGAGTATGCATGGCATCAAAAAATAATAGTAATCCTGATTACCCACAAACATATAGCATCAAAAAAAAATCCTGATTACCCACAAATATATAGTGTCAAAAAAAATAATAATCTTGATTACCCACAAATATATACGCGTATGAGCACAGGTACAGGAAGAGGAGGGGGTGGGATTCAGGGGGTGGGAGATTTCCTACCATAATACATTTCACGGTAGACTGCGCCTGAATTGGGAAACCAATTTGCAAGGTCTTGTTGTGGTTGAATGAAAGCTTTTAAGCAGCACCCGTGTGTCAATAGGAAGAGAATGCCTTTTGGCTTTTATTTAGATATCTTGATTTCATTGAGAAGATCAGTTTCAAGACTCATAAAAGGAAGTCGAGTTACCACGGCCTGCTCACTTTAAAGATAAGATCATGCGACATCAGATAAAGAAGGGCAGGGGCACTTTTTGAACAGCTACT
Source organism: Diadema setosum (assembly GCF_964275005.1). Lineage (NCBI taxonomy): Eukaryota > Metazoa > Echinodermata > Echinoidea > Diadematoida > Diadematidae > Diadema > Diadema setosum. The sequence goes on along the minus strand of NC_092691.1, from coordinate 7,281,243 downwards.
TTATTGGCGCACATTTTATGATGCTCATCACTTTAAAGAACCATATGATAATTATCAGAGGTGAAGTTAATAGGCAAACAGATTGTTAGCAAAATGTTGGGCATGCCTGCTGACACGACTGTGAAACGCTCCTTTGTCGGTGGCACTTGTCGGAAGAAAGGCACCAAATCCATCATGCCGATCATTGGGATCCACCGGTCTGTAAATTGATGCGCCGCGGCACAAAGGAGGTATCATCCACACCTCCGTCTGACAATTGGGGATCCGATGGAATTGACAAACGGAGCTGATAAGTTTTGCACATTAGCACCACCCTGGCGATAGCAGGCACTGATAGCGAGCCGGCTGAATGGTTCATTATGACTGCACTGATACCATCGTCATCATTGCTAATTAAATTGCCTTTTCGTGTCGCTTGTCGTACAAGCCTCCTTTTCTCTGCCAGACACCTTAGATATCAGAACGGGACATCTCCGCGAGAAGAAAGCATGACGGCCTGCCATTAAGTATCATGGAAATGGCAGGGTAGATCTCGAGGGATTAAACTAGTGCAATTTAGCCCTAGCTTGCTCCATGCGTGTCTGTGCAAGGGTGTGGAAATCACCTGGACAGATAAGATTCATGGTCTATGGTGAATTGATTAGAGACGCGATGTTTGTTTGCGTACATATGCAGAAATCCACCTGCCTGTTTAGATAGTACACCCACAATATGTGATAGTTATCTCCCTCACTTCTTGAGAATCACCCTGCTTCTGACTCGGTGGATTTCTCATTTTCAGTTTGGCCCGTGGCGGATGGAGAGTGCGACATCTGCTTCTCGCGGAATCCTCACAATATTCGTGCGCTGCTGCAGAGTGGATGATGCAGTAACCTGGAAGCAACACCGATAAAAAACATGTGAGGCTAACCTGTGTGACTTTTGCTGCATTTCGTAGGAAACATAACTGACTGATAATTCATATATCGACTTTTGTGAGATATAAAGATAGAGCACCAGTGGGATAAAGGGATAAAGAGGAATAGTACAATGCCATATAATGTGTCATGCATATGGTTAAAACTAGGGACCAGGCAAGGAAGCTGTTTTTCAAATCCCACCATACCTTCTGCAAACAAAACTTTTATGGCAAGATAGCTAGTGAATATATAAATCAGTCATGCAAATATATGACTGCTGAAATACGTACTCCAGTGAGAGCAGTGCCTTTTTGAAGATAAAAGGAAAAAGAAAAGTGAAGTTGCAGAGAAAATATAAACTTTTGGGGGAAAAAAGTTATTGAGTGAGCCACTGCAACCAAAGACATCTTCAAACAGTGACTGCAGGAGAATTAATAGATACCAGTGAAGACCAGAAGACCATTGCAAGAGAAGAAAAGTGACATTCGTTTCGTGTACTCTGGAGGGCAAGGAGTAGGAGTGTGACACAGAGTCGCCCAACACTAGTGGCCTGAATGTGACATGATCCTCGGCTGGCCCTATGTTGTAACTCCATCAAGTATACATGTGAGAGGGAATGTGATCACTAACAAGATGGTGTTGTTTCTGGTAAAATTTTAAAGATATAAAGCGCACTGAAGAGTCTTGAGAGCAGACTAACCACCAGGAATTAGCTGGAAGGATCAGTAACTGACTGCGTGCAGGTGAGTTACACTGACGTATGTACTGGAAAAACTAGGTAGAAAACTAACAAACAAGCAAACACACACACACACACACACACACACACACAATTCTTCACTGATACGCATATTGCCATGAATGGTTGGAATGACTATGATTATGCAGAATTTTTTGTTCATAAATCCTTGTTACCCAAGTATTGAGAAAGAATTTTCGTCATTGAGTATCATGAATAAGAAGGAGTCCAGCTGAGGTGACACTGAAATTTGTGAAATCTTTTCATCTTGTAGAGTTAATTTGTGCTTGGCTGAGTCTAGAGGAATGTCACTCACCGTCTCTGCTAGAACTTATCCTTGTGTTTGAAAGTACCAAAGTTTCTATTGCAACTTGCTCATGTGGATTACCGCATTAACCTTCAACTTTGTTTCAAATTACGTTTAAATATGATAGACAAACATAAACACAGAACAAAGATACAAATTACCTATTAACAACATTCTATGATTATGTGTAATTAGCAGGCCTACTACTGAAGAATGTATTTTAATGTTTCAATAGGGTTTACCTCACAGGTTAGAAATAGAGAAAACCAACTTGAGAAAAACAAAAATATTGCCTCTACAGAAATTTGAAATCACACCTACGATTGATTTAGTGCTTCTGAAATTGTGATAGAAAAGGGGTTCATCAACCCTTCAGAAAACAATCAAAATTGAACATCAGTGAAGTTTATCACATTGCAATTTTTTTTCTTCCTGAAAATCAACCTCCATGACGTTTGTGTGGTTCTATGATGCACAGTCACACATAGTCTCATTTGTAGAGGGTGTCGTTTCTGTTCAAATTTGCATCCAAATTTTCAGTGAAAAAAAAAAATATAGGGCCTATTCAAGCATGAAATATGTGTAGAAACAATCAAAAATGAGTTTTCCCCTTTTGTAATATGGCTTATTGTTGAGTGATTGCAATGCTTATTTTGTTCAGCATGAAAGGCACTTGGAGGTGTATGTAGTTTTATCAAATAATGATGGGTGTCCACTGCACTGGAAGCATGATCATGTTGTTATCATTATACACCTTTTGATGTGCACGGTTTTACTAAAATCTGAAATTAGCCTTGGACAAACTATTAAGTTGAGAAGACATATTTGTGGTCCAGGAGATAAAATATATTCATCAGTACAGCAGTCCATAAAATGAAAAGAAACAAAGAACTGAATAGCAAATTGTACTGGTAATAGGACACTGCCTACTTGCAAAGCACATGAGAAACTGTCTGAAGCGTATTTTACATTAAAATGTCTTGTTCATTTATAGATGTATGAATTCAGTCATTTTGCACTGTACATGGCAAGACACATACAAAATTGAGCATTCATATGCATGATTACTGTGATGAAGTAGATAATTTCTCATTTTGCTGTGTACGTAGTACTTAATTTCTCATGAATATAATTTCATGCTATATGCATGTTTTAATCTTTTTAACTCACTGAAGTTTTATGTTTGTTTAGTCTCCATGTCTTTCTTAGTTTTAGGGCAATACTTATGTTTCCCTTTGCTTCTTTTAATTCTTAAGGGGGGAGTAGGTCTATGCTCCATGACGTTGAGGATGTTTGAAACTGGGGAAAAAAAGTGATTTAACCCAATTATAATTAGAGGAACTGTGTGTAACAGTATGGGGAAAGTTCATTTAATTGTTAGCCTCAAGAGCAGAGGGGTTAAGCATAAGCCAGGGGATTGCATTATAATCCTCATGTTTTAAATGACTCTTTACAAGAGTTCTTGTGGAGACTTGATTTAAGACTTGAAAAGAGTATTGGTATAGTCATTATCTAACTGCTGATTGTGCATTTATGGTCACTCAGTTGTATAGATTTACATATTTATATTATATTGGATGGCGATGGATGGCCCTAACAAGTGTAATTTCCCCTTATATTTCATGAAATGAAGTCATGCCAAAATAATTGTTATTATCTATAATCATTCTCCAGAGAGTGCATAAACTACTGTGTAAAAGCAGTCACTAGAATTTTACTTGATATTACATATTATGCAAATCATGTGGACAGAAATCACATTTTAATGTGCCACTGAAATGCCTAAAATAGATATTGTTGTGTAATATTATATTTTCTACTTTTGTGTTTGTTTGTCTGTCTGTTTGTTTGTTTTTGTTTTTGTTTTGTTTTTTTAAGTTTGAGTGATGAACATTGTTTCTATCAATCATTGCACTTTCTGTGTATATTATTAACAGATTTTGGCTGAGATGAATGAAACGGTCCAAAAAGTAAAAACAACAACAGCTGTATTTTAAACATACCTGTGGAGGAAAAAAAAAAACAAACAAACAAACAAACCTTTGAAGGACTTATAAATGAAGACGGAGAGAAAAATACAAAGAAGAAGGGATTGGGAGCAAGAAGAAGATAGTATTTTCTAAACTGGTGAGATATCAAAATAAAGCAACAAAAAAAGGAAAACTTGTTAATGAATATGCCCCCCAGATGTTTGGTCCAACTTGTCATTGATTATTTTCTCATACAGGAAAGAGCATGTGTAAATAAGCCATGGCATCATTGGTTACTATGGCATTCATCAAAGTGCGTAATTATGTTCATGTTGACATTAACCCGTTGAGGACCGGCTTATTTTGCTACAACACACATTTTCCATAGACACTTGCCCGAGTATACTCAGGACTCATCCTTAAAGGGTTAATGATAGATTATAAAAGGACTGGAATCAGAAAAACATGGTATAGGGGTTCTCATCAAAGTCAGACATGAATTTAAGACACCCATATGGAATGGTAAAGCTTCACATGTTTGTTTGTTTGTTTGTTTTTTTTTTCAGGTAATGGTCATGAGGTAATTTCTTCACCTTACACATTTTTACTATCAAACAGAAATTATTATTGTTATCAAGAAATAAATGTCAAATAGCACATTTTTGGTTGAAAATGTAGATGTAGCAACTACAAATCTTTCCTCTTAAAACACATCATTGCTGGTTATTGCAGCTATATACAACAAACTATACTGCAGAGGGTAAAAGTTTTTCTCTTTTCATGACAAAAGAGGACATTTTTGGTAGAGATGTTTACGTAGTAGGGCAGTGGGAGTCTTATTAGCCCATATGAAACCAGAATTATCTGCATGAGATTTCTACTAATCTAATCAATTCATAAGAAAATGCGTGAAACTTCAAATTTTGATAGCTTTAGTATGCCTTCCATTGGTTTGTCTGTCATAACTCTGCTCTAATAGTAAAGCAAACATAAGGATACTGTAAAGTTGTATTTGAGGTTCTTGATGCAAAATGATGCTGTATCTGCTTGTCAAATGCATCACATCAATGCCTAGGAGACTTAGAGAAACAACAGTGCTGGTGTAGTTTGGGATAGCTCTCACTTCACACAGTCTGCGTGCTGTCCCCTCCAGCAAAACACTGGCCCCACTAATTCACTTTGCCGTGAAGAAAAGCCAATTACACTCTCAGATATTATTTTATTATTATTATTTTTTTTTTAGCATGACAATCATGTTTGAGTTTCTTTTAAATCCTGCACTTTCAGTGTCAATTTGAGAGTGACAGCTAGGCAGAGTTTGGAGCAGTGGAAGTGAATAAACAATGGGAGGCCCACTAGGCCCTTCTCTCTGAAATACCATGTCCCTTTGTTGTAGAGCTTCGTGTATTATTGAGTAAGGCTTGAAAACATCGGTAGGCTGCTTCGTTTGCCGGAGGCAAGTATGAATAAGCATGCAGTAACCAAATATTCATAAATACTGCATGTACAGTGGTTGCCTGATAGGGAAACCAAAATGTACAGTTAACAGAAATAAAAAAAAGACAAAATGCATTTTGCCTTTTCTGTACACCCCTTTAAATTTGGAGATATACCTACATACAGTCTGTACTCTGCAATTGTCTTGCCTTTCTTTCCTTTTGTTCTTTTTTTTTCTTTGGGGGGGGGGGGGACTGCCATCCCAATTTCAAGACATTTGACAGTCAGCTATACCTATGCTAATTTCTTTATAAAAAAAAAAAAAACAGCAAAGAAACATCTTATTTATGCCTTTACTCAATGTGACTTTCTTGGTGACACAAAATATTTTGGTTTGGGGAACTCAGGTGATGAACGAAATTAATGCATTTGAATTATGGGGGCGTGTTCAACAGAGAAGAGAATAAAGTGAAATGAAAAAAAATTGCTGATTTTATGTTGAATGTCATAAGAAGGCTGCTATATATGCAATTTTATTTCATGAAGGATATTACTACATATAAGAAATGGGCAAAGGGAGAGATATCTCAATGTAAATTGGATATAAAGAATTAAAACTGCAGCAGATCTTATGAGAATTTCTTTTTGGTAATCTCAAAAGTAAAAAAGGAGGGTTACTCCTAACCTGTTAACATATACATATCTATGTATCGTTTTACTTCTAATAATTTGTAGAGGATGCTATTTTGAACAAAGGCAAGTATACTCTGTAAAAAGAGGAAGAAGTCAACTGAATGTCATGTATGGGGCAAGATATTTTCATGAAGACATTTTGGAATGTGGAAGAAACTTGTTTTGTCTCTTTTTTTTTTATTCCAATTTGTCTTTTGTTTGGGGGGGGGGAGGCAAATGTCGGAAGGGCTTGGGATCAATCTTGTCATACTTTTACCTCTATGACATTCGCAAAAGGTAGCCACCGTAGGCAACACTGATGATTGGTCGGCACACTTCAAAAGCCTGTGTATGCTGCGTGCCTAATATACACCAATTGGCATGCCGATAAGCCCGAGAAAAACGAAAAGAATGAAAAAGCCAAATATGAGGAAAAGCAGAAGACAACTGCTATGACGGTTGACGGTACTGCTGTGGCTTGCTTTGCGAGCCTGATTGATGCCCTAACCGCACACACGCCAAGATACCGTCTCCGCTCCGAGTTGAAGGAAGGACAATTAGAATGATAATGAAAAGACGGGGCAGGTTGCCTTTTTGGCTCTTTCATCCTGTGTCGGTTCTTGTTTATGTGTCAAATGAATATAGATAGGTTTTGGGCTCTCTTCTCTGGTTTGGCAGCCCGCCGTAATTTCCAATGAGGAGCCTGGATTGGTCTTAGCAGGGGGAGAAGCACACTTCCGAGAGTCACTCGCTTCTTATTATTTGACAATGGGCAATGGTCCACAACAGATTCATTTGCAGAATGTTGACTGTTTGTTGTCATTCACATTCATGATGGCATGTAATCTTCCTTCCGAATGATCTGACAATGAGTGTATACATGTATGTGTTAGTGTTTTATGTGTACGTTGAAGATATGTATGTATCATAGACATAGAAATCTTATTTACAAGCTCAAAGTTCTGTAGTCAATTTATGACTAGAAAGGGGGTATTTCTTTTTGTGGAACTACATTAATGGAATTTTCACTTTGAATTAATAAGAATGGATTCTATATTAAAATACGGCTTTGCACAAAAGAAAAAAAGTGTAGTAATCATAATATACTTACTGCAGAGAAGGGAATATATATCTTGATGCATTAAAACAGGTGAATATGACTACATAGTAAACTTACACTACTGCTACTTAAAATAGTTTTTCCCAAGAAAAAGACTATTCTGTGCTGGAGGGGTTGTGAAAATGTTTGTAAGTAAAGTGAAAGGGTTAGATTTGGCATCCCAAAGGCCAAATAAAAAAAAAAGTATGAAACTGTGGTACTTGCACAGTTTGACAACTTTCACTTCTCTCCATCTTCTGCTGTTATATAAAGAGCACAACTCAGAAATATACTCATACATGTACCTTGCTTTCTTCTGCTTTGAAAAGACTCACTTTCCTCCCCAGAACATGATATAAGAAAATTACAAATAATCTTAAAGTACACATTGATTGACAACAAGATAAAAACAGTGATAATCAACCAATTGAAATCAAATAGTTATATACCAAATTTGTTGCATTGCCCATGTTCTGAGAAAAAAAAAAGAGAGGTCCACTAACAAACAGTTGCAATTGACACAAACACTTTGACTTTCTTAATTATAAGTTAAAATATAAAGTAATTCAAAACAGGACAGAGATCTTATGAAAATAATTGCTTTCATATTGTATAAGCACTCATATGCACTTTAAACTTTATTCATGTGATCATAGTTGCATAGTTTAATGTGAAGTCCGGGAAAATGTCTTTCAGTGTCAACCTCATTGAATGAAGCAGTAAGCTTCACACTGTTTTGCATGGATGTAGATAGATTAATCATTCACATCTAAAGATTATCTTGTAGAGTTGGCTGATGCAAGGATATCATAAAAATGTTACCACTAACTTATGTTGTAGGTTATAATCAAGTACATTTTCATGTGCCTTACAAACAGAAAATGGATAGAGTCAACATCAATCCAAAGAGACAGGACATTGTGTGAACTAATGTACCAGTTTGACTTGATTTGAGTTTTAAGTCCTCAGATTCTAGACATAGGTTGGATTATCTATTTTTCAAAATTCTAAGTCATCAGATTTTAGACATAAGATGGATTATTAGTAATTATCAGATATTGGCATCACTGACCCAGAATATGTATTTTGCATGCCTACAGGGAATTTGTCCCATGCAAGGGTTTCCGTTTTTGTGTGATGCTCTGTCACGTGAACAATGGTTTCCAGGTCAATAACCAATACCATGAAATAAGTCTAGTATGTCCTTGTCAGCATGATTTGATAAATGTTTTCTTTTGATATGATTTAATGAGCAAAGAAAGTTGTTTACTGATATGATATATGCATCTTCTTCAGCAGAGGCACACCCAACATGAGTTCTGAATAATTTAGTGTAAAAGAAAAAAAAATGCAGCGTGCTGCTTGTGATGTCAAAAGCAATGAAAGACTTGATCTGTTCCAACCAAGATATCTAAAGATACCATGTGTTACTCCATGGTACCACCGGTTGCCATGGGCAACAAGTCAAGCCGTATAGAACATTGTACTCTCCTACCCTACTCTTTCAAGTATAAAGGTTTTTGAAAATTTGTGTCATGGCATGTTTGAGTTTGAATGGGTGCATGTTTTTTTTTTTTATCATTTGTCAGAATGTGATCTTACACAAGATAAAACCTCATCTAATCTTTAGGTGATTGGGGTCATTAACCAATAACAAATGGGAAATGGATGTCCCATGTGCCAAATCTATGGAAAGCAGCACATCTCAGAGGTAATGGGCTAAATCACATGAATCCTTTAACTCTTTGTGAGCTATGGTATATGAACCCCCTGTGTGTGGCATCATTCATGAAAATGTAATGCATATAAAGCACTTTGGAAAAAAAAAATCATGTTTCTTGAAGGCATGCAACTTCTTATAGAAGTGTTTGTGCTATAAAAAGTTGTACAGCAAAATTGTAGAGAAAATTGGAAGCTTTGTTGTGGAATAAATTTTATGACATAGCTATGGCTATATTTTTCTTCCAAATATCAAATATTCAATGCATAATTCCAAAACAGACTGCAAAATTGTATTCTTGGTTTTCTATTACACATGCTCCTGTGAACAGGTCTGGGAAGGAAGAATTTTTGAAAACACAGCCTCAACGGAAAATTTTCACAGCACAGAAGGGAACATCTCTCTGTCTGTCTGTCTGTTTGTCTGTCTCTCTGTCTCTCTCTGTCTCTCTCTCCCTATCTCTTTTTCTTTTTTTATCTCTCTCCCTCCGCATTTTTATAATTCTCTCATTTTTTCCTATCTCTGTCTGTCAGGAAAGGCAGAAAGTCCTTTGAAACACTTACAATTGATCATTTTGGTATGAAATTCATATTTCAAAACTATGTCACACTTTCCATTCCCTAGTAGGATGCATATTACTGTAATAGTGCTCATAACATAGGCCTGTACTATTGTATTTATGCTTTTCTTGACTCATGGTGAATTTGGTATCTAACATCACTGATTTTCAGGGGAATAAAGATAAAATTCAACACAAGGTATTACAAGTGCAAAACACATACATCATAATACATTCTTTACAAAGATTATGCTCGAATGCATATACTATAATGTACATAAATGAGAATGCCATATGCATCTTACTGCCCAAACAATGAAAGTGCAATGAAAAGTTTATTCTTTGCTTAAATGTGTTAGAGCTACAATATCAGAATGAAAAAAAAAAGTTTTTTTTTTTTTAAATTGAATTGGGAAGTGTGAATACACTTTGATGTGTAAGCATTTTGATTTTAGATGAATATGGAATGTTGAAGGAATGCTAGGGTACAGAGTCTAGCATGCACAGCTTTCATCATCCATGCCAGCAGACATGATGGGATGGATTTTCCAATATGAAACGGTGGTGTGGTGAAATATGACTTCCACGTTTGGTAGAGGTGAGGAGATGACACAGAGAGCCTTTATTATATCCTGCAGAAATCCAGGCGCTATTGATCCGGCAGACTAATGCCTCAACGCTTCTCGCTTTCACTCAATAAATAGTGGAACAATTGTGAAATTAAATCTGTATTCCCCCTTACCGGTATATGGGGACTGGGGACTCGCACGGGAGCATGAACACCAAGCGAATATCAAAGATCAAAATTACTTTCCAGCGAATTGGACGCCATTTACCCTAGAGATACGAGATGCTATGTAGGCTAACCCGATCATGGCTACCGGAGTGTTGCTAATCTGTGACTTGATCCAGTTAGACTATGAGATAGCAAATATCAGAAGACAAGACTGCAAGTGATATTTGATGCACGTGGGGGAAGGAAAAGGGTTTAGATAAAGGACGCTTTTCTTTTAGGAAAGAGCAGTCTGACATTATTTTGAATATTTTCTTCTTTTTTCTTCAGACAGCGCCCTCATACAAATGGAATGTATTGATAACATCACATGACTACTGATAGATGTTTGAGGTTATATAATGAGGATGATATTACTAGTAGCCAAGGCTTGATATTAGACAATTATTAATCATTTCAAACAGAAACTGCTCCTAATTCTTCCCTGGGTCAGGCATTGCCCAGTTTTCCTTGTTTTTTAAATTTAAAAAAAAAAATCAGACCTCTTCAACTGATGCCAGACAAAATGTGATTATATGTTTTGCTTGTTTGTTCAAGTTGGGTTCTTGATGCTTTCAGTGATAAATTCATATTACTATAATCAAACATAATAAATACCTAAAGTCACAGAATGTATTGTGATTTACATGATATCATCCACTATTAAACATGTAGGTAAATTCTTATCAGCACTGCCATATCATCTATGTCATCTTTGAGTGATTGCTTATAGATAAAAAGGCAAACATGTGAATGAAATTATGCATCATTTAGACATCCCTACACTTAAAAGAACTTCTGGAGTGACATAATTCTGATAGCTGTAGGTTTTATGTTCTGTATTTGCTTAGTTTCTTTGCCAAATTGATATTGCTATTCAGAAAAGAGGCAGATTTTTTTAAGCTCCCGAAAATATTTAAAGATGTTACTTGGTGCAATTTTCTAACCCCCCCCCCAAAAAAAAAAAATAAATAAATAAATAAATAAATAAGAAGAATATATGCATCCTGCAGGAAAAGTTGCAATATTTTGTAAAGTGAAAATGTCAGATTTTTTTTTTTGGATAGTTTCTTGATGTTTTTCTTTGAAGGCACCATTATTTGTTGCTCTTTTTTTACAAGGCAAAAAGTTTCTGCGGGGAATGAATCTTCACAAAACAATTTATCAAGTAGGTCATAGATGGAAGCTAACATTCAACATTCAGGAAATGAGGTTAGAGTATGATATGTTTTATGTTACAACTATGGAAATAAGAGGGGGGGGGGAAGAAAAAATAGAACTAGGCCAATACTGAAAGGGAAAACGTGTCCAACAAATTGCTAGTTTATTTGATCAGTGATGTCAAGAAATATGCAAAGAGTATCCTGATCTGGCTGTTTCACAGACAGCTGGCTTTCCTTGTCTAGCGCATGAAAGTGCTTGTTAAAAGTGTCCCCTAAAGATCACTTTTTCAGTATTTACAGCAGGAGAGTGGTGGATCTACATGCTCCACTAGTGGTGATCTAATATTTCTTCTATCCTAATGCAGGCACAGTCTTGCAGGATTTTCATCAGCTTTATTTGGACAAGGATGCTAAAACAGCCCTGAGGGCCTTACATCCTTATTGCACAAACCGAATGGAGAAGGGGATTGAGAAAGGGAGAGAGAGCTGGAAAGAGAGGAAGAACATATGAAAGACAAGTGCACATAGCATTCGGAGAGGAATGTAAGGAGTTTGGAGGCATAGGTGTAAGTCGGGTGAGATCTACTGACAGGCATCTATGCAAATGAGGGATAAATGGGAGGGTTGTATATATATTGATAGAAGAGCCTGAGAAGGTAAATGAAAGGGAAAGATGGTGAATGGGTAGAAAAAATTTACTTATGAAAGACAGACGGACAGAGGCCATCAAAAATATATACTGTAAAAGTGGATATTTTCGTGCGACTAATTTTTCGCGCTTAGCCGGGTAAGAAGAATTTCGCGTGTTTTTAATTCCGCGGAATCAAGACATCACGCACAGAAACATATGGCAAGCAAAAATATTTGCGTGCTTTTATTTTTGCGCTAGTTTCTGGTTGCGGGAAATGCGCGAAAATTGCCACTTTTACAGTATATAAAATTAGGTGATGGGCAGAAAGATTTTTCAGAAATCTGCAGAAAGAAAGTGAAAAAAGAAGAGATTGAAAACAAGATGGTATTCGATTATAATATCTCTAGGATATAGAAATGTATATGACTTATTACATGAGAGGACTGCATAAATGAAAGACAAACAGCATACAAAAGCACAGCTAGAAGATATAGACAAAGACAGAGATATGTATATGGATGTATGTGTATATCTTATGATACATATTTTATGTAATATAGGCAGAGATAAACTTTATATGTGAGCGACAGGATGAAGCTTTTCACCGACTTTGTACAAATCTATTAGAGCAAGAGGCAATGCAAGATTGTGCTTTGGTAAGTGTGCATAATTTAAAAGTAGATTGAATTGAATCCTGTCCATCCCCGTCAATGCATGATAGTGATAGATATAGAAAGATATCAATTATGAGTGGATTAAAGCAGACAGTAGCTGGAGTATATATACCAGAGAGCGCAGGGGCAGGAAAGCAAAGGCAAGCGGAGGACATCCGACGAATTCATGAATAAAAGAAGAGAAGCAATGATGAATATCAGATTGTTGTTATTGCAGCTAGTTTTGAAAAGAAACAGCTGACATATCTCCCGCCTGAGCTGAAATTTGGCGGAGGTAAAAAGAGAAAAATGACCGGCCCGTCACGAATCCCCGTGGCAGTGTTTGATGGAAGCACTGCGGCCTGTCTGCATGCATGAACAGACACCACATACCCTGGGGGCAACATGATGGTGAACTCGATCCCAGAGTGTAGGGTATGAATCTATGCATAAAGTGTGAGCGGCATCAGCCAAAAATCATTGTTTTGCCCGATTGTTTCCCTCTGAGAGGAATGATTATGAAAATCTTGACTGTGGAGTATTGTGGTATGGAATAGATGTTTCTCGATATCCATGGAATTCAAGCTGTTCCCAGCAAAATTACAGTCGTAAGGTAGTCACATGCATGTGTGCCTACCGATATGTGTAGGCAAGTTGTATGGGAATACACACACTGGTGACAGTTACACACAGGCTGGGCACACACACAGACATAAGCAGAAAATTCTGCAGCGTCCCGCGCAATCAGTGTTTCATTTCTCCCGCGTGTTCTAGCCCTCAAGGTGACGGTCGCACATGATGCGTGCGGCCGGCTTTGGCGGCTGTGAGGCGATTGGGGATTCGCACACACTTTGCATAAAGTGTGCCGAAACGTAAACACAGCCTTGGGGAGCCAAAGGATAGGGAGGGGAGTGCCGACATGTCAAGGTGGACGGATTTCTACACTGCAGTAGTGTCCATCACTTTCCATCCATGTGTCGTGATGTTTGTCTACACATTTTTGCTTGCACTCTTTACATCGCGCTTGTCGATGCAAGCTGTCTTCGGATACTGAGCGAGACTCTAAGAGAATCACTGCGTAGGAAAGGTTTCAACTGAATATTTTCACTCGTCACCACTGAAGGACAGACGCTGATTTCTTGTCTTTTTTTAACCAGTATTTCCCACTTTAATGTCATTACGGAGGTAACAGAGACATTCACCAAATCTCTTATCGTTTACTTTGCGGGGATTTCACGTGGGATGTGAGGGATTTCATCCTGCCCTCCCCGCTGTCGTTTCTGACGTCAGCGACGTACTTTGAAGGCAAACCACGGAGAGCAGGTATCAACGTCTAATCCAGCAGGAGATATTGATGCGGCAGTGAACAGGGATTGCTTGAAAAAGGCAAGTGAGCTCTGCTACTGTGCAAGGAAATCTCCCAAATCCTGTCTAATACTTTCGTGCATTCAGGTGACATCTGCCATCTATGTGACTGCGCAAGTTATGACGTACACGCTGCAACTTGTGGCAGCAGTTTTTAGCCTGCATGAGCAAATACTTGGCAGCTATTTTCATGTTTTTGTATATTCATATCTTGAAAAAAAAATAATTGAATGAATCAATGAATATTTATTTCATAGTTATTCATGAATTCAACCAATTGTGTGCTCAGGCACATACTTTAACTTGCCAAGCTCTTTATCAGCATTCAGTAAATCATCCAAATTTGACTTAGTTGTTATCAAGTTTAATGACAATGCACCTCAATCCAACAGGATGGCCACCATAGCCATGGGGACACATTAGGGATTAAGGGGATAGATCATTTCTATTCATTGGTACTTGTTGCCCCCCCCCCCCAAAAAAAAAAAAAAACACACACACACATCGGGGCAAATAAGCACAATATGTGTACCTTTTTTGATATTTACACTTTCCTTCCAAACAACAATAAATAATGTATTATTCAATGCAAAGAGCATGTATTTTTTTTTACAGAGAATTACGAAGCTGTCTTATGTGCACATGTACCCAGTCTGTAAGAAATAAATGATGTAATGATATATTGTCCTAATCAATATATTACATTGACTGAAAAACATCTAACAAAAGAGAACTTTTGGTTCCAATCTGCATTTGCTTGTATGAACTCAAGATCTTTCTAATCAGTCGTCATATTATGTGCGCAGCTGTGTCTGAATTGGTCAACAGTTTGCCCTAAAACGATGGTGTATGAATTATAAAAGAAGAAAATAAGAGCTGAGTAAACACACTGAATCATTTTTCTCTGTCATCTTAACTTTCTCATCGATATGTGATACATTCCTGTTTGATTGTAAAAGTTTAGATGAGTAAGGAATCACCTCACATTTCCATTAAGCTTTTGATTTTTACATTTTCCTACTCAGACATTCAATGTTTAAAATCGAGTTTTCCTTTTTTTACTTTATCTCTACTGTATATTGTCATATGGCTTGAAAATATGTACAAGAAATTTTTCCCAAAATATTCTTTATTTTCTATAATAAAACAGGATGAGAGAATGCCGGTTAACAAGTACCTCAGAGGCCGAGAGTGAAATGTGCTGATTTTAAGTTATTATTTGATACCATAGGGGGCAGTGTTAAAAAATGTTTGAGTTATCACATTTGATGCATATGTGCAGGTCACTTGTATCGCAAAACATCCTACCATGTGAAAATTTCACAATAAAGCCTAAAATATCAGGAGATATAACTATTTTTCTCAATGAACCATAACTGCAGACGGTTTATTCTAGAAACAATTTCATTAAAGCTATTGTCCATGTTTTGCATACAATTTAACATGGATTATACTGATTAACATTTTTACATTCATTGTTTCTATCTCTAGCACACATCTTATAAATATTTTGAAGCAATAAAGCTGAGTTTCTGTTTCATATGCAAATGGTAAATAATGCCTTTAAGATTTTTGCAGAGTCAGAAAAAATAACTTTCATTAAACCTTATGCCTCATCAAAGTTGAATTCTTACCATAAAGTCAACCTCACAACCAATTCATAAAACACTAATTCAGTCTTTGAATGTCATGTCTTCATTTGTTTGTAGCTTCAAAATATTGATGTAACTTCATGTCTTTATCATTTATATTGTGCAAAGTCCATAAACAATTATTGAAAATATTGCCTTCCAGAAAATGGATTAGCGATGTTTCCTGTATGAAACAGTTGCACTTAGTCTATAGTAAGCATGTGTTCTCACCAGAACTTAAAGGACAAGTTCACCTTCATAAACATAAGGATTAAGAGAATGCAGCAATATTAGTAGAACACATCAGTGAAAGTTTGAGGAAAATTGGACGATCGATGCAAAAGTTATGAATTTTTAAAATTTTTGTGTTGGAACCGCTGGATGAGGAGACTACTAAGGCTTGTGATGTCATGTGAGTACAACAGTATAAAGAAAATGTAAAGAAAATTCAACATATTTTCACTTTTTTTGCATAATAAAAGAGCACTTCACTTGCCTCTTTCTAAAGGCAATGGGAATAATATTACCCATAACATATGTCAGTAACGAGTCAAGGGAATGTGTACTTTTTTCAAAAGATGAAATTTTGTGAAATTCTCTTTATATATTTTCCTTTTATTGTTGTACGCATGTTACATCATACACTGCAGTAGTCTTCTCATCCAGCGGTGACTGCACAAAAACTTCAAAAATTCATAATTTTGAACGGATTGTCCGATTTTCCTCTAACTTTCAATGATGTGTTCTATTAATATTGCTACATTTTCTAAATCCTTATGTTAATGAAGGTGAACTTGTCCTTTAAGTATGTATTTTTGATCAACATACTACTTTGAATCAGAACATTAAAATGAAGAAAGAATTAATGAAAATCGAAATTAAATCAAGTCCAATCAAATTCTACTTTTAAATTGGCACTATTAAACTTGACATGAATAGACCAATATTCTCAGAGAGCTTTAAACTTTGTCTTCTTGTCATACTGTTCCTCGTCTCCCCCCCCCCCCCCTCTCTCCCTTTCCTTCTCTTTCTTGTTTGGATTGATGCTATTAATTCACACCTATCATTCAAACTAACTTTGTCTTTGGGCAATCTGCCCTGTCAAGTGTTGATATGATTGAAATGCAGTGAACATTCTTATTATATCTCAGAAAAAAGATGGCTACAATAATGATATTGCCTTGCTCCTGTGACCTTGTGTAAATATTCAGATACTTGTGCGTTATTGGTTATTCCGATTTTGACTTTGTAATTAGTCGAGTGCCGGTGTGAGATTTCAAGGTCCTCCTGGCTATTTTCCTTGGATGGAAGTGATGAATTTTGCTGTCGGCGACAAAAAAGGGGAAAGCGAGACTTGGCTAGGATGCCTCAACTTCATAACATCACCTCTCCAAAGCAGCGGCTGCTCCGAGCGTCCGACTCAACTTGGGGAACATGCGAAGACGAATGAGGTGCAATAATTGCTATGTACCATTGGACTGTCGGGACCCAACTGCGGAATGCACTTGTTTGAAGTGATATTACGACGTGTGAGTCAACTGCAGAAAATTGGCCGGCTGACTTTGTTATTGTAGAATTAGGAATGTGTGTACAGAATGCATTGATGCTACACTGGATAGGATAAGCCAGATGTATGGAGATGTGAGAGTTTGACGCTTGCTTATGAACCAGAGAGCCGTTTATTAAAGATTCAATTCATCTTTCAAGCAAGAAGGTAATATCCATAATCTTATTTCACATAAGTCATATGTCAATACTTTAAGCAGGAGTTCATATCAATTTTTTTCCACACTTGCTGTTGCCCTTTTGGCTCTTTTATTTGGTATGCTAATATCGTGACTCAAAACCTGAGTATTTGACCTGAGATTGTGAGTATTGCATATTTACATTTTTACCTTGATGCAATTTCTGCGCTAAAACCTGGTAGAAAAAAAAATGCTAGCATGTTTGGTTACAACAATGATACCAGGGCTGTAGTAGGCTGTTCTTTCAGTGATCTCTGTACCATTGTATCCATCTGAGACTTTGTCAGAGATATTGACTTTGCAAGGTACTTTTAAAGTTTGTAGCCAATCCCTTGAAATGACAAGGTTGAAAAAAGAAGAAGAAGAAGAGAGCTAGCTTTGAGTGGGAGAGAAAGGCTTTATGTTTATGTGAAGATGCGAACAATTTGTACGGCCCGACATATTCCTCGGGAGCGTAACTGTCGAGGATCAGAGCAGAAAGAGGATAAGTTTGGGCCATGCTACCATTGCTGCATGCCAATCTGATCCCAGAGAACGCGCTGGGATAAGAGGTGCGGAATCATTTCTGGGCCAATAGAGAGAAAAAGGGGGAAAAAAGAACGAAAAACCAAATGAGACGCAGATATAACTGGGTAGGAGTCGTAAACAGATCAAGCCCATATTGAACGCTTTCACTCCGTGCAGTTATGGGAGCTTTATGGGGCATTCTGGGCTGACAGAGGCCTAAAAGGCTACAGAGTGCAGCCATATTTCACCCGATACTCGCCTAATCCGAGGGGGCGGGAAGATGAGGCTCAGCGCAAATGTACAGTCATTATTTGCCCGAGTGACATCCAGGGACGCTAAATGGCACATGTAGCTCTGTGTTTGCCAGGCATTTATTTGCCAAACAGGTTGCTCTTTTCCAATGTCACTTTTGTTATACGGTAATGTCCCAAAGGGGGAAGACATGTTATTTACAGCTATCACTTGTCCATTCTTCGCTGCGAGAGCTTGAGCGTGATTCCGAATAAGCTAGAAATGAAGGGGATGGGAGTGAGAAGAACTGAGCAGCCGGCTGTGCAAACCACAAGCCAACCTCAAATGTCTTGCTCTGCAATTCTGAGCATTTACGACTTGGTGGTGTCTGTACATACTCTGTGCATGTGGTTACTCATGAAAGGAACAAGGCAAGAAAGCAACAACAAAAGCCCTGAGTGAGTTCACATCTTGCTGAGATATCATGACAAGCAGGCTACGTTCACACATGGCTCCCTAGTGGAGGCAGGAAGGTGTATTGTGTCTAAAATGAGAAGCATTTTATCCAGAGCGGTCTAGACATTAGATGAGAATTTATCATGAATTTAAAAGTTTGTTTGAATATTCATAACCAAAGATAAAAAGGCACTGCAGCTTTGAGTTGGATCATCATTAAGTAAATGTCTGAAGAAAAAAGTGATACCCTAGATGCCAGTAATTTATGTTAAGTAGGTCATTGGCTTAGAACTAGGTGGCAACCTGCAGGCGACTAGAGTCTTGCTGGGCCTTGAGACCCATGGCGATCTATCGAAGACATCGTGGAGTTGTCTCCGCAACCGAGGAGACATCCTGGAGATGTCGTGGCGACAGCGACATCGTGTCGCTGTGACATCCCCGCAACTTCTGGGTGAATAAGATGTCACCTTGTTTCAGAAGTCACCCTGGAATCACCTTCCTGGTTAGAGCCAGGGGGGCGCAAGTCATGTCAATCGCAGCAATGTGAGATAAGCCCTTTTGTGGATATTTCATGAGAACCTCATGGTAGTTTTGTCTCTTGTTATATTTTTGATACAGAAATGTATTACTTGCAATGTTTCCTAGAGCTGTACAGTATATGATAAGGATACAGTGAACACATTATTAGTGTAACAGATTAGTGAAACACATTTTTGAAAGTGTGAGGAAATCAGGCAACAAAATGTTATCACCAAATGTCCCAAATGTTACTTATGTAGCCTGCTTTTCTTTAATTTTAGTACAGTTGTATCCTATTAAGCCCCTTGGTGGAATTCGTGAGTTCTATACTCATGGTACCTATCTATAAAATTATATATTTTTTCAATAAAAATGAACACCTTTGCTATATTCTTAGATGAAATTAGTGAGGGTAATGACAATTTCATTATGTCACTACCTTTTCACACTCACTCTGATTACGTAGATTCTGTACGAACACACACAGGTAAGACAAAACTGATGCTGTGTACTATGCAGTCCATGGAACCCCAATCACTAGTAGATATCCTGCATTCTCTCTCATTGTCTCTGTTTACATCTGTCACATCTCTCTCAACCATTTTCCATCTTCATTTTCTGCTTTCTCTCACTCCTTCTCCTATTCTTCTCTTCTTCTCCATCCTCCTTCTCTGCCTCCTGCTCTTACTTCTTCCTTCTCTTCCTCTCTCTCTCTCTTCATCTTCTTCTTCTCCTCATCGGTTGTCATGTTCTACTTGCTTGATTCCCTCCTCCTCTTCCTCTTCCTTTATCTCTTCTCTTTCTTTTTGCTCTTCATCCTCTTCAACTCCCCCCCCCCAAAAAAAAAAGAAGAAAGGCAACAATATGTCTACTGCTTTGGAGTAACCTTTTGCATTCTATTCTTCTCTCTCACCATGGACATACAATACACATTGTGTACATCTCTTTTCTATTTCTCTCTCCCTTCCAATTTCTTTGCCTGTTGGCATTGTAGAACTTGAAAAAAAAAAAATCACTGCAATGAGAGAATACTAAACCTCTTTTTCTTCCTCCTCTTCCATCTCTTCTTCCTAGCTCCTCTTCTATCTTTTCTTTCTCCCCTGCTCCCCTCTTTTACTTCTCCCTCTTCCTCCTCCCCATCCTCCTCCTCCTCCTTTTCCTTGTTACACACAGACATCTTGAGAGCAAGGATTGTATACTATGAAGGGATAAGTATTTTATCCCCAGATGAGATACCATGGAAACAGTGTTTGTCAAGGAGAATGCATCTTTCTGTAGGAGGCTATACTCTCCAACGGGAGACTTTACCTCTCCACTGAAACCTCAGATTTAAATTTGTCACAAGGTCATAGAAAGGGCGAAGTGTCCCTGTCAGTTGATATCCATGCGGCTTTATTGATTCACGACAAGAGACTGTACTCA